>NC_041389.1:440940645-440944743 GCF_002162155.2 Triticum dicoccoides | reverse complement strand
GCATGGCACCTGCAGTAATACACATAGCTCCGCCAGTTAGTCGAATAGATTATTTTTAATATTTTTTGGTAATTGGTATGGTATGAAATTTCATTACCACTTTTAATATTTTTTTTGAAATAAGACAAAAGATTTACCATTTCATTAATTAAGAGAGAGAGTTTTAAATATGGCCCAACAAAGGGCGAAAAATACAAAGGCCATCACTCTCGCGGCATAACAAAATCCAATTTTTTTTATAGTACATACCCAAAACCAAACAGTTAGTCGAATAGATCAATTAAAAATACATTAATATTTCCTGAGTGAACAACCATACAAGAAGTCAATCAGGAGCATGTGAGCTTGTCTCGCTTGCAATATTCAACATTGACACGTCTCCATGCGCAGTCTTATAGTTATATAGACCTCACATCTACTTTTCATCATTGTCGTATCCAAGCGGCCATTTCACTCTATAAAATGTGCTAAGTTCCATAAACAAAACGAAATATGCATTGCACATTTGCATGCACGACCATCCACCAGGGCATGAATCCATGCATGCATATATACTTATATATTGTCTGTATACAAAAGGTATGTGCTTTGAGTTATAAATTTGTAAAATATTATCATGTCATTTAAATTCACGCTAACTTTTGGTTATTATGGTATATACTAAAACCATACTGAAATAATTTGGTACATACCAAAACCAAACCGTATTTATCATATAAATCAAATAAACCCAATGCACAGACTTAAGTAGTAGTCGTAGGAAACTGGGTCTTATTGAGGCACGTCATGAGAGCGACAAGTCTATTGTACACGGGAGGGGGTTGGGTGCGGCTATGTGCCGCTTGCAGCAACTCCTCCTATGTGAAGGTCGCGTGCAGGGAGTCTGGGCCGGTCCAGTAACCACGTTGCCTCATAATGCTGACATCATGTGTGTTTTCCCTTTATTTATTTTAGAAAACTAAATTCATATATTAAAAAAATAGTTAAGTTTTTTCAATCTGACCATTGTACATTGAATAATGCAAATTTAGTGTAAAAATAAATTCACTCAATCTTTAAAAAAAGCTTGTCCCATTAAAAAAAATGAAGTGATAATAAACAATTGTTTACGTGCTTCAAAAAATATATGTGATATTTAAGAATATTGCTATATGATGTAATTTGTTTTTCATATAATTTAAAAAATGTCTCTTACCATTCAAAAAATGTAAATAACATTTTTAAATGTTTGTGTATTTCAAACAAAATGTCTGTGACACTTCATAAAATGTTTATCCAATGCATAAAAATGCCCACATAGTTTAAAAAATAATGTGCTGTATCATAATAAAAGGTTTAAATGTGTAATATTTTTTTAAAAAGTATTTGAAAAAATATTAATCATGTATTTAAAAATGTCAAATTTATATAAGACAATGTTTTGAGATATATACACAAAATGTACAATATGTATAGGAAAAAGTAGGCATCAGAAACTATATTTTTCGAAAATATTAATCATTTATTTGAGTAATAATAAATGTATAGAGAAAATGTACCTAATGTATACGAAAAACATAAAATGTGTATGAAAATTAGATTTATGTTGAAAATAAAGTAAAAAAAATGAAGAAATCGTTGAAAACTGAAGAGAAAAACAAGTAAAAACATAGAAAAAAGGGGGAAATGGAAAACCAAAAAATACTACACAAACAGTGGAAACCCCAAAAAGACAGATTTTTTTCACTCTACTACGGTGTTGGGCCTACCTTATATCCACCCGTTGTAGGCGATTCCTAGTAGGAATCGCCCTGGGGTTGGGGGTTCCTTCAAGCGAACATAATCGTTCGCTCTATCGAACCCGCCAGAGGAACGAATAGTGTGCTGGAAGATCCTCTAGATTTTTTTACGGGCAAATCAAAGAGCTCTATTCAGACAAACGCCTTCGCAGGACAATTAGCCAGAAGACGGTCACAAGGAAGCTAGGGGTTTCATCAAGTTAGCTCTCAGTCACATTCAATGTGCAGGCATGTTTTGCACAAAGATGCGTGGGAAGATTTTCTAACCTGTTTACGTGTTGAATAACAAAAAGTGAAAAGTTATTACTAAGCTCTTTTATTTCTAAAAGGATAGGAGCCACAACTGAACAAGAATTGCGGTGCGTGTTCCAATGTGTCACCAACTTCAAGCAATCAATTTCCATTATCACATGCAAGAACCCTCATAGAGTAGCTAAACAGATTGCATCACGCAGTTAAAAAGTTTTGATAATTAGAAGATCCGAAACCCCCATGTATGGCTTGCATCATGAACCAAGCAATGCCGAAGACGAGCGAGCCACGCCTCCTGTGCCACCTCGACCATGTGCAAAACCCTGGGATACATGCGTTTTGTAGTATGCTCATTATGTTGTGTTACTGACCATGTGCAAAATGTATATTTAGTGTAAACAATGTTCACTCAACCTTTGAAAAAATTGCCATTAAAAAAATGTATGTGACATTACAAAATTGGTCATGTGTTTCAAAAATGTACGTGGTATTTATGAATATTGTTATATTATGTAGAAACATATTCATGTCATTCAAATAATGTTTTGTACCATTAAAAAAGTAAATTGCATTTTTTAATGCTACGTGTTTCAAACAAAATGTTTGTCGCACTTAAAAAAAACTATTTATGCAATGTATAAAAATGCTCACATAGTTTAAAAAAAATTGTATCATAATAAAAGGTTTAAATTATTATTAAAAAAGTACAAAACAAGTATTTGAAAAATATATTAACCATGTATTAAAAAATGTAAAACTTATATAAGTAAATATTTTAGATATATACAAAAACTATACAATATGTATGGGAAAAAGTAGGCATCAAAAAATATTTTTGAAAAATACTAATCATGTATTTGAAAAAATAAACATATGTAAAAATATAGCTGGTGTATACGGGAACATAAAATGTGTATAAATTATTATATATATGTTGGAAATAAAGTTTAAAAACCCCACAAAAAATCATTGAAAACCAAAGAGAAAACAAATAAAACCAATGAAAATAAACAGCAAAAAAGAAGAAGGAAAAAACATGTACAAACAATGGAAAAACAAAAAAAAAACAGATTTTTTCACTCTGCTACAATGTTGGGCCTGCCCAATAGCCGCCCACTGTAGGCGATTCCTAGTAGGAAGCGCCCCCGGGTTGGGGTTTCCTTCAGGCGAACATAATCGCTCCATCGAAGGGGAACAGATAGTGTGTTGTATCCTTATGGGCAAATTAGAGGGCTTTATTCACGCAAACACATTTCTAGGACAATCAGCCATAAGGGTAGTCACAATGAAGCTTGGAGTTTCATCAAGTCGGCTCTAGGTCACATTCAACGTGCATGCACGCATGTTTTGCACAAAGATGCATCAAAAGATTTGCCGATCTTTTTACGAGCTGAATAACAAAAGGAAAGAAAAGGATTAGTAAGCTCTCCTATTTCTAACAGGGAACCATAATAGAACATGAATTATAGCGAATGTTTCAGAGTGCCACCAGCTCCAAGCAATCAACTTTCATTATCACATACGAGAACCCTCATAGAGTAGCAAAACGGACTCCATCGTACTGTGAAAAAAGCTTCGATAATTAGAGGATCCGAAACTCCCATGTATGGCTTGCACCATGAACCAAGCAATGCCGCGAGCCATGCCTCCTGCGCCACCTCGACCATGTGGAAAATTCTACCGTAAAGTCAAAATGAGGAAGTTTGACACAATTCGAAGAGATACGGAGCCTAATTGGTTTGATGCCAAAAGTTGACATGCCAAATTTTGACAACTACCAAAAGTTGGCTAGAGATTGATTGCATACCAATTTTCGATATCAATCTCACAAAAGGTTACCAAATGTTGACAACTTTTGATTTTGCCATATGTTGTCTTACCAAACATTGACAATGCCAAATGTTGGTAGCAAACCAATCAGCCTCACAAGATAAGCCCCGAAACGTTTTCCTAGGGTTTCGAGTGGCAGGGCGGCGCACGAGGCGATCTCGGGGCGCAATTTCTAGGGTTTGCTGATCGCTGACCTCCGGCTGCCCGCGATCCCTGCTCCTTGCAGCTTGCTTGCTCG
>NC_041389.1:440907562-440940563 GCF_002162155.2 Triticum dicoccoides | reverse complement strand
ACCCACCCTTGGCGGCGCCGCGGGAGAAGGGGTTCGGGGCGGAGGCGAAGCACAGATGGCGGAGTCGAGCGCCACCGGAGGAAGGAGAGGGAAGACGACGGAGTCAGCGTCAGTGGAGGAGATGATGGATAGACTGGATCTGACAGAGAAGGAGAAGGCAAAACTGGTAGTTGATGATGAGGAAGGTCAGAGGGAGGATGAGCTCCATGCTTTGATTGGGAAAGTGTTGCACATGAAGGTACTTCATGTGAATACCATTGGAGATGCGCTACGCCCAGCGTGGGGTAATCCAAGGGGACTGAATTTCAGGCCGTCGGGCGAGAACGTCTTTGTGGCGAGTTTCATGAACAAGCGTGACAGTGACCGGATCTTCGATCGGGGTCCATGGATGGTTGGAAAGCATTGTGTGGTTTTGGAAAGGTTTAACATGAGATCGCGTCCCTCGGAGCTGAAGTTTGAAAAGATTAAGGTATGGGTGCGGGTGATCAACCTTCCGTTCAACTTGTTGTGTCCACCATGGCCGAAGCGCATTGCAGCTATTGTTGGAGAAGTCATAACCCTTGATGCGGATGAAAAAGGGTTTGCTTTTGGTGACTGCTTGAGATTTAGAGCATGGATCCGTGTGGATGATCCTTTGATGCGTTGGGTGCAATTGGAGAAAGCAAGGACAAAGGTAATAGAGTTTTTTGACATCCAATACGAAAATTTGCCCTACTTTTGCTTCTCTTGTGGGTTGCTGGGACATGCAGAGTTATTGTGTCCTACACCTGCGGGGAGGGACGAATATGGGCGACCACCATGCCATGAGGCTTTGAGGCACTCTCTGAATAAGAGCAGGGGTTGGGGTGGAGCTCCATCCTACAAGCAAGAGGGCACCGGTAATGGTGGGAGACAGAGAGAATCAGATGCTACAGAGGAGGAGGTGGAACCGGGGGTGGAAGTCAATTCACCTCAAAAACAGACCGAGGGCAAGGTGAAGCAAACGGTCTATCAGTTCAATGCTCGAGGCAGGGGGTCGAATGGACGAGGAAACCGGGGAGGGCGAGGACCAAACACGGTCTATCGACGAGTTGATATGGATAACACGAATATGTGTGGGCAGGGTAACAACACTCTACTGCTGCAGGATAGTGAGATAGTGCTCAAGAAGAGACAGAACGAGGAGAGCGAGTCGTCGGGCTCAAGAGATGACAGTCGCGACTCCAAGAAGAAAAAAGCAGTTGATGGGGCTGCAAATGTTATCGCGGAGGCTGTGCAGCAGCCCCGCGGTTCGCAATGAATTGCTTATCATGGAACTGTCGCGGGCTTGGGAACCCGGAGACAGTTCGAGAGCTTCACGATCTAGTGAAGGTGGAAGGTCCCGCCCTGGTCTTTATGTGTGAGACAAAGATCAAGGGGAGAAGAGTTAGTGAGCTTACTAATAGGCTTGGTTTCGAAGGTTGTTACCCATTTAATAGCGCCGGTCTGAGCGGCGGCTTGGCTTTGTTCTGGACAAAAGATGTAGATGTGACTCTGAATAATTTCTCAGATCAACATATTGATGTAATGGTGAAAAACATAAGTGGAGACAATAAAGTGTGGTGGTTTACAGACTTCTACGTGAAAGCAAGAAGAAGTGAACGCGCGGAAAGTTGGAACTTGTTGCGTTGGCTCAAGGATCAAAACGATGCACCTTGGTTGTGCGGGGGTGATTTCAATGAAATCACACATAGTTCTGAATACTTTGGAGCCCGTGATCGGCCGGAATGGCAAATGGATGGTTTTCGTCAGTGTCTTGATGATTGTGAGCTACAAGACCTGGGGTACCAGGGAGTCCCTTTCACTTGGGATAACATGCAGCATGGAGATTCAAATGTGAAAGTAAGACTCGACAGGTTTTTAATGAACCCAGCAATGATGGCGTGGAAATCGGCGTCGGTTGTCAAGCATGTGATTAGCCCAAAATCTGATCATTGTTTGCTAGCTATAAACTTGAAGAGGGTGGCAAAGGTGACGGACAGACATAAACGCACATTCATGTATGAGGAAGCTTGGCAGAAGGATGACACATATGATACCACCGTTCTACAAGGGTGGCGCCAAGGTGCGGGTCTGCAGGGCTTATACGGCATAGAGGAGGCCCTTTCTACCATGCAAACTCAACTTACATGCTGGAAGACGAAGAATTTTGGGGACGTAAGAAGGAAGATAAAGAAAGTACGTAAGGAGTATGAAACGGAAAGGTCGAAGTCACTGTTTAGGGGACCGACCAAGAAGGAAAAGGATCTCTACCGCCAGCTCTCTGATCTCCTGCACAAGGAAGAAATCATGGCCCGTCAAAGATCGAGAGCGGACTGGCTTAAGGCGGGTGACCATAACACGGGTTTTTCCAAGCTCGTGCTGCTGCTCGCAAGAGTATGAATTGTATACGAAGCCTGCAAGCTACGGATGGTTCGGTATGCGAGACCAAGGAGGATATACATGCAGAGGTACAACAGTTTTACACTAGCTTGTACACGGCACAAGAACAGACGGATGTTCAAGCAGTTCTTCACCACGTGCCACATAAAATTACAGAACCCATGAATGAACGACTGTTGCGGCCGTTCAAGGAGTAAGAAGTGAGGGCTGCAGTTTTTGCTATGGGGCCTTCAAAGGCGCCCGGGAGGGATGGCTTTCACGCTGCCTTCTACCAGAAACATTGGGAGCTGATAGGGCCTGATGTTACTATGGCTGTCCTAGGTTTCTTGAACGGAGGACAAATGCCGGAAACAGTGAACAACACGATTATTGTTCTTATACCAAAGGTGAGAAATCTGCAAAATATCACTCAGTATAGACCAATATCTTTGTGTAATGTTCTCTATAAAATATGTTCGAAGGTGCTTGCTAACCATCTGAAAGAGATTCTTGATGAGATTATAGCAGAGGAGCAAAGTGCTTTCGTTCCAGGACGATTAATTACCGACAACATCCTAGTGGCTTATGAATGTATACATTCGATGAAAAGGAAGAGGGGAAAGCAAGGATGGTGTGCGCTGAAGATTGATATGATTAAGGCGTATGACCGAGTGGAATGGTCGTATTTGGAAGGGATAATGCACCAACTGGGTTTTCATGAACGATGGATTTCTCTTATTATGAGATGTGTAAACACCATAAGCTTCCAAGTGAAGGTTAACGGTGAGTTGTTACCAGCCTTTTTACCTTCAAGAGGCTTTCGTCAAGGAGACCCGATATCGCCATACCTATTTCTTCTTTGTGGGGAGGGTCTGTCTTCTATGCTCCTAAACTACGATGGTGGCTGGATAGATAGGGGCATCCGAGTGAGTGCTTCTTCACCCTGGATCTCGCATATCCTCTTTGCAGATGATTGCTTGATCTTCATGAAAGCTGACTCGAGGAGTGCTACTAGGTTAAGCGATATTTTGGAACAATACAGTGTGGGCTCGGGGCAAAGTTCAAACAAATTGAAGAGCTCGGTTATTTTAGCCCAAACAGTGGGGCGTCCGTTAAGAGGGGTGTTAAGTACGCCCTCCAGATACATAGGGAGGCAATGTCCGAGAAATACCTTGGCCTTCCAACGGCCGCGGGGAGGATTACTGAACAAAGTTTTGAACACATCAACGAGCGGTCAAGATCGAAGGTGCAAGGGTGGTGTGAGAGGAAGATGTCATGCGCTGCAAAAGAAGTTCTCCTAAAATCAGTGGTTCAAGCCTTACCGGCCTTCTCTATGAGTTGCTTCAAACTCACAAAAGGTCTATGCAAGAAACTGACGACGAACATGTCAAAATATTGGTGGGCTGGATCACTTGATAAGAAGGGAATGCACTGGCATGCATGGGATAAGATGTGTGTAGCAAAGTCAAAAGGAGGTCTCGGATTCCGGGACTTTGAAATCTTCAATGATGCGATGCTGGCCAAGCAAGCTTGGAGAATTCTTGACAATCCAAACAACTTGTGTGCCCGAGTTCTAAAGGGAAGATATTTCCCAAATGAGGGGTTCCTAACTGCGGGTTGTCCAAAGAGTGCATCTAAAACATGGAAGGCTATAATCGTAGGGAGAGAGATTCTCAAGAAAGGACTAATTCGTCGAGTTGGAGATGGATCCACAACTGAAGTATGGCATGACCATTGGATAGAGGGCTCCACGTCCATGACTCCAATGGGTGCGCTCAAGCCAAACTCTATTCAGCTTGTGGCTGACTTGATTGATCCGGAGACAAACCAATGGGACGTAGATAACATCCGAAGTCTGTTTTTTTTTCCCGGATGCGGATGCGATCTTGGACATGCCTAGACCGAGAACAGGAGGTACAGATATATGGGCATGGGCCTGGGAGAAGTCGGGCATTTTCACAGTCCGGTCAGCCTACCGACAAACGATGCAAGCTAAGCTTCAGCTGTCGGCAATGGCAGGTTCATCTTGTGGCGATGAAGGAGTATGGCGTGCTTTGTGGAAGCTGAATGTTCTTCCTAAGATTTGAGTTTTCTGGTGGCGAGTGCTTAAAGGCTTCCTACCAAATTATGGTGAGCTTCGACGACGCCATATCAAGCAGACGCCGAACTGTCCCATGTGTGGACATGAAAATGAAACTCTGTTTCACTCACTGATGGAGTGTGACCATGCGGTATGGTTCTGGGAGGTGGCGGAGCGTTTCTTTGACATTTGAATCCCAAGGCTACACCCGATGACATGGTCCAGGGATCTGATCGATCATGAGCTGTTTAAGCAAGAGGATGCTGCTATTATGATTACGGTGATGTGGGCGGTGTGGCACTCAAGAAATAGATATACACATGGTGAACAAGTGTATCAGCCGTCGCAATCGATGATCATCATAGAAGAGATAGTGTGAGCGCTGGATTTCCCCGTTACTGGGAAGAACCAGCATGTCTGTCCCCCTCGGTGGCTGCCACCAGATGAGGGTTGGGTCAAGATCAATACGGATGGAGCTACACACTCGGCAAGGATGCGAGGAGGAACGGGTTTCGTAGCCCGTGATCATCATGGCTTCTTTCTTAGAGCGGGAGGCTCAAGGTATGAGGGGATTTTTGATCCATTGACACTTGAACTCCTTGCATGCAGAGATGGGCTGTCCATGGCATATGATATGGGGCTCAATCAAGTGAAAGTCCAAACAGATTGCTAGGAGATTATACGGCTGTGGGAGTCACCGTAGAAATCGTCATGTTATCATCTCTTGAAAGAGATTGAAGTATTGAGTACTTTTTTCCAGGGATTTAAGCTACGGTTTGCCGACCGGCGTTGTAATAAGGTGGCTCACCGGGTAGCTAGACTATCTTTAGAACTTTCTTTTTCTCAGATTATGTATGAGAAATCCCTGGGTGGCTGGCTGATTCTTTACAATCAGACATGCTAGCGTCAAATGAATAAAGAGCCAACTGGTGTTTTAGCTTTAAAAAAAAAACCAATCAGCCTCACCGATGCAATCAAAAGTGTCACGCGCGACGCGTCCGTGGAGCCGTGGTGGCCTGATCGGCGTCCCTGCGTGTCTTCCGCGGAGCCGTCGTGGCCTGATCGGCCAGCGCGTATGTGCGCATCACCAGTACGCGTCCCGGGGCCCGTCACCCTCGCAGCGCTGCCTGTTAGAGACTTACGCCACCACCGTCCGGCCACGCACCCGTCTCGTCGGTCGTCGCGCGTACCACGCACGTACGTACGTGCTCCTCGCCAAAATCCTGCGCGGCCGCTAGCCCAGCTCCAGCCGCTGCATGACAAAAACAAAAAACGGGCGCGTCCCAGTTGTCCACGAGGAAATGGAAACGTGCCTCGTCCTCGCTGCTCCATCGGGACTTTGGACACGGGAGAGCGCCATGGACGCACTGCCGTCGACTGTACGCACGCATAACCCGGCCGACATCCAACGACTAATCACGCAAGAAGCCAAGGAGAAACGAGACCAAAACGCGACTAGTTCACCAGTAGACTCCAGGAACCAAGAACGCTACCTAGTAGTACTCTATGAGAAGAACGAGCTCGTACGCTTCGCGTATGCCCGTGCATGGATACATGCATGGGGGCCGGGGGCGGTGTCCCGGCGCGGATTGCGCCGGCGCAGAGGCTGTGGCGGATGTTCTGGACGCTCATTCATGGCCGGTCGACCGGCAGCGCCTCGTCGGCACGGCCGGACACCGATCGATGCGGGTGCATATGGGACGGGGCTCCTCGCAGATTTTGGGTCTTTGCTAGAGGCTAGAGCTGGTCTTCGGTCGATCGGCACCACCTAGGCTACACGAAATATAGTAATGCCACTCTTCCTAGTAGCAGACACATATACAATTGCATGCATCTTGATCCCTGCACACACATATTCTCCGTGTCTAATGCTTCATGCAGCCCATCATCGATGCACGTTGACGTGGGTGGAGTCTGTGAACCACCGATTGCAATGCAAAGAAATAAAAGATGACGACCTGCGGTGACCGGACCGGGCGGATCTGAAATTGGCTTAGTTAATTACTACTGAGCATGGAGCCTGCGCATCGCTCCCTGCTCATGTGGCGGCGGTTTTCTGCTCCTGTCGCACGCCGCCACCTCAACCTGCCGCTGGAGACCTCCGCGCCTCTCCCGCCACTCTGCAGCTTCTGGGCGCCCCTGCCGCTGCCGGCGCCGCAGCCCTGGCCTCGTCGGCTGGCCAGGCCAATGAGGATCTGGCCCTTGCTGTGGTCTCGGACGCAGGCTCGGGTTGGTCCCTCCCAGAGGAGGGCGTCGCCGTTGGCAACGGCTCGGCCACCCCGGCGAAGGAGGCGTCTCCCGCTGCCACTCGCCGCAGCCCTCGTATTCTGCAGATGTACGACGGTGCGCGCGTCGGCTCAGTGGAGCGTGCTTCGAAGAGGAAGGCCGCTGCCGGCTCCGACAGCTCAAGCAGGCGCCCAAGCTCCTCCAACTTTCGCCGCAAGAAGGCCAAGCTGGTCCCAGTCGCCGATATCCTAGATCTCCAGTTCTCCACCACACCTCAGCCGCTCACCAGAGCCAAGCTCAAGCAGCTGACCAAGTGTTGCGACCTCAATGTGGAGGCCGTTCTTGCTGAAGCTACCTCTTCTGGTTCGACCGGCGCTGACCCCGCTGTGGCTTCTGACGTTTCTTCTGCTTCCTCCATGGGCGACGCTTCTGTTTCTGATGCATAGGTTGCATTATGCTCTGCTCCAGCTAGTGTGTCTTGTTGTTGTTAGCTTTGCCTTGCGTAGCATGTCCCGCTTGTTGTATGTTGTCTTTCTTAGTTCGAGTCTGTTTTGTGTTTCGCCATGTCGCCGCGCTAAGATGTCCCCGTGTCGTATCAGTTTGTACCGAGCCATGCGCTCTTTAGCTTTCTGCTACTTTGATCATCAGTCTATGCTTTTCTTCTTCTCGCATGTTTGTTTTACTCTTTATGCACGGGCAGTTCGCACCTTTATCCATGAAAATCCTTAACTGGAATGTTCGAGGCCTGGGTGATGAGAATAAATGTTCTTTGGTTCGAGATGTTATAACCTCCTGTCGCCCTAGCATCCTTTGTTTGCAGGAAACTAAGCTCGAAGCCATTCCTGCCAGGAAACTTCGTACTTTCCTGCCGATGTACCTTGATCAACATGCTGTAATGCCCTCCTACGGCTCCTCTGGTGGTCTGCTCATGGCCTGGGACTCTTTGTTTGTTGCCGGTCAGGAACTAAGTGCTTCCAAGTACCATATTTCTGTCAGAATGTCCTCCGCTTCATCCAACTCTACCTACATTATAACCAATGTCTACGCGCCCTGTGATGCTAATGAGAGGCCAGCTTTCTTCGAGGCAGTGGATAGCACAGTTCAGGCAGTTACTGAACCATGGATGGTTGTTTGCAATTTCAACATGTATCGGTTCTAGGATGAGACTTGTGGTCGTGTGGATTGGGTGATGATGGAGATGTTCAATGACTGGATTAGAAGCCATGGTTTAGATGATATGCAGATTTCTAATCGCAGCTTCACTTGGTCTAACAAGAGAGACAATCCTACTTTGGTTCGACTGGACCGAGCTCTGGTGAATGCTCACTGGCTTCTGGCTTTTGCACAGTCCTCGGCTTCGGTGGTTCCTTCTGTCACCTCGGATCACGTGCCTGTTCTTGTGGTTTTTGACAATTTGAGACCTAAGAGTCAGTTTTTTCGAATGGAGAATCATTGGCTAAAATGGAAGACACCAGGGCGATCATCGTTAATGGTTGGAGGGGTGGCACTAGGCGCATCCTTTCTGCTGCCTCTCTGCTCAACTTCAAAATGAGAAGGGTCCGTGCCGCCCTACGGCATTGGCAAAGGAATAGGCCGGGTTTGAGCTTGCTCATAAACAACAATAAAAATGTTGTGGATTACCTCAATGCTGTGGAGGAGAGACGCCCTTTGTCCTCAATCGAGACAGTCCTGAGAAAGTTTGCGGCAGCCAAAGCTGATCAGTTAATACAATGGCAGTCTGCTTTATGGCGTAGGAGAGCTAAGCTTCGATGGTGTGTCTCAGGTGATGAGAATTGCCAGTTCTTTCATGCTGCTGCTAACAGGCATGCCAAACGCAACCAAGTCCGTGTCCTTGTTCATGGGGGCATGGAGCACTTTGATGATCGACAGAAACTACAGCTTGCCACCACTTATTTTTCTGAACTGCTGGGACAACCATTACCATCGTTGCCAACTGTTGATATCACTTCTTTATATGAATCTGCATATTTATCTTGCCTTGCTACATAGTTTTCCTGGGAAGAAATTGTTCTGGCTATCAAATGCTCGCCCAACAATCGCAGCCCCGGCCCGGATGGTTTCACGAATGAGTTCTACAAGGCTTTTCATAATGTGCTTAAGGAGGACTTACAGCTTTTTTTCGAACGGTTATACCACAACCAGGTGGATCTCTCTGGCATCAATCAAGCCCATATTTCACTCCTACCCAAGAAGGACTCACCTCTGGAGCTGCGCGATTTCAAGCCAATTTCGATTGTTCATAGTGTCCCCAAGCTGGCTAGCAAGGTCCTTGCCCACAGACTACAGCTGCAAATCCCTTCCCTGGTTCACCCTCTACAATCTGGCTTCCTCAAGGGTCGTTCCATAATTGAGAACTTTGCTATGGCTGCTGACATGGTTCAAACAGTCCACAAAAGGAAACTGCCTATGGTGGTTCTCAAGCTGGATTTCCAAAAGGCGTTCGACACTGTCAGCTGGGCCTGTCTCTTCAGCATTCTTCAAGCCCGCGGTTTCCCTTCAAAATGGATCAGCTGGATCTCATTGCTCCTGACCACGGCTAGCTCAAGAATCATGCTTAATGGTAGGCTTGGCGAGTCTTTTGTTGCAAGGAGAGGTTTTCGCCAGTGCGACTCCATCTCGCTATACCTATTCATTTTAGTCGCTGATGTCCTACAGAGATTGTGCTGTTTGCGTTTTGAGGACGGCAGCCTGATACACCCGCTTGGTTCTGACAGACTGTACCCGGTGCTACAATATGCTGATGATACACTTATTTTGTTCCAAGGCAACACCCAACAGGCGGTCATTGTCAAACAGATTTTGTCTGATTTCTCACTTTTCACCGGCCTGCAAATCAACTACCATAAGAGTACTATGATCCCTATCTGCATCGACCCAAACAGCGCACAAGAGATTGCTGGCATGTTTGGCTGCCCTGTTTCAAGCTTTCCCTGCACATACCTAGGCCTGCCGCTCTCTTTGCACAAGATTAAACATGGCCTTCTTCTGCCTATCATTCATCGGGTGGACAAGAGATTGTCAGGTTGGCTAGCCACCTTCCTGTCTTTTGGTGGTCGTTTGACTCTGGTTAATTCAGTCCTTGCTGGCATCCCTAGTTATTACATGTCATGTTTTCTTTGGCCCAAGGAATCCCTTAGTAGGTTGGAAAAGTTGTTGAGGGCCTTCTTCTGGCAAGGCAAGAACACAGTCAAGGGAGGTCAGTGCCTCGTTGCCTGGTAGTTCGTCACTCTCCCAAGATCTGCAGGCGGTTTAGGCATCAGGGACCTCCCTGCTCATAACCAAGCTTTGCTCACCAAATTTGTTTCTAGAGTTTTGCAGACCTCGGAAACCCCCTGCTTTCAATGGTTTGCTCAGCAGTACTGTAATCAAGCTACCCCTCTCAAGTTTTCAAACCGTGACATGGCCATATGGAAGAACTTCAAACCTTTCATTCCTACAGTTTTGGCAGTATCTAGGTGTTCAACAGGCCCTGGCAAACTTATCTCTTTCTGGCATGATCACTGGTTGCCCGCGGGGCGCCTTCGGTTCTTGCTGCCCGCCCTCTTCTCGTATGCTAAGGATGGCGCTTGTACTGTGGCTTCTCAACTCTGCAACGACATCTGGTGCATTCAACTACACCCCAACGTGACTGCCACTGCTGCCTAGGAACTGCAGATGCTGCAATCTATTCTACCCCCGCCTCCTTCAAATGCTGCAACTTTCGGCTCGGATGTCAGAATTTCTGCTATGCACCATAAGCCATTGACTACTTCTCAAGTTTATCAACTTGTTACCTTCAGAGGTGTGACATGTGAGTTCAGCTCCTGGGTTTGGGACAAGATCATTCCTTTGAGATACCGCGTCTTCCTCTGGCTAGCTTTTTCGGGGCGACTAAACACAAAAGATAACATGGTTCGGAAGCATTGGACTCTACTCACCGAACACCAGGACTGCGACATTTGCCCTGCTAGCGAGTCTGCCAGCCACATTGTTCTGCGCTGTTATCCAGCCTCTGTTATCTGGACCATGTTCCATATGAATGACCTAGCTTCTACCTCCACGGACATCATTCATTTTATGCACAGAGCTCAGCGGGCTTGGTTTAACTCTAGAGGTGTGCACATTCTTTTCGCTGTGGCTGCAGTTACTCTCTGGCACGCGAGGAATGGTAGGGTCTTCAATAACAACAGATGGCCTCCGTTCTATCTCAGAAGATATATGTCACAACTCCTTCAGGCATGGCAGCACTGGGCTAACAAGCAGGACGACAAGGATGCTATTACGAGCTGGATGTACCTCCTGAACTAAGTTAGTTCTAGCTTTGTAGTAATCTTCTTTTCTCCTCGTTTGCCTCGTTCTTTGCTACTTCAAATGGTTGCTTACAGCCATGGCACTACGGTGCTCAATGTAAGCTTCATGTAATCGACCATTGGTCCCAGGCCCTGGCCTGTTTTGAAATATATAAGATAGAATCTCATCTACCTTTTCATTTCAAAAAAAATTAGTGCTACTTTTTATCTTCCGGGCTAGAATGTTGATCAATAGCTTTGCTCAAGTCAGAGTGTTGGAGTAATTATGCATCTATGAGATGCCATTAGCAGAATCTAACTGCATCTAGATCACCTCACAACATGAATAAAGAAGGGTTTAGGGTTTCTTTACACGTCACGGGAGTGGACATGATCGCCTGCTCGGTGTAGGCGTGATGCAGGGGTGATGTAGTCGAAGTAGAGGTTTTCCTCGACGTCCGGATTCCTTCAGGACGCCACTAGGACTGGCCGGGGATGGCGGCGGCGGCTGGCTTAGGTCTTCCCGTCGCTGCAGTGCTCCCCCTAATCGGATGGGGTGAGAATATCGAGAGGAGAGAAAACCGTACTGAATTGTAATCGCACAGGTGGCTAGCTCTCTCCCGTATCCTTTTATATGGCGCTGGCGACAGGGGACCCAAAACCTGAGTTGGTTTTTGGGCACCCCCGATCAGGGCGCATTAGTTCTGATCGAGGCTCACGTACGTTGGTACGTGGACCCCTTCACTTATTGTTATCCCTTCTTTTTTTTCTGTTAGACTAATAGATCTAATCTGGCTTGTTTAAGCCGTCAGATCAAAACCAACATTCTCCCACTTGATCGTTAGGCTTAACTTCATTCGCCCATTCTACATAGGAATGATGTACCAAAGTGAGGTGTTACAACAGCTCGAAACGCCATAGAACCTCAACACTTATAGCACACCCGCCCATTTAGAAATGGAAACCATTTTGCTAATTGGGGAGTGGTTTATTTTAATGGTCCTCTTATTCCAGAATCATCAGGCTTCCAGTAGTCCCATGCCGGCAACATGCTCACAAAAAATACTGGGTGGTAAGCCTTTTGTTAGCGGATCCGCAAGCATATGCTTCGTTCTTATATGTTTAACATCAACTGTTTGATCCTGGATTCTATCTTTCACAACATGATACTTTATGTCAATGTGTCTGGCAGCATTACTTGACCTGTTGTTACTCGTATAGAAAACTGCTGGTTCATTATCGCAGTACAATAAAATTGGTTTAGATATGCTGTCAACCACTTTATGTCCAGGAATAAAATTCTTTAGCCATACAGCCTGCCCGGTGGCCTCATAACATGCTACAAATTCTGCTTGCATCGTAGATCCAGCAGTAAACGTTTGTTTGGAGCTTTTCCACGATATAGCTCCTCCCGCGAGTGTGAATATATAACCTGACGTGGATCTCATACTATCCACACACCCGGCAAAATCAGAGTCTGAATAACCAACAATTTCTAGGTTATCAGTTCTTTTATATGTAAGCATGAAATCCTTAGTTCCTTGCATATAATGCAAGACTTTCTTTGCGGCCTTCCGGTGGTCCGGTCCTGGATTTGATTGGTATCTACCAAGCACCCCGGTTACAAAACATAAGTCTGTGCGTGTACACACTTGAGCATACATGATGCTTCCAACAGCTGAAGCATAAGGAACCGACTTCATCTGATCAGTTTCACATTGGTTTCTCGGACATTGAAATGTCCCAAACTTATCGCCCTTAACTATAGGAGCAGGTGAGGGTGAGCACTTATGCATATTGAACTTTTTCAGTACTCTCTCAAAGTATGCCTTTTGAGATAGTCCTAACGTTCCTCTGGACCTATCTCGATGAATCTCGATGCCGAGGACATACGAGGCTTCACCAAGATCTTTCATATCAAAACTGGATGACAGAAAATTCTTGGTCTCATGCAGCATATCCTTATCGCTATATGCCAATAATATGTCATCAACGTATAGGACTAAAAATGTGAACCTACTGCCTTTAAACTTAACGTATATGCAGTTCTCCACAACATTTTTGGTGAAACCAAAAGTTTTGATAATTTTATCAAACTTGAGGTACCATTCTCTTGAAGCTTGCTTCAAGCCATAAATTGATTTTTTTAGACGACATGCTAAATGTTCCTTCCCTTCCACAACAAAGCCTTCTGGCTGAGCCATGTAAACGTTTTCTTTTAAGTCACCATTTAGAAATGCCATTTTAATATCCATTTTGTGTAGTTCTAGGTCGTAATGAGCTACTAATGCCATTATGATTCTAAAAGAATCCTTGGTTGACATAGGAGAGAAGGTTTGCTTATAATCAATGCCTTCTCTTTGTGTATACCCTTTTGCCACTAGGCTTGCCTTGAACCGTTCGACATTCCCTTTGGAATCATACTTGGTTTTGTAGACCCACTTGTAGCCTACTTTCTTAGCTCCATCGGGAACTTCTACTAAGTCCCAAACGTCATTTGAGCCCATAGACTTCAACTCGTCTTCCATGGCAACCAACCACTTGGACGAATTTTTGCTTTTAGTGGCTTCCTTATAAGAGGTTGGATCCTCCACCTTTCCCAGATCATTCATATCCTCAAGCAAGTGTGTGATATAATCATCTGATATGGCCTTCTTTCTCTCACGACGTGGCTGTTGGAAATATGCCCTAGAGGCAATGATAAATTACTTATTATTATTATATTTCCTTGTTCATGATAATCGTTTATTATCCATGCTATAATTGTATTGATAGGAAACTCAGATACATGTGTGGGTACATAGACAACACCATGTCCCTAGTAAGCCTCTAGTTGATTAGCTCGTTGATCAATAGATGGTTACGGTTTCCTGACCATGGACATTGGATGTTGTTGATAAAGAGATCACATCATTAGGAGAATGATGTGATGGACGAGACCCAATCCTAAGCCTAGCACAAAGATCGTGTAGTTCGTATGCTAAAGCTTTTCTAATGTCAAGTATCATTTCCTTAGACCATGAGATTGTGCAACTCCCGGATACTGTAGGAATGCTTTGGGTGTACCAAACGTCACAACGTAACTGGGTGGCTATAAAGGTGCACTACGGGTATCTCCGAAAGTGTCTGTTGGGTTGGCACGAATCGAGATTGGGATTTGTCACTCCGTGTGACGAAGAGGTATCTCTGGGCCCACTCGGTAGGACATCATCATAATGTGCATAATGTGACCAAGGGGTTGATCACGGGATGATGTGTTACGGAACGAGTAAAGAGACTTGTCGGTAACGAGATTGAACAAGGTATCGGGATACAGACGATCGAATCTCGGGCAAGTACTATACCGCTACACAAAGGGAATTGAATACGGGATTGATTGAATCCTCGACATCGTGGTTCATCCGATGAGATCATCATGGAACATGTGTGAGCCAACATGGGTATCTAGATCCCGCTGTTGGTTATTGACCGGAGAACGTCTCGGTCATGTCTGCATGGTTCCCGAACCCGTAGGGTCTACACACTTAAGGTTCGACGATGCTAGGGTTATAGGGAATAGATATACGTGGTTATTGAATGTTGTTCGGAGTCCCGGATGAGATCCCGGACGTCACGAGGAGTTCCGGAATGGTCCGGAGGTAAAGATTTATATATGGGAAGTCCTGTTTTGGTCACCGGAAAAGTTTCGGGGTGCTATCGGTAACGTACCGGGACCACCGGGAGGGTCCCGGGGGTCCACCAAGTGGGGCCACCGGCCCCAGAGGGCTGCATGGGCCAAGTATGGGAGGGGACCAGCCTGAGGTGGGCTGGTGCGCCCCCCCACTAGGGCCCAAGGCACCTAGGGTTTGGGGAGGGGGCACCTCCACCTTACTTGGGGGGCAAGTTTCCCCCTCTCCCCCCTTGGCCGCACCCTAGATGGGATCTAGGGGCTGCCGCACCCCTTGGGGTGGGAACCCTAGAGGGGGCGCAGCCCCCTCCCTCTCCCCTATATATAGTTGAGGTCTTTGGGGCTGCCAACACATGATTTGATCTCCTTCTTGGCGCAGCCCTACCTCTCTCCCTCCTCGTCTCTTGCGGTGCTTGGCGAAGCCCTGCTGGAGTGCCATGCTCCTCCACCACCACCACGCCGTTGTGCTACTGCTGGACGGAGTCTTCCCCAACTCTCCCTCTCTCCTTGCTGGATCAAAGCGTGGGAGACGTCACCGGCCTGCACGTGTGTTGAACGCGGAGGTGCCGTCCGTTCGGCACTAGGATCTCCGGTGATTTGGATCACGACGAGTACGACTCCCTCAACCCCGTTATCTTGAACGCTTCCGCTTAGCGATCTACAAGGGTATGTAGATGCACTCCTCTCTCTCGTTGCTAGTCTCTCCATAGATAGATCTTGGTGACTCGTAGGAAAATTTTGAATTTCTGCTACGTTCTCCAACAGTGGCATCATGAGCTAGGTCTATTGCGTAGATTCGATGCACGAGTAGAACACAAAGTAGTTGTGGGCGTTGATTTTGTTCAATATGCTTACCGTTACTAGTCCAATCTTGTTTCGACGGTATTGTGGGATGAAGCGGCCCAGACCGACCTTACATGTACTCTTACGTGAGACTGGTTCCACCGACTGACATGCACTTGTTGCATAAGGTGGCTTGAGGGTGCGAGTCTCTCCCACTTTAGTCGGATCGGATTCAATTAAAAGGGTCCTTATGAAGGGTAAATAGCAATTGACATATCACGTTGTGGTTTTTGCGTAGGTAAGAAACGTTCTTGCTAGAAACCCATAGCAGCCACGTAAAACATGCAGACAACAATTAGAGGACGTCTAACTTGTTTTTGCAGGGTATGCTATGTGATGTGATATGGCCAAAAAGAATGTGATGAATGATATGTGATGTATGAGATTGATCATGTTCTTGTAATAGGAATCACGACTTGCATGTCGATGAGTATGAAAACCGACAGGAGCCATAGGAGTTGTCTTTATTTATTGTATGACCTGCGTGTCACTGAATAACACCATGTAATTACTTTACTTTATTGCTAAACCGTTAGCCATAGTAGTAGAAGTAATAGTTGGCGAGACAACTTCATGGAGACACGATGATGGAGATCATGGTGTCATGCCGGTGACGATGATGATGATGGAGCCCCGAAGGTGGAGATCAAAAGGAGCAAAATGATATTGGCCATATCATGTCAGTATTTGATTGCATGTGATGTTTATCATGTTTATGCATCTTATTTGCTTAGAACGACGGTAGTAAATAAGATGATCCCTCATTAAAATTTCAAGAAAGTGTTCCCCCAAACTGTGCACCGTTGCGAAAGTTCGTTGTTTCGAAGCACCATGTGATGATCGGGTGTGATAGATTCTAACGTTCACATACAACGGGTGTAAGCCAGATTTACACACGTGAAACACTTAGGTTGACTTGACGAGCCTAGCATGTACAGACATGGCCTCGGAACACAAGAGACAGAAAGGTCGATCATGAGTCGTATGGTAGATATGATCAACATGAAGATGTTCACCGATGATGACTAGTCCGTCTCACGTGATCGGACACGGCCTAGTTGACTCGGATCATGTAATCACTTGGATGACTAGAGGGATGTCTATCTAAGTAGGAGTTCATAAGATGAACTTAATTATCCTGAACATAGTCAAAAGGTTTTTGCAAATTATGTCGTAGCTCGCGCTTTAGTTCTACTGTTTTAGATATGTTCCTAGAGAAAATATAGTTGAAAGTTGATAGTAGCAATTATGTGGACTGGGTCCGTAAATTGAGGATTGTCCTCATTGCTGCGTAGAAGGCTTATGTCCTTAATGCACCGCTCGGTGTGCTGAACCTCGAACATCGTTTGTGGATATTGCGAACATCTGACATACACGTTTTGATGACTACGTGATAGTTCAGTGGGTAATGTTACATGGTTTAGAGTTGAGGCACCAAAGACGATTTCGAAATGTCGCGGAACATATGAGATGTTTCGAGGGCTGAAATTGGGATTTCAGGCTCGTGCCCACGTCAAGAGGTATAAGACCTCCGACGATTTTCTTAGCCTGCAAACTAAGGGAGAAAAGCTCAATCGTTGAGCTTGTGCTCAGATTGTCTGAGTACAACAATCACTTGAATCGAGTGGGAGTTAATCTTCCAGATGAGATAGTGATGTTTCTCCAGAGTCATTGCACCAAGCTACTAGAGCTTCGTGATGAACTATAACATATCAGGGATAGATATGATGATCCTTGAAATATTCGCGATGTTTGACACCGTGAAAGTAGAAATCAAGAAGGAGCATCAATTTTTGATGGTTAGTGAAACCACTAGTTTCAAGAAGGGCAAGGGAAAGAAGGGATACTTCATGAAACGGCAAATCAGCTGCTGCTCTAGTGAAGAAACCCAAGGTTGAACCCAAGCCTGAGACTCAGTGCTTCTGTAATAAAGGGAACAACCACTGGAGCAGAATTACCCTAGATACTTGGTAGATGAGAAGGCTGGCAAGGTCGATAGAAGTATATTGGATATACATTATGTTAATGTGTACTTTACTAGTACTCCTAGTAGCACCAGGGTATTAGATACCGGTTCGGTTGCTAAGTGTTAGTAACTCGAAATAAAAGCTACGGAATAAACAGAGACTAGCTAAAGGTGAGCTGACGATATGTGTTGGAAGTGTTTCCAAGATTGATGTGATCAAGCATCGCACGCTCTATCTACCATCGAGATTGGTGTTAAACCTAAATAATTGTTATTTGGTGTTTGCGTTGAGCATAGACATGATTGGATTATGTCTATCGCAATACGGTCATTCATTTAAGGAGAATAATAGTTACTTTGTTTATTTGAATAATACCTTCAATGGTCTTACACCTAAAATGAATGGTTTATTGAATCTCGATCGTAGTGATACACATGTTCATGCCAAAAGATATAAGATTGTGATGATAGTACCACATACTTGTGGCACTGCCATTTGAGTCATATTGGTATAAAACGCATGAAGAAGCTCCATGTTGATGGATCTTTGGACTCACTCGTTTTTTGAAAAGTTTGAGACATGCGAACCATGTCTATTGGTATGTGCGCATGAACAAACTCCATGCAGATGGATCGTCTGGACTCACTTGATTCTAAATCACTTGAGACATGCGGATCATACCACATGGGCAAGATGACTGAAAAGCCTCGTTTTTCAGTAAGATGGAACAGGAGAGCAACTTGTTGGAAGTAATACATTTTGATGTGTGCTGTCCAATGAGTGTCGAGGCACGTAGTGGATATCATTGTGTTCTTACTTCATAGATGATTTGAGTAGATGCTGGATATTTACTTGAGAAACACAAGTCTGAATTATTGAATGGTTCAAGTAATTTCAGAGTGAAGTTGAAGATCATCATGACAAGAGGATAAAATGTCTATGATATGATCATGGAGATGAGTATCTGAGTTACGAGCTTTGGCACGCAATTAAGACATTGTGGAAATTGTTTCATAATTAATACCGCCTGGAACACCATAGTGTGATGGTGTGTCCGAACATCATAGTTGCACCCTATTGGATATGATGCGTACCATGATGTCTCTTATCGAATTACCACTATCGTTCATGGGCTAGGCATTAGAGACAACCGCACTCACTTTAATAGGGCACCACGTAATTCCGTTGAGACGACACCGTTTGAACTATGGTTTGGAGAAACCTAAGTTGTCGTTTCTTAAAAGTTTGGGTCTACGACGCTTATGTGAAAAGTTTCAGGTTGATAAACTCGAACCCAAAGCGGATAAATGCATCTTCATAGGACACCCAAAACAGTTGGGTATACCACCAGTCTCAGTTCCGGAAGCAAAAGGGATTGTTTCCAGAATCAGGTCCTTTCTCGAGGAAAAGTTTCTCTCGAAAGAATTGAGTGGGAGGATGGTGGAGACTTGATAAGGTTATTGAACCATCACTTCAACTAGTGTGTAGCAGGGCACGAGAAGTTGTTCCTGTGGCGCCTACACCAATTGAAGTAGAAGCTTATGATAGTGATCATGAAATTTCGGATCAAGTCACTACCATATCTCGTAGGGTGACAAGGATGTGTACTACTTCAGAGTGGTACAGTAATCCTGTCTTGAAGGTCATGTTGCTAGACAACAATGAACCTACGAGCTATGGAGAAGCGATGGTGGGCCCGGATTCCGACAAATGGCTCGAGGCCATAAAATCCGAGAGAGGATCCATGTATGAAAACAAAGTGTAGACTTTGGAAGAACTGCTTGATGGTCGTAAGACTGTTGAGTACAGATGGATTTTAAAAGGAAGACGGACAATGAAGGTAAGTGTCACCATTAAGAAAGCTCGACTTGTCGTTAAGATGTTTTTCGACAAGTTCAAGGAGTTGACTGTGATGAGACTTTCTCATTCGTAGCGATGCTAAGAGTCTGTTGGAATTATATTAGCAATTACAGCATGATTTCTGAAATCTTGCAGATAGGATGTCAAAACATTGTTTCCTCGACGTTATTCTTGAGGAAAGGTTGTATGTGATACAACCAGAAGGTTTTGTCAATCCTGAAAGATGCTAACAAGTATGCAAATCTCCAGCAATCCTTCTAAGGACTGGAGTAAGCATCTCGGAGTTGGAATATACGCTTTGATGAGATGATCAAAAATTTTGGGTTTATACAAAGTTTATGAGAAACTTGTATTTCCAAAGAAGTGAGTGGGAGCACTATAGCATTTCTGATGAGTATATGTTGTTGACATATTGTTGATCAGAAATGATGGAATTTCTGGAAACCATATAGGGTTATTTGAAAGGTGTTTTTCAATAGAAAACCCGGATTAAGCTGCTTGAACATTGAGCATCAAGATCTATGAGGATAGATCAAAAACCGCTAAATGGTACTCTCAAATGAGCACATACCTTGACATGATCTTGAAGGTGTTCAAGATGGATCAGTCAAAGAAGGAGTTCTTGCCTGAGTTGTAAGGTATGAAGTTAAGACTTAAAGCTCGACCAAGGCAGAAGAGAGAGAAAGGACAAAGGTCATCCCCTATGCTTCAGACGTATGCTCTATATGTGACACTCCAAAATTTTTGTGATTTTTGTTTTCAGAGAGAGAGCCTTGCTTGGTTTGAAGAAGGTCATTTAAACCCTTCTTAAAAACCCTCTTGCTAAGTTTGCCCTCTCAAAAATATTTTTTTCTTGGATTTAGTTTCTTTTAAAAAAGAAAATCTTTTGTTTTTGGGCTTTCATTTGATTTTTGATCCACTCTTGTTTACCATGCCTCCTATTGTAAAATTTCCCCAAAAACCCCTCCTCCCACGTTGGTACAACCCAAACATTCTGTCCAAACTAATAAAATCCATTTTTGGATTTTATTCCAATTATTTCTCCTCCCAAAATAATTCTGTCTTTTCTTTTGAGCCTAGGTGATTTGCAAAGCAAGTACCCTAATGCTTTTGATTTTTGACCTCAACTCAACACCCGTGGATAGTCCTTTGTACCCACAACCCAGAACCATCTTGATCCACTCTTCTTCTTTTCAAATATTTCAAATTTCACTCACTGCAAGTTTGGACCAGATTTGCCAAATTTGGTGAAATTCATATCTACACTTCTCCAAAAAATTCCACCAAAATTCAGGCAACCTCTAGTTGCAATGAGAGACCCCTCCACCAAAAATCAGCTCAAGGAAAAATCCCTAGAGGCCAGAATCATTTTGTCGAACACCTTGCATGCACTAGTACTGTTCACATTCAGTAAATTCAAAGTTCAGTGTCGTTCTCCGTCAGTAACTTCAGTCACATGTCCACAGTGCCCTTGGCACGTTGCTCGCAGCCTGGCCTACTTGTCCGGAGCTCCACACGCGCGCTTGGCGCCTTCCTGGCGTCGGTGGCGCCCTGGCCCGCCTGCGCCGGCGTGCTTTGCGGCGGCCGAAACACCGTAACGGCCGACAGGGAGCAAAACGGTGGCTCAACGCCGTTCGGCGCCGCCCAAACCTCCTGGTGGCTCCGCGTGGCCATCTCCTTGCCAGCGCACGCATGCGGCACCGTCGCCATGGCCTGGCACGCGCAGAGTGCATTCTCTGCCGCCGACGGGCCGTGCGGCCGTTCCGTCGAGGGCAGACCGTAACCAACCCTCCCGTGCTGAGCTGGACCCTAAAATGGCACCACTACTCCACCTAGGCGATGCTCAAGCTCCTAAGCCAACCGTCCAGCCACAGCGCCACCGTAATCAACTCGCCGGACTTATTCGTTCACGGCAACCGACTCGGGCCGGCTATATATAGCACCCCCGAGCTTGCTCTCGCCCCCGCACGACTCCACCACCTCACTAGACCCCGCCTAGCCACTGGAGGAGCCTCGAGGGGCCCTTCTTCCCCGACTCTGGTCGCCCCGTTCCGCCTCGGCCTCCACCTCGATTCACTCCGGTGAGGCCGTCTCCGGCGCCCTAACTTCATCAGCAACCCTCTCGAGCAACTAGGAGACTAACCCCCACTCCTATTTGATCCCCGCAGCTCCCTCCGGCGAGATCCACGACTGCCCGAACCGCCGTCCGCCGGAGCAAGGGCCGCCGTTGACACGGTGCTCGCCGACGACCACCACCACCACCCACAGACGTGGAACGGTGTACTAATCTCGAAGGTAACCCCCGATCACCTTGCCTCGCCGTGGATCGCCGCCGACGACCACCGCACCTCTCGGGCGCCGTCGCGCTCTGTTTCTCCGTTTCAATTTTCAAACCCGACAGGTGGAGCCCGCCTGTCAGCCTCACAGCCGTTTCTTTTAAACGAAACGTTATTCTAGACTTTTCCACAGAGCCCCCTGGAAACTTTCTGTTTCATTACAGATGGGTCCTTGGACCAAAACTCTTATAACTTTTTAGCAGAAAAAGATTTTTGATTGATTCCTTTTCTGTCATCTTTATTTTTCTGTCAAGTTTTTTGTCATATTTATTTGAAAAATATTTGGAACACTTTTCTGTATAGTCACGGTATTTACGTTGCGTACGTATTTTTCTTATACCGTAGATACCGAAGGGGTGACGGAGCTGCAAATTTCACACAGTTAAACTCCGACTACTCCGAACCAGGCAAGCATGTTTGAACTCTTGATATGATGAGTGGTTGTTGCATCTTTGCATTTTAGTATAGTTATGGCATGTTTATGAACATTTCTTGAATTGTTACATTTCATACACAATAGTGGAAAGTAAGTTTCGGAAAGCATTATGTTGTTGGATACATATTTGCATGGCCATGTGTTGGCATGGGTATGGGTAAGATGGCAGTGTTGTGACATGCCAGTCTTATGCCAGATTATTTGACTTCCGTGTCATCGTGAAACAACTCACATTTCCATTCATTCCTTCCTATACTGTCACATGTTTTCCGAAAGGAATATGGCATAGTAAGTTGCAAATCGTTTTCCTGGTACACACCAAATAGAGAGGCCGGGATGAGGGTTCCATGCCCCTGGATTAAAGCCCGTCATCCGGTCAGGGGGCATGGGTGTTTCCGGTTGGGACCGAGAGGGGGGCACCCCTTAGAACGCGCGTACAGATATTTGATCCCATGCTATTCGAGGTTGTGGCCTCCCCGTCTCAAAGTTTTTCTTGGCCGTTGTCCAGGGTGATTCCTGGCATCGTGAGGTGAAATGGGTGTGTACTAGTTAAATGTGTTTCTACTGAAATACCGTAAACGGAACTAGTCCTTCGTGACTACGGAAATCCGTTGACTGTGGTCAGTACATCCAAACTCTGCAGAGTCTCTAATCTTTCAATTATCTTGTACTTTGTTCAAGTACTATATTCATCTTATCTTGTCAGATATCAGCCTCAGTGACAAAACTCCGGTGGGATTTACGTGTGATAAATCCGGTTAAAAGATTATTCTTGTGAATGGACTAATCTTGTTAGTTACATTTATTACAAGCCCTGTCTGCGATGTCGCTCAGACGTCCGACGGTGGCATACCTGTTATTTACTTTTGTTATAGGCCCTGTATGTGATGTCGCTCAGACGTCCGACGGTGGCATTCTTGTATTTAAATTTATTGTAAGCCCTGTCTGTGATGTCACTCAGACATCCGACGGTGGCATTCTTGTTATTTACATTTATCATAAGCCCTGTCTGTGACGTCGCTCAGATGTCCGACGGTGGCATTTCTTTTATAAGCCCTGTCTGTGACGTCGCTCAGATGTCCGACGGTGGCATTTCTTTTATAAGCCCTATCTGTGATGTCGCTCAGATGTCCGACGGTGGCATTTCTTTTATAAGCCCTGTCTATGACGTCGCTCAGATGTCCGGCGGTGGCATTTCTTTTAAAGGCCCTATCTGTGATGTCGCTCAGATGTCTGATGGTGGCATTTCTTTTATAAGCCCTGTCTGTGACGTCGCTTAGATATCCGACAGTGGTATTTCTTTTAAGCCCTTTATGTGGTGTCGCTTAGACGCCCGACTGCGGCATGCATTTTATTTGTTCACCTTTCGAGGCGTCGCTCCAGACACCCGATCGGTTCTCAGTTATTTATTTTATTTAATAAGTCATGAAATAATATTATTGTTGAGAAGAGCATCATTATTCATATTCATGACGCATTCATGCATTCATTGATTATATCTTTTGTCCGAACTGTCTTGCGAGTACTTTCAAAGTACTCACCTGGCTTGTTGATTTGGCCAGATGTTGATGAAGGCGGTCTCATGGATGAAGAGTTTGATAGCGAGTCCGACGCCTAGAGGGGTCCCAGTCAGTCCCGTGCGATCCTGTTTTGATCACTGTATTATCCGCTTCCGCAACCCCAGAATAAATTCATCGAGCCTCACCTCGACGCTCGATGAGCTGCCAGTTAGGAGTCGAGTTATCCACCACTTACCCTCGAGCTAGTAGCATGCCACCACACCCCTGTGTCATAACCGCCCTTATGTAAGATATTTGCGAGTTTGTAATAAATGGTTGAGCAGCCTCAGCTCAGCCCTGTAATATATTTGATGCTACTGGTTCTCTGTTTATCAAGCATTTGTGTGCCAGAAAGGATGACTTTTTCCTATACTGGGATTTAAAGATCAATTTTCTCAATATTTATTTATTGAAAAAGTCGGTCGTGACAGACTTGGTAACCAGAGCCAGGCTGACTGTAGGAAGCCACTAGGTGCGATCACTAATTAGATACTTGCATGACAATGTTTAATTCTTGTTTTTACAAATGTAGTCATTTTTCTGACAGTCAGCATAAAAATTTATGATCTGATCACTCAGAATTTTTGCCTACTTTTGTAGATGGCCGGCAGCGACTGCGAGTCTCAAATGTTCGCCAACGTGCCTGAGGGGTTCATCAAACTCCTCTCCTTCATTGTTCAGGTCGCGATGGGGCCATCCGTGCGCCCAGTCTTCACACTTTATCTGCACAAGATCAACGACAGTCTGACCATGCACCAGGCCGCGGTGCAATTCAGGGGAGGGCATGTTGAGATGCGTCGCTTCCGTTTCTTCGGGAGAGCCATGCGTACAGAGAGGCATGCTATGCAGATGGCAGCCCGCGAGGCGATAGCTTGTCTTCGGGATGTCTTTCCTGCGATGAAGACCCGTCGCTACCGCTACCTTCCATGCCATGTGCCTTACACCTGTCACTACTCATTCTCTTCCCCCAGAGGAGAGCGAGACGAGGCCTTTGAGATGCTTGTCGAGTACCTCCGAGCCCTGGAGGCAGCCTTTGACAGCATGGTGGACGACCTCGTAGCTGCCCGCATGGACTCAGTTCATGGCTGTGCTGCTAACAGGAGGGAACTCCTACACACCGCTCCACCGCTGACTTTTATCTCGTCCTCAGCTTCTCATTCGCCTACCATTCTCGCTACTGCACGTTGTCTGCCTACCACTAAGGAATTCAACCAGGCTATTGCACCCACTCCCATTCGCGCAGCACCACTTTTTGCACCCACTCCCATACGTACTACTCCACCTATTCCGCCCACTCTTATTCAGGTTACTTCGCCTACGGCACCTGCTCCATCAGCTCAGTGCAGCGTTCCTCGTCTGGAACCTATTAGCGAGGAGAAAGTTGATTCCCCAGCGTCACTGCGTCTCACCCTCGGTAGGCCAAGGGAGATCCTCACCATCTCCGACTGAGTGCGCGTAGACGCCATGCGATGTATCGACTTGTGTAATATGTTTATATGTACACAGGTTGTGAGAAGTAGCATGTTTGCGCATCATGTAGGATCTGGAGGACTGCACTAGTTTAAATAACATGTCAGGATTATGTACGCATATCCTGAGTGGTGTAATGTATAATTATGCCTGCGTGTAAGATATGTTATAGTCCTTCTCCGCGCGCAATCGTGTGTTTCCAAAAATATCCTGGAGTTTTAAAAATGTTCCTTGTGCGTGATTTTATTGACTTTTGCAACTCTCTTGCTTGTCTTACGAGTTCACAAAATATATCCCCAGAGTGAAAGATGTCTCGTCCTTGGACGCGCTCCATGCCAAGTCAACAAAAAGAAAATTATGGCACACCACAAAACCAAAATTTCACTCAGGGTCACACAAGTCAACAGGGCAGTGAAACAACTTTTACACAAGTATGTCGTCTGTATGAACAGAGTCAACAACAACACCAGGAAATGATGAACCAATTCATCAATATGAGAAGTAACCATGGTCAGTATCAACAGCAATCCAAATTATCTGAGTTACAAAAGACGCGTCCTCCAACATTTTCTCATACTGACAAGCCTCTTGAGGCCGATGACTGGCTTCGAGACATGGAGAGAAAATTAATTATCGCACAGTGTTCAGACCGTGAAAAAGTATTGTATGCACCACATTATCTCACAGGAGCAGCTGCATCATGGTGGGAAAACTTCCTGCACATGCACCCCAACGAAAATGAAATCACCTGGGAAAATTTCAAAAAAGGTTTTCATGGGGCACATATTCCTAAGAGCGTCATGAAAATGAAGAAGAAAGAATTTGATGAACTCAAGCAAAGGGCCATGACAGTGTCAGAATACAATAGCCAATTCACTCTGCTGTCTCGCTACGCCAATGAAGAACGCATGACCGAGAGCAAGAAGATGGAAAAATTCTTGGAAGGCCTGGCACCCGCCCTTAAGTGCTAGCTAGTTGTGCATACCTTTCCAGATTTTAAAACACTGGTGGATAAGGCCATTACTCTGGAAAATGAGCGACGTAGCCTGGAAGATTTCCGCAAACGCAAAAGGGACCAGACTACTTTTGCTCGCAACCCCAGAAACAAGACGGAATTTCAGAAGGGTAGAACACACAAAACCCCGACGGAAAATTCACGTCCAATCAAGAATTTCCATGCAAAAGACAAAGAGTTCACCTATCACCCAGGCGTTACCTGTTATGCTTGTGGAGAAGAAGGGCAGTATGCCAAGCAGTGCCCCAAGCCAAGAAACTCAACCCCGAAGCCCAATAATGGTGGCAATAATTCAGCAGCAAAGCGAAGCAATTTCAACCCCAACAACAACCACCGGAAAGGTCACTTGAACCACGTGACCCGAGAGGAAGCACAGAACGCCCCAGATATCATACTCGGTACGTACCCCATCAACACAATACCTACCATGGTTTTGTTCGATTCTGGAGCTTCTCACTCATTCGTTTCGAAAAGTTTTGGTTTGCAAAATAATTTTTCGATGCTTCCCTTGGAAAAATTAATGATCATCAAGTCCCATGGAATTAAGCAAGTGACCCAGAGTTACTGTCAAGGTGTGGTTATTGAATTTGAAGGAGTGAAGTTTTACGCCAACCTTATTGTACTGGAAACCAAAGGACTAGATGTCATCCTAGGAATGGATTGGTTAACCACCAACAAAGGTTTTATTGACTGCTTCAACCGTACCGTGATTCTCACACACCATCATGGGAAGAAAATAAAAGTTTCAGCCAAAGAGAGACAAATACCTCGGCAGCCTAGATTAAACAAGGTGGACGTTTCTGAGCTGAACAAGGTTCGAGTAGTATGTGAATTCCCAGACGTATTTCCAGAAGAACTACCAGGCATGCCACCGGACCGAGAGATAGAATTCAGCATTGAACTAGCACCCGGAACCGCTCCTATTTACAAGAAACCTTACAGAATGGCACCATCCGAATTGGTAGAGTTGAAGAAGCAAATAAAAGAATTATTGGAGAAAGGATACATACGAGCCAGCTCCTCACCTTGGGGTTCTCCAATTTTATTTGCCAAGAAGAAGGATGGAACAATGAGGTTGTGTATTGATTATCGAGCTCTCAACATGGTCACAATCAAGAACAAATATCCAATGCCCCGAATAAATGATTTATTCGATCAGCTCGCACAGGCCAAAGTCTTCTCAAAAATTGACTTGAGATCAGGATACCACCAATTAAAAGTACGAAAAGAAGATATTCCCAAGACCGCCTTCACCTCCAGATATGGACTGTATGAGTTCACAGTGATGCCATTCGGGCTAACCAACGCCCCCGCATATTTTGTTCACCTCATGAAGTATTTATGAAGTATATGGACAAGTTTGTTGTGGTATTCATCGATGACATTCTGATATATTCCAAAACACCAGAAGAGCACGCCGAACATCTCAGGATTGTACTCGGAGAACTCAGGAAGCATCAACTGTACGCCAAATTCAGCAAATGTGAATTTTCGCTAAGGCAGGTGGGTTTTCTGGGCCACGTGCTAACCCAAGAAGGTATTGCAGTAGACCCGGAAAAAGTCAAGGCCGTACTTGGCTGGAAACCACCAGCTAACGTAACAGACGTACGAAGTTTCTTGGGAATGTAAGGCTATTATCGGAGATTTATTGAAGGATTCTCCACTATAGCAAAGCCCATGACACAATTGCTCAAGAAAGGCAAGAAGTTTGAATGGACAGAAGCATGTGAGAAAAGCTTCCAAGAGCTAAAGAACAAATTAACGACGGCACCAGTATTAATTGTGCCAGATATACACAAGAATTTTGAGGTATATTGTGACGCATCCCGGAAAGGCCTCGGATGCGTATTGATGCAAGAAGGCAAGGTAGTTGCGTATGTCTCCAGACAACTATGCAAGCATGAGGTGAATTATCCCACTCATGACTTGGAATTAGCAGCGGTCATCCATGCCTCAAGGAATGGAGACACTTCCTACTTGGGAATCGTTGTGAGATATACACAGACCATAAGAGTCTCAAGTATATTTTCACACAGCCAGAGCTAAATCTACGGCAACAACGCTGGTTAGAGTTGGTGAAGGATTATGATGTTGGAATCCACTATCATCCCGGAAAAGCAAATGTTGTGGCAGATGCACTTAGTCGGAATCCCACCACGGACGACGACAGTATGCCAAAGTTGAGGCCAGAATTTCAACAGGAATTTGCCAGACTCAATTTAATAATAGTTACCGAAGGAAGTGTGTCGAATGTAGAAATCCAGCCTACCCTGATGGAAAAGATCAAGGAAGCCCAACGCGGACACCCCAGCATTGAGGGCATAAAAAGGAAAGTGATTATGGGCAAGGCCTCAGAATTCAACATAGATGAGCAAGGAATATTGTGGTACAGAGAGAGGCTATGCGTACCAAATGTCAAGGACCTCAAACAACAGATATTGGCTGAAAGTCACACAGCTCCGTATTCCATCCATCCTGGGGGGACAAAAATGTACAAAGACCTTCAGGAAATTTTTTGGTGGCACGGTATGAAGAGAGATATAGCCACGTTCATTGCATGTTGTGACTCTTGTCAACGCATCAAGGCCGAGCACCAGAAACCAGCCGGACTGTTACAGCCCAATAAGGTACCCGAGTGGAAGTGGGACGAGATTGGAATGGACTTTATTGTCGGACTGCCACGGTCACGACATGGAAACGACGCCATATGGGTCATAACCGACAGATTAACCAAAGTGGCACATTTTCTTCCGGTAAGGACAACTTACACCACTCAGAGACTGGCCAGACTTTATCTTGCCCGTATCGTCTACCTACATGGAGTCCCTAAAACTATCATCTCCGATAGAGGCACACAGTTCGTCTCTAGATTTTGGGATCACCTGCAACAGGCACTGGGAACCCAACTAGCCTTCAGTACCGCATACCATCCCCAGACTGATGGGCAGACTAAACGCGTAAACCAAATCCTAGAAGACATGCTAAGAGCCTGTGTCCTCACCTACTGAAACAGTTGGGAAGAAAGTTTGCCATATGCAGAGTTCGCATACAACAACAGCTATTAGGCCAGCTTGCAAATGGCACCCTTTGAAGCTCTATATGGGAGAAGATGTCGTACCCCGCTAAATTGGTCAGAAACCGGAGACAGCCATATCTTCGGCCCAGATATGCTTAAGGAGGCCGAGGAGAAAGTTAAAACAATTAGAGATCGACTCAAAACAGCTCAGAGTCGGCAGAAGAGTTATTACGACCGAAAGCATCGGGAAATCAGTTTTGAACCCGGAGAATTGGTGTACCTAAGAGTTTCTCCTATGAAGGGTCTGCAACGATTCAGGATTAAGGGGAAGCTAGCACCAAGATTCATCGGACCATTTCATATAGTGGCCCGAAGAGGCACGGTAGCCTACCAGCTAGAACTACCCGGAGACTTATCCGGTATCCACTACGTGTTTCACATCTCGCAGTTGAGAAAATATGTGAGCAACCCAGAGAAGCAAGTGTCGCATGAGAATATTGACGTGCAGCCAAACCTCACCTACCGGGAGCACCCCATAAAAATACTAGAAGCGTCTGAGAGGAGGACCCGACAGAAAACCATCAAGTTTTTCAGAGTTTAGTGGAGTAGTCACACCGAGAATGAAGCAACTTGGGAGAGCGAGGATTTTCTTCGGACAGAGCACCCACACCTGTTTAAGGATCAGCTGAAATCTCAGGGACGAGATTTTTCCTAAGGGGGTAGGTGCTATGACACTCCAAAAATTTTGTGATTTTTGTTTTCAGAGAGAGAGCCTTTCTTGGTTTGAAGAAGGTCATTTAAACCCTTCTTAAAAACCCTCTTGCTAAGTTTGCCCTCTCAAAAATATTTTTTTTCTTGGATTTAGTTTCTTTAAAAAAAGAAAATCTTTTGTTTTTGGGCTTTCATTTGATTTTTGATCCACTCTTGTTTACCATGCCTCCTATGGTAAAATTTCCCCAAAAACCCCTCCTCCCACGTTGGTACAACCCAAACATTCTATCCAAACTAATAAAATCCATTTTTGGATTTTATTCCAATTATTTCTCCTCCCAAAATAATTCTGTCTTTTCTTTTGAGCCTAGGTGATTTGCAAAGCAAGTACCCTAATGCTTTTGATTTTTGACCTCAACTCAACACCTATGGATAGTCCTTTGTACCCACAACCCAGAACCATCTTGATCCACTCTTCTTCTTTTCAAATATTTCAAATTTCACTCACTCCAAGTTTGGACCAGATTTGCCAAATTTGGTGAAATTCATATCTACACTTCTCCAAAAATTCCACCAAAATTCAGGCAACCTCTAGTTGCAATGAGAGACCCCTCCACCAAAAATCAGCTCAAGGAAAAATCCCTAGAGGCCAGAATCATTCTGTCGAACACCTTGCATGCACTAGTACTGTTCACATTCAGTAAATTCAGAGTTCAGTGTCGTTCTCCGTCAGTAACTTCAGTCACATGTCCATAGTGCCCTTGGCACGTTGCTCGCAGCCTGGCCTGCTTGTCCGGAGCTCCACACGCGCGCTTGGCGCCTTCCTGGCATCGGTGGCGCCCTGGCCCGCCTGCGCCAGCGTGCTTTGCGGCGGCCGAAACACCGTAACGGCCGACAAGGAGCAAAACGGCGGCTCAACGCCGTCCGGCGCCGCCCAAACCTCCTGCTGGCTCCGCGTGGCCATCTCCTTGCCAGCACACGCATGCGGCACCGTCGCCATGGCCTGGCACGCGCAGAGCGTGTTCTCTGCCGCCGACGGGCCGTGCGGCCGTTCCGTCGAGGGCAGACCGTAACCAACCCTCCCGTGCTGAGCTGGACCCTAAAATGGCACCACTACTCCACCTAGGCGATGCTCAAGCTCCTAAGCCAACCGTCCAGCCACAGCACCGCCGTAATCAACTCGCCGGACTTATCCGTTCACGGCAACCGACTCGGGCCGGCTATATATAGCACCCCCGAGCTTGCTCTCGCCCCCGCACGACTCCACCACCTCACTAGACCCCGCCTAGCCACTGGAGGAGCCTCGAGGGGCCCTTCTTCCCCGACTCCGGCCGCCCCGTTCCGCCTCGGCCTCCACCTCGATTCACTCCGGTGAGGCCGTCTCCGGCGCCCTAACTTCGTCAGCAACCCTCTCGAGCAACTAGGAGACTAACCCCCACTCCTATTTGATCCCTGCAGCTCCCTCCGGCGAGATCCACGACTGCCCGAACCGCCGTCCGCCGGAGCAAGGGCCGCCGTCGACACGGTGCTCGCCGGCGACCACCACCACCACCCACAGACGCGGAATGGTGCACTGATCTCGAAGGTAACCTCCGATCACCTTGCCTCGCCGTGGATCGCCGCCGGCGACCACCGCACCTCTCGGGCGCCGTCGCGCTCTGTTTCTCCATTTGAATTTTCAAACCCGACAGGTGGAGCCCGCTTGTCAGCCTCACAACCGTTTCTTTTAAACGAAACGTTATTCTAGACTTTTCCGCAGAGCCCCCTGGAAACTTTCTGTTTCATTACAGATGGGTCCTTGGACCAAAACTCTTATAACTTTTTAACAGAAAATGATTTTTGATTGATTCCTTTTCTATCATCTTTATTTTTCTGTCTAGTTTTTTGTCATATTTTATTTGAAAAATATTTGGAACACTTTTATGTACACTCACGGTATTTACGTTGCGACGTATTTTTCTTATACCGTAGATACCGAAGGGGTGACGGAGCTGCAAATTTCACACAGTTAAACTCCGACTACTCTGAACCAGGCAAGCATGTTTGAACTCTTTATATGATGAGTGGTTGTTGCATGTTTGCATTTTAGTATAGTCATGGCATGTTTATGAACATTTCTTGAATTGTTACATTTCATACACAATAGTGGAAAGTAAGTTCCGGAAAGCATTATGTTGTTGGATACATATTTGCATGGCCATGTGTTGGCATGGAGATGAGTAAGATGGCAGTGTTGTGACATGCCAGTCTTATGCCAGATTATTTGACTTCCGTGTCATCGTGAAACAACTCACATTTCCATTCATTCCTTCCTATACTGTCACATGTTTTCCGAAAGGAATATGGCATAGTAAGTTGCAAATCGTTTTCCTGGTACACACCAAATAGAGAGGCCGGGATGAGGGTTCCATGGCCCTGGATTAAAGTCTGTCATCCGGTCAGGGGGCATGGGTGTTTCCGGTTGGGACCGAGAGGGGGGCACCCCTTAGAGCGCGCGTACAGAAATTTGATCCCATGCTATTCGAGGTTGTGGCCTCCCCGTCTCAAAGTTTTTCTTGGCCGTTGTCCAGGGTGATTCCTGGCATCGTGAGGTGAAATGGGTGTGTACTAGTTAAATGTGTTTCTACTGAAATACCATAAACGGAACTAGTCCTTCGTGACTACGGAAATCCGTTGACTGTGGTCAGTTCATCCAAACTCTGCAGAGTCTCAAATCTTTCAATTATCTTGTACTTTGTTCAAGTACTATATTCGTCTTATCTTGTCAGATATCAGCCTCAGTGACAAACTCCGGTGGGATTTATGTGTGATAAATCCGGTTAAAAGATTATTCTTGTGAATGGACTAATCTTGTTATTTACATTTATTACAAGCCCTGTCTGCGATGTCGCTCAGACGTCCGACGGTGGCATACCTGTTATTTACTTTTGTTATAGGCCCTGTCTGTGATGTCGTTCACACGTCCGACGGTGGCATTCTTGTATTTACATTTATTGTAAGCCCTGTCTGTGATGTCGCTCAAACATCCGACGGTGGCATTCTTGTTATTTACATTTATCATAAGCCCTGTCTGTGACGTCACTCAGATGTTCGACGGTGGCATTTCTTTTATAAGCCCTATCTGTGACGTCGCTCAGATGTCCGACG
>NC_041389.1:440881748-440907220 GCF_002162155.2 Triticum dicoccoides | reverse complement strand
CGACGGTGGCATTTCTTTTATAAGCCCTGTCTGTGATGTCACTCAGATGTCCGACGGTGGCATTTCTTTTATAAGCCCTGTCTGTGACGTCGCTCAGATGTCCGATGGTGGCATTTCTTTTAAAGGCCCTGTCTGTGACGTTGCTCAGATGTCCAACGGTGGCATTTCTTTTATAAGCCCTGTCTGTGACGTCGCTCAGATATCTGACAGTGGTATTTCTTTTAAGCCCTTTATGTGGTGTCACTTAGATGCCCGACTGCGGCATGCATTTTATTTGTTCACCTTTCGAGGCGTCGCTCCAAACACCCGATCGGTTCTCAGTTATTTATTTTATTTAATAAGTCATGAAATAATATTATTGTTGAGAAGAGCATCATTATTCATATTCATGACGCATTCATGCATTCATTGATTATATCTTTTGTCCGAACTGTCTTGCGAGTACTTTCAAAGTACTCACCTGGCTTGTTGATTTGGCCAGATGTTGATGAAGGCGATCTCATGGATGAAGAGTTTGATAGCGAGTCCGACGCCTAGAGGGGTCCCAGTCAGTCCCGTGCGATCCTGTTTTGATCACTGTATTATCCGCTTCCGCAACCCCAGAATAAATTCATCGAGCCTCACCTCGACGCTCCATGAGCTGCCAGTTAGGAGTCGAGTTATCCACCACTTATCCTCGAGCTAGTAGCATGCCACCACACCCGTGTGTCATAACCGCCCTTATGTAAGATATTGGTGAGTTTGTAATAAATTGTTGAGCAGCCTCAGCTCAGCCCTGTAATATATTTGATGCTACTGGTTCTCTGTTTATCAAGCATTTGTCTGCCAGAAAGGATGACTTTTTCCTATACTGGGATTTAAAGATCGATTTTCTCAATATTTATTTATTGAAAAAGTCGGTCGTGACACTATATTATCCTATGATGTGTACCGCACCGGAAGTGTGCCTTGCCATGAGTCAGTCAAGGGGTGCAAGAATGATCCAGGAATGGATCATTGGACAGCGGTCAAAATTGTCCTTGGAGTAAATAAGGACATGTTTCTCGATTATGGAGGTGATAAAGAGTTCGACATAAAGGGTTACGTCGTTGCAAGCTTTAACACCTATCCGAGTGACTCTGAGTAGCAAACCGGATATTTATAGTGGAGCAACCATTTGGAATAGCTCCAAGTGGAGCGTGGAAGCAGCATTTACAATATGACCTAGAGATTTGCAAAGTACATACGGATCTGAATGTTGCAGACCCGTTGACTAAAACCTCTCTCACAAGAAAAACATGATCAAACCCCAGAACTCATTGAGTCTTAATCACATGATGATGTGAACTAGTTTAGTGACACTAGTAAACTCTTTGGATGTTGGTCACATGGCGATGTGACCTGTGAGTGTTAATCACATTGCGATGTGAACTAGATTATTGACTCTAGTGCAAGTGGGAGACTGTTGGAAAATATGCCCTAGAGGCAATGATAAATTAGTTATTATTATTATATTTCCTTGTTCATGATAATCGTTTATTATCCATGCTATAATTGTATTGATAGGAAACTCAGATACATGTGTGGGTACATAGACAACACCATGTCCCTAGTAAGCCTCTAGTTGACTAGCTCGTTGATCAATAGATGGTTACGGTTTCCTGACATTGGACATTGGATGTCGTTGATAACGGGATCACATCATTAGGAGAATGATGTGATGGACGAGACCCAATCCTAAGCCTAGCATAAAGATCGTGTAGTTTGTATGCTAAAGCTTTTCTAATGTCAAGTATCATTTCCTTAGACCATGAGATTGTGCAACTCCTGGATACCGTAGGAATGCTTTGGGTGTACCAAATGTCACAACGTAACTGGGTGGCTATAAAGGTGCACTACGGGTATCTCTGAAAATGTCTGTTGGGTTGGCACGAATCGAGATTGGGATTTGTCACTCCGTGTGACGGAGAGGTATCTCTGGGCCCACTCGGTAGGACATCATCATAATGTGCACAATGTGACCAAGGGGTTGATCACGGGATGATGTGTTACATAACGAGTAAAGAGACTTGCCGGTAACGAGATTGAACAAGGTATCGGGATACCGACGATCGAATCTCGGGCAAGTACTATACCGCTAGACAAAGGGAATTGAATACGGGATTGATTGAATCCTCGACATCGTGGTTCATCCGATGAGATCATCGTGGAACATGTGGGAGCCAACATGGGTATCCAGATCCCGCTGTTGGTTATTGACCGGAGAACCTCTCGGTCATGTATGCATGGTTCCCGAACCCGTAGGGTCTACACACTTAAGGTTCGACGATGCTAGGGTTATAGGGAATAGATATACGTGGTTAACGAATGTTGTTTGGAGTCCCGGATGAGATCCCGGACGTCACGAGGAGTTCCGGAATGGTCCGGAGGTAAAGATTTATATATGGGAAGTCCTGTTTTGGTCACCGGAAAAGTTTCGGGGTGCTATCGGTAACGTACCGGGACCACCGGGAGGGTCCCGGGGGTCCACCAAGTGGGGCCACCGGCCCCAGAGGGCTGCATGGGCCAAGTGTGGGAGGGGACCAGCCCCAAGTGGGCTAGTGCGCCCCCCCCCCACTAGGGCCAAAGGCGCCTAGGGTTTGGGGAGGGGGCGCCTCCACCTTACTTGGGGGGCAAGTTTCCCCCTCTCCCCCCTTGGCCGCACCCTAGATGGGATCTAGGGGCTGCCGCACCCCTTGGGGTGGGAACCCAAGAGGGGGCGCAGTCCCCTCCCTCTCCCCTATATATAGTTGAGGTCTTTGGGGCTGCCAACACATGATTTGATCTCCCTCTTGGCGCAGCCCTACCTCTCTCCCTCCTCGTCTCTTGCGGTGCTTGGCGAAGCCCTGCTGGAGTGCCACGCTCCTCCACCACCACCATGCTGTTGTGCTGCTGCTGGATGGAGTCTTCCCCAACCTCTCCCTCTCTCCTTGCTGGATCAAGGCGTGGGAGACGTCACCGGGCTGCACGTGTGTTGAACGCGGAGATGCCGTCCGTTCGGCACTAGGATCTCCGATGATTTGGATCACGACGAGTACGACTCCCTCAACCCCGTTCTCTTGAACGCTTCCGCTTAGAGATCTACAAGGGTATGTAGATGCACTCCTCTCTCTCGTTGCTAGTCTCTTCATAGATAGATCTTGGTGACTCGTAGGAAAATTTTGAATTTCTGCTACGTTCCCCAACAGTGGCCTGCCCACAGGAGGAGCTGGTGGAGGAGCATCATTGTTCTGAGGGTCATCTTAATTATCTGACTGGTGATCCTCTTCGCCTTCTGGATTTACATTAGTTTCAGGATCACCATCAGCCTTAGGACCTGAAGTACTAGATTGGGGATGAGACGTCACCATAGTTTGTAGTGGCAAAACAATCTCTTGGATGGTCGGGGATGGAACACACACCCGTTTCTCCTCAAGATTGATCTCCCTTATTTCGGTGGCTTCGTTATCCTCAAAAAATACTGCTTGTCGAGTCTCCACATACTTGGTGGTGCGACCCAGACAATAGAAACGATATCCCTTTCCCCTATGAGGGTATCCAATGAAGAAACAACTAACTGTCTTTGGATCTAATTTCTTAAGTTGTGGATTGAAAATTCTATCCTCAGCAGGACAACCCCATACCCGTAAGTAATTCAAGCTCAGTTTCTTTCCCGCCCACATCTCGTAAGGTGTGTTCGGTGCTGCTTTAGTAGGAGCGAGATTTAGCACATGTGCGCCCTTCTTTAATGCCTCCATCCATAGACTGACTGGTAAACTTGCATGACTGAGCATGCTTCGCACCATGTCCATAAGTGTGCGGTTTCGGCATTCGGCCACGCCATTTTGTTGAGGTTCACCAGACATTGAATACTGGGCAACAATTCCATTCTCAGAGAGAAACTTGGCAAAAGGTCCTGGAATTTGCCCATAAGGAGCATGCCTACCATAATACTCTCCCCCGCGATCTGATCGTACAACCTTTATTTTAGTGTTTAGTTGATTCACAACTTCGGCTTTGAACACTTTGAATTTGTCCAAAGCTTTCGATCGATCACGTATAGGATAAATATATCCGTATCGAGAGAAGTCGTCTGTGAAGGTAATGAACGAATCAAAACCATCCATAGACTTAACATTAAGTCGTTAGTGTGTATGAGTTCATGGACACTCATGGCTCTTACCGCTCCTTTCTTAATCATTTTTGCGTAATTACCTTTTATACAGTCAATGCATTTGTCTGCATCAGAGAAGTCTAACGAAAGGAGTACATCATTTTTAATAAGTCTTTCAATTCTCCCCTCGAAATGTGCCCTAAACGATGGTGCCACAATTTTGAAGAGGTACTCGTACCCTTCCATTTCTTCTCAATATTACATACATCACTCACATGCAGGATAGAATCATTCAATGATAACATATATAATTGGCCTCGTCTGATGCCGAGGCCTACGTTCTTATTACAATAATTCAAAACAAATTGTTTGTTCCCAAACTTGCTCTCAAACTGAAGGAAATATGCCCTAGAGGCAATAATAAAGTTATTATTTATTTCCTTATATCATGATAAATGTTTATTAGTCATGCTAGAATTGTATTAACCGGAAACATAATACATGTGTGAATACATAGACAAACATAGTGTCACTAGTATGCCTCTACTTGACTAGCTCGTTAATCAAAGATGGTTAAGTTTCCTAACCATAGACATGAGTTGTCATTTGATTAACAAGATCACATCATTAGAAGAATGATGTGATTGACTTGACCCATTCCGTTAGCTTAGCACTTGATCGTTTAGTATGTTGCTATTGCTTTCTTCATGACTTATACGTGTTCCTATGACTATGAGATTATGCAACTCCCGTTTACCGAAGGAACACTTTGTGTGCTACCAAACGTCACAACGTAACTGGGTGATTATAAAGGAGCTCTACAGGTGTCTCCGAAGGTCCATGTTGGATTGGCGTATTTCGAGATTAGGATTTGTCACTCCGATTGTCGGAGAGGTATCTCTGGGCCCTCTCGGTAATGCACATCACTATAAGCCTTGCAAGCAATGTAGCTAATAAGTTAGTTACGGAATGATGCATTACGTAACGAGTAAAGAGACTCTCCGGTAACGAGATTGAACTAGGTATTGGATACCGATGATCGAATCTCGGGAAAGTAACATACTGATGACAAAGGGAACAACGTATGTTGTTATGCGGTCTGACCGATAAAGATCTTCGTAGAATATGTGGGAGCCAATATGAGCATCCAGGTTCTGCTATTGGTTATTGAACGGAGACGTGTCTCGGTCATGTCTACATAGTTCTCGAACCCGTAGGGTCCGCACGCTTAAGGTTTCAATGACAGTTATATTATGAGTTTATGAGTTTTGATGTACCGAAGGAGTTCGGAGTCCCGGATGAGATCGGGGACATGACGAGGAGTCTCGAAATGGTCGAGACGTAAAGATCGATATATTGGACGACTATATTCGGAGTTTGGAAAGGTTCCGAGTGATTCGGGTATTTTTCGGAGTACCGGAGAGTTACGGGAATTCGTCGGGGAGTATATGGGCCTTATTGGGCTTTAGGGGAAAGAGAGAGGAGAGGCTGGGCGCCCCCCCAAGGCCTAGTCTGAATTGGACTAGGGGGAGGGGCTGCGCCCCCTCCTTCCTTCTCTTCTCTTCCCCCTTTCCTTGATTCCTACTCCTACTACTTGGAAGGGGGGGAATCCTACTCCCGGTGGGAGTAGGACTCCTCCTTGGCGTGCCCTCCTTGGCCGGTCGCCCCCTTCCCCTTGGCTCCTTTATATACGGGGGGCATGGGGGAACCTTTAGACACACAAGTTGATCTTCGTGATCGTTCCTTAGCCGTGTGCGGTGCCCCCCTCCACCATATTCCACCTCGGTCATATCGTTGCGGTGCTTAGGCGAAGCCCTGCGTCGGTAGAACATCATCATCATCACCACGCCGTCGTGCTGACGGAACTCATCCCCGACACCCTGCTGGATCGGAGTCCGGAGATCGTCATCGAGCTGAACGTGTGCTGAACTCGGAGGTGCCGTACATTCGGTGCTTGGATCGGTCGGATCGTGAAGACGTACGACTACATCAACCGCGTTGTCATAACGCTTCTGCTTTCCGTCAACGAGGGTACGTGGACACACTCTCCCCTCTCATTGCTATGCATCACCATGATCTTGCGTGTGCGTAGGAAATTTTTGAAATTACTACGTTCCCCAACAGTGGCATCCGAGCCAGGTTTTATGCGTAGATGTCATATGCACGAGTAGAACACAAGTGAGTTGTGGGCGATATAAGTCATACTGCTTACCAGCATGTCATACTTTGGTTCAGCGGTATTGTGATGAAGCGGCCCGGACCGACATTACGCGTACGCTTACGCGAGACTAGTTTCACCGTTAGAGCACTCGTGCTTAAAGGTGACTGGCGGGTGTCTATCTCTCTCCCTTTAGTTGAACCAAGTGTGGCTACGCCCGGTCCTTGCGAATGTCAAAACAACACCAACTTGACAAACTATCGTTGTGGTTTTGATGCGTAGGTAAGAACGGTTCTTGCTAAGCCCGTAGCAGCCACGTAAAACTTGCAACAACAAAGTAGAGGACGTCTAACTTGTTTTTGCAGGGCATGTTGTGATGTGATATGGTCAAGATGTGATGCTATATTTTATTGTATGAGATGATCATGTTTTGTAACCGAAGTTATCGGCAACTGGCAGGAGCCATATGGTTGTCGCTTTATTGTATGAAATGCAAACGCCCTATAATTGCTTTACTTTATCACTAAGCGGTAGCGATAGTCGTAGAATTAATAGACAGCGTAAACAACAATGATTCCACAATGGAGATCAAGGTGTTGTGCCGGTGATGATGGTGATCATGGAGGTGCTTCGGAGGTGGAGATCAGAAGCACAAGATGATGATGGCCATATCATATCACTTATATTGATTGCATGTGATGTTTATCCTTTATGCATCTTGTCTTGCTTTGATTGACGGTAGCATTTTAACATGATCTCTCACTAAAATTATCAAGAAGTGTTCTCCCTAAGTATGCACCGTTGCGAAAGTTCTTCGTGCTGAGACACCACGTGATGATCGGGTGTGAGAGGCTCTACTTTTAAATACAATGGGTGCAAAACAGCTGCACACGCGGAATACTCAGGTTAAACTTGACGAGCCTAGCATATAAAAGATATGGCCTCGGAACACGGAGACCGAAAGGTCGAGCGTGAATCATATAGTAGATATGATCAACATATTGATGTTCACCATTGAAACTACTCCATCTCACGTGATGATCGGACATGGTGTAGTTGATATGGACCACCTAATCACTTAGAGGATTAGAGGGATGTCTATCTAAGTGGGAGTTCTTAAGTAATATGATTAATTGAACTTAAATTTATCATGAACTTAGTCCTGGTATTATTTTGCAAATTATGTTGTAGATCAATAGCTCGCGTTGTTGCTTTCTTATGTTTGTTTTGATATGTTCCTAGAGAAAAATTGTGTTGAAAGATGTTAGTAGCAATGATGCGGATTGGATCCGTGATATGAGGATTGTCCTCATTGCTGCATAGAAGAATTATGTCCTTAATGCACCACTAGGTGACAGACCTATTGCAGGAGCAGATGCAGACGTTATGAACGTTTGGGTAGCTCAATATGATGACTACTTGATAGTTTAGTGCACCATGCTTAACGTCTTAGAATCGGGACTTCAAAGACGTTTTGAACGTCATGGACCATATGAGATGTTCCAGGAGTTGAAGTTAATATTTCAAGCAAATACCCGAGTTGAGAGATATGAAGTCTCCAACAAGTTCTATAGCTAAAAAGATGGAGGAGAATTGCTCAACTAGTGAGCAAGTGCTTAGATTGTCTGAGTACTGACAATCGCTTGAATCAAGTGGGAGTTAATCTTCCAGATAAGATAGTGATTGGCAGAGTTCTCTAGTCACCATCACCAAGTTACTGGAACTTCGTGATGAACTACAATGCAAGGGATGACTAAAATGATTCCCAAGCTATTCGTGATGCTGAAATTGATGAAGGTAGAAATAAAGAAAAGAGCATCAAGTGTTGATGATTGACAAGATCACTAGTTTCAAGAAAAGGGCGAAGGGAAAGAAAGGAACTTCAAGCAGAATGGCAAGCAAGTTGTCACTCCCGCGAAGAAGCCCAAAGCTGGACCAAAGCCTGAAACTAAGTGCTTCTACTGCAAAGGAAATGGTCACTGGAAGCGGAAATGCCCCGAATATTTGGTGATTAAGAAGGATGGCAAAGTGAACAAGGGTATATTTGATATACAGGTTATTAATGTGTGCCTTACTAGTGTTTATAGTAGCCCCTGAGTATTTGATACTTGTTCGGTTGCTAAGGTTAGTGACTCGAAACGGGAGTTATAGAATAAACAAAGACTAGTTGAAGGGGAAGTGACGATGAGTGTTGGAAGTAGTTCCAAGATTGATGTGATCATCATCACACACTCCCTATACTTTCGGGATTAGTGTTAAACCTAAATAAATGTTATTTGGCATTTGCGTAGAGCATGAATATGATTTGATCATGTTTATTGCAATACAGTTATTCATTTAAAGTCAGAGAATAATTGTTGTTCTGTTTACATGAATAAAACCTTCAATGGTCATACACCCAATGAAAATAGTTTGTTGGATCTCGATCGTAGTGATACACGTAATCATAATATTGATGCCAAAAGATGCAAAGTTGATAGTGATAGTGCAACTTATTTGTGGCACTGCCGTTTGAGACATATCGGTATAAAGCGCATGAAGAAACTCCATGCCGATGGGTTTTTGGAATCACTTGATTATGAATCATTTTATGCTTGCGAACCGTGCCTTTTGGGCAAGATGACTAAAACTCCATTCTTCGGAACAATGGAACGAGCTACTGACTTATTGGAAATAATACATACTGATGTATGCGATCCAATTAGTGTTGATGCTTGTGGCGAGTATCGTTATTTTCTAACATTCACAGATGATTTGAGCAGATGATTTGAGCAGATATGGGTATATCTACTTGATGAAACATAAGTCTGAAATAGTTGAAAGGTTCAAAGGATTTCAGAGTGAAGTGGAGAATCATCGTAACAAGAAAAATAAAGTTTCTACGATCTGATCGTTGAGGAGAATATTTGAGTTACGAGTTTGGCCTTCATATAAAACAATGTGGAATAGTTTCACAGTTCACACCACCTGGAACACCACAACGTTATGGTGTGTCTGAACGTCATAACTGCACTTTATTGGATATGGTGTGATCTATGATGTATCTTACCGATTTACCACTATCGTTTTGGGGTTATGCATTAGAGACAGTTGCATTCACTTTCAAAAGGGCACCATCAAAATCCGTTGAGACGACGCCTTATAAACTGTGGTTTAGCAAGAAACCAAAGTTGTCGTTTCTTAAAGTTTGGGGCTGTGATGCTTATGTGAAAAGGTTTCAACCTGATAAGCTCGAACCCAAATTAGAGAAGTGCATCTTCATAGAATACCCAAAGGTAACTATTGGGTACACCTTCTATCATTGATCCGAAAGCAAGATATTTGTTGCTAAGATGGATCCTTTCTAGAGAAGGAGTTTCTCTCGAAAGAAGTGAGTGGGAGGAAAGTAGAACTTGATGAGGTAATTGTACCTTCTCCCTTATTGGAAAGTAGTTCATCACAGAAACCAGTTCCAGTGATTCCTACACCAATTAGTGAGGAAGTTAATGATGATGATCATGAAACTTCATATCAAGTGCTACAGAACCTCGTAGGTCTTCCAGAGTAAGATCCACACCAGAGTGGTACGGTAATCCTGTTCTGGAAGTCATGTTACTAGAACATGATGAACCTACGAACTATGAGGAAGCGATGATGAGCCCAGATTCCACGAAATGGTTTGAGGCCATGAAATCTGAGATGGGATCCATCTATGAGAACAAAGTATGGACTTTGGTGGACTTGCCCGATGATCAGCAAGCCAAGTTAAATAAATGGATCTTCTAGAGGAAGACGGACACTGATAGTAGTGTTACTATCTACAAAGCTTGACTTGTTGCGAAAGGTTTTCGACAAGTTCAAGGTGTTGAATATGATGAGATTTTCTCACTCGTAACGATGCTTAAGTCTGTCCGAATCATGTTAGCAATTGCCACATTTTATGAAATCTGGCAAATGGATATCAAAACTGTGTTCCTGAATGGATTTCAGGAAGAAGAGTTGTATATGATGCAACCAGAAGGTTTTGTCGGTCTAAAAGGTGCTAACAAAATGTGCAAGCTCCAGCGATCCATCAATTGACTGGTGCAAGCATCTCGGAGTTGGAATATACGGTTTGATGAGTTGATCAAAGCATATGGTTTTATACAGACTTTTGGAAAGGCATGTATTTACAAGAAATTGAGTGGGAGCACTACACCTTTCTGATAAGTATATGTGAATGACATATTGTTGATCGGAAATGATGTAGAATTTTCTGGAAAGCATAAAAGAGTGTTTGAAAGGAGTTTTTTCAAAGAAAGACCTCAGTGAAGCTACTTACACATTGAGCATCAAGATCTATAGAGATAGATCAAGAGGCCTGATAAGTTTTTCAATGAATACATACCTTGCCAAGATTTTGAAGTAGTTCAAAATGGAACAGTCAAAGAAGGAGTTCTTGCCTGTGTTGCAAGGTGTGAAGTTGAGTAAGACTCAAGACCTGACCATGACAGAAAATAGAAAGAGAATGAAAAGTCATTCCCTATGCCTCAGTCATAGGTTCTATAAAGTATGCTATGTTGTGAACCAGACCTATTGTATACCTTGCTCTAAGTTTGGCGAAGGAATACAATTTTGATCTAAGAGTAGATCACTGGATAGCGGTCAAGAATATCCTTAGTGAGGACTAAGGAGATGTTTCTCGATTATGGAGGTGATAAAAGAGCCCGTCGTAAAAAGTTACAACGATGCAAATTTTACACCAATCCAGATGACTCTAAATCTCAATCTGGATACATATTGAAAGTAGGAGCAATTAGCTAGAGTAGCTCCGTACAGAGCATTGTAGACATAGAATATTTTGCAAAATACATACGACTCTGAATGTGACAGACCCGTTGACTAAACTACTCTCACGAGCAAAACATGATCACACCTTCGTACTCTTTGGATGTTAATCACATATCGATGTGAACTAGATTATTGACTCTAGTAAACCCTTTGGGTGTTGATCACATAACGATGTGAACTATAGGTGTTAATCACATACAGATGTGAATGTTAGTATTAAATCACATGCTGATGTGTACTAGATTATTGACTCTAGTGCAAGTGGGAGACTGAAGGAAATATGCCCTCGAGGCAATACTAAAGTTATTATTTATTTCCTTATATCATGATAAATGTTTATTATTCATGCTACAATTGTATTATCCAGAAACATAATACATGTGTGAATACATAGACAAACATAGTGTCACTAGTATGCCTCTACTTGACTAGCTCGTTAATCAAAGATGGTTAAGTTTCCTAACCATAGACATGAGTTGTCATTTGATTAACGAGATCACATCATTAGAAGAATGATGTGATTGACTTGACCCATTCCGTTAGCTTAGCACTTGATCGTTTAGTATGTTGCTATTGCTTTCTTCATGACTTATACGTGTTCCTATGACTATGAGATTATGCAACTCCCGTTTACCGGAGGAACACTTTGTGTGCTACCAAACGTCACAACGTAACTGGGTGATTATAAAGGAGCTCTACAGGTGTCTCCGAAGGTACATGTTGGGTTGGCGTATTTTGAGATTAGGATTTGTCACTCCGATTGTCGGAGAGGTATCTCTGGGCCCTCTCGGTAATGCACATCACTATAAGCCTTGCAAGCAATGTAGCTAATAAGTTAGTTACGGAATGATGCATTATGTAACGAGTAAAGAGACTTGCCGGTAACGAGATTGAACTAGGTATTGGATACCAACGATCGAATCTCGGGAAAGTAACATACCGATGACAAAGGGAACAGCGTATGTTGTTATGCGGTCTGACCGATAAAGATCTTCGTAGAATATGTGGGAGCCAATATGAGCATCCAGGTTCCGCTATTGGTTATTGACCGGAGACGTGTCTCGGTCATGTCTGCATAGTTCTCGAACCCGTAGGGTCCGCACGCTTAAGGTTTCAATGACAGTTATATTATGAGTTTATGAGTTTTGATGTACCGAAGGAGTTCGGAGTCCCGGATGAGATTAGGGACATGACGAGGAGTCTCGAAATGGTCGAGGCGTAAAGATCGATATATTGGACGACTATATTTGGAGTTCGGAAAGGTTCCGAGTGATTCGGGTATTTTTCGGAGTACCGGAGAGTTACGGGAATTCGTCGGGGAGTATATGGGCCTTATTGATCTTTAGGGGAAAGAGAGAGGAGAGGCTGGGCGCCCCCCAAGGCCTAGTCCGAATTGGACTAGGGGGAGGGGCTGCGCCCCCTCCTTCCTTCTCTTCTCTTCCCCCTTTCCTTGATTCCTACTCCTACTACTTGAAAGGGGGGGAATCCTACTCCCGGTGGGAGTAGGACTCCTCCTTGGCGTGCCCTCCTTGGCCGGCCGCCCCTTCCCCTTGGCTCCTTTATATACGGGGGGCATGGGGGAACCTCTAGACACACAAGTTGATCTTCGTGATCGTTCCTTAGCCGTGTGCGGTGCCCCCCTCCACCATATTCCACCTCGGTCATATCGTTGCGGTGCTTAGGCGAAGCCCTGCGTCGGTAGAACATCATCATCGTCACCACACCGTCGTGCTGACGGAACTCATCCCCGACACCTTGCTGGATTGGAGTCCGGGGATCGTCATCGAGCTGAACGTGTGCCGAACTCGGAGGTGCCGTACGTTCGGTGCTTGGATCGGTCGGATCGTGAAGACATACGACTACATCAACCGCGTTGTCATAACGCTTCCGCTTTCGGTCTACGAGGGTACGTGGACACACTCTCCCCTCTCGTTGCTATGCATCACCATGATCTTGCGTGTGCGTAGGAAATTTTTGAAATTACTATGTTCTCCAACACAAACATGTTATAATCTAGGCAAGAGACAGAAATCAAATTCCTACTTAAGGTAGGGACATAAAGAACATTATTTAAATGAAGATGGAAGCCAATGTGTAGTTCTAAGGTGATTGACCCTATGGCTTCAACATCAACTTCGACTCCATTTGCCACCTTAAGTCTTCTTGCCCCCCTTGCCATGGTTTGGATTATATTTGGGTCCTGCATAGAATTGGCAACGTGAGAAGTTGCACCTGAATCAATCCACCAAGAGGTACTAGAGTAATCAACATATAACATTTCATCAACGAAAGTTATTTCATCAGTACCTTTCTTCATCAACCATTTGAGAAATTCTGGACAGTCTTTCTGATAATGACCCTCATGCTTGCAGAAGTTGCACTTGTTTTCTTTAGGCTTATCGTCCACCTTCTCCTTTGCTTTATATGAGGTTGATGAATGTTTCTTAAAGAACTTCTTGTGTGGCTGTTGCTTAGAAGAGCTTACTCCATCATGCTTTCTCTTGGAGGAGCCAACCAAAAAGGCTTGGTCCTTTCCTTGCCTCTTAATCCTCTCTTCTTCCTCAACAATTCTTGGAGATATCTCCGCGATTGTCCATTTCTCTTTAAGAGAATTATAGTTAATCTTAAAATGATCAAACTCTTCAGGGAGGGAGTCCAAGATCATGATGACAAGGAGATTGTCATTGAGCTCACATTGTAATGCCTTCAATTTGTTACAAGCATTCACCATCTTTAAAATGTGAGCCCTGACATCACCATCATTATTATACTTCCCAAGGAGCTTGTGAAAAAGTTCGTGTGCATAAACCTTGTCGGAGCCTTTGAATTGCTCCTCCAGGGCTGCCATGAATTCCTTAGGAGTATCTTTCTTGGGTAGTGCCCCAATTATGTCAGGTGAGATAGATGATCTCATCATAAGCATAGCAATGTGATTTGACTTTTCCCATATTTCCATCTTGGAATCATAAGTTTTCTTTAGTTCAGCATACCCCGTGACACCAGCAGTTGGAGCCACGGGTTTATCCTCCCGTAAAGCATAATCAAATTGATGGACGGCTAGGCATAATTCCATCGAGTTCTTCCAACGAGGGAAGTTGCTACCTGTCAACGGTTCGACAGTAAACGCAGCGAAAGCTGTAATGGACATGAAAGAGTTTTATGAGTAATTGACATGAATATGAAATTTTACGTTGGCGAAATAAAATAGACATGCCATGTATTTTATTTCAACTCCATGTCAAAACACCGTTGGGCAGAAAAAAACATGGAATTAAAATGTCATAAGTGATGACTCATAATAATAAAACAACGTTGGTCCGAATTAAAACCAGAGTCATTTCATTCTCAATTTAGACATCAACCTAAGAAAAAATATCATTATTTTGATGTCTAAAAAAATAAAAATTCATCATGCAGACACATAATAAATCCTGAATAAAATATCTCGTTGGTTCAATTTTACGCAGAATAATAATGTGTTCATTTTTAGGCATTTTCTGTTTTAAACGGTGCAAAACATAATAACTATTAACTTAATACAGTACATATATAGCGAGGGGCATGTCCAATTTTTTTTTATCGATAATAATACAGTACATATATAGCGTCGGGCGGGCGTTGTCCAATTCCTTTCCTTTTTATTATCACTTTCCTTTTTCATCATTCTGTTTACAATGATGCCACACACACTCACACCAAATGCGCGATGAGTCAGCTCGGCCTTTCATTATGTTTGCGAAACTACTTTACAGCTGACACTTCTGTGGCCGATCCTTGCACGACAGTCAATCCGGTGGTGTGCTGCAGCTTTAGTTTATGGCTAGATGGTTGCATATGTAGCCAGGGGCGGACCTATGTAGAGGTGAGTGGGGGCCCAGGCCCCCACTCAAAATTTGAAATTCCAGTGAGTTTTGCTTGTAATTTTTGAAAAATATACTTGTATTCTTTGAATTTTTATAGAACATGCCCCCACTCAGGTAGTTTGCCCCCAGTCAAAATACTCTCTAGGTCCGCCACTGGATGTAGCATCGTCCAAACATAGTGCAAGAAAGTCATCTGGATAGCAACTCTCTTATGTCTGATGCATGGATCAGTTGCCGTGCAAGAATCGGCTGCAAACTGTCGTGCCCTAAAGTAGTTTCGTTCTGTTTATATTACTTCCTCTGTTAAGATCTTACATGATGAGACGAAGGGAGTAGTTATCTAATTTTTTATTTGAAGTTGACCCGTTTGGTTGTGTGGGTACGATTACAGGATTACAACAGTTTAAATAAACATGATGTCATGATTGTTTTGATAGTTTATATAACTTTTTGTTGAGGATATATCATGTAGGTCATTTTGTGGCCTCTTGATGTTAAATTTCATGGAGTACTTATGGGAGATATTTTGACACTCTTGAACAGATATATGTTGCATCATATCATAATACTTATTATTTTATGAAGTAGCACTATTTTGAAAACTAAGTCGTATTACTTGACTTTAGTTTCATAGGGCATATTTAGAACAAGATTAGCTGTTATTTTAGTAGATTGAGAATTGAATAATGATGATATAAGAAATCCGGATCGTTACGCATGACACATATTCACATGGCTCAATAACATTGACTCACTAAAGAGAAATAAGATTTAAAATGGATGTTTCTATCATAGATTATGATACGTGTGTTGCACGTGCAAGTCTACTAGTTAACTTAAACGCACGGGAAAAACAGAAAATCGCCACAGTGATTTTGGCCCAAAAAAATCCCACGGATATTCGAAATGCAGCTCAGTCCAGTAGCGTTTTTTTTGCTGGACTGAATCTACCTGGGCCGAAGCCCGGCCGAGAGAACGGCTCGTAAGCGCTCCTAGGCCCGTGCGGAGCCGAGCATTGCTGCCAGCCGTCCGATGGAAATGGACGGTCCGTCTTGATCTCGGCTGGAACAAAACAACCGCCGGCCAGAACCCTAGCACATTTCCCCCTCGACCCCCCCCTCCCCCCGCATTTCTCGCTCCCGAGAGCGGCGACGACGTTCAACGACGGCTCGAGGCGCACCGGCCATGGCGGCGCGGCGACTGCGCTCGCCGGAGGAGCGTGCAGCAGAGTCATTCCCGCGCGCTTCTCCGTCGAGCGTGGCTCCGGCGTCCGTGCGCATGGCACATCAAGGGGGGCAAGATGGGGCGCCGGCCACCGTGTCATGAAGGGGTCAGCGACGTGGTGCAGGGCGACGGCCCGTACACGCGCGCGTCCGTAAGGGCAGCGGCAAGGCGCAGGCGCATTCCGCATGTCGGCCAGGGCACGACGGCGTCGCGGCGTCTCCGCCGTCGCACAACGGTGGGCGTTGTGCGGGCCCCGAAGGGAAAAAGGCGGCTACGCGGCGCATTTGGTGAGCATTTCATCTCATTCCCCTCCAATTCGTGTACATCAATGCTTGATTTGGTGAAAACAGCCCTAATTGAAGAATTAGGGTTAAACATGAATTATGCTTGATTCGCGTCATCTAATGATCACCTTCATGTTATGTTGATTAAAATTGATCATGTTTAAGTCCTGTTCCGTATGCATCATCAAATTAGAATGCAGAGGGGTACATAGTACATCAACAGTAGCAAACCCCCATGTTGAAGAACCCTAGAAACAATCCCCAATTTCGGTAGCAGTACTGATCCGTAGCAAATTATAATTAAAACATGATTAACAGTGGGCAATTGACATCAACATCAAAACAGTAGCAATCAAACTTGATCTACTTAGGGCCTAAACTTGAGATTGATTTACTGATCATGATAAGGGATCTAAAAGCAATCAAAATTGGCGACTGATACCAACTTGTTTGTCCTCGTGCTTAAACAACTTGCTGTTAGAACTTAGTAGCTGGTTTATCTATAAAACGGAGCGTAAACTATTTTGAGAGTAAGATTTTCTATATTTGCTTACCTTGGTGTGTGGTGCAATATATACATGTTGATTAGTGCTACTTTTTATCTTTCGGGCTAGAATGTTGATTAGTAGCTTTGCTCAAGTCAAAGATCATACGACGTGTGAATGTGTTGGGCTCCTCGACCGGAGACTCGGGACCCTGGGGTAGTAGCTAGTCTTCGATTGATGGATCGTCAAATATCACAATACTAGATCGGGACCGCGCCTTGGTGCAAGGGTGCCGGTCCATACGTTTTAGTCAAGCAAGTAACGCTAAGTCAGTAGTAATCCAGATTTAGTATATGCATTCATTCAGTAACATCAGTAGAAGAGATTCATGTCTTGCAACTCAAGAAAACACAATCAAATTGTTGTGTTCAATGATGAACTTTCTTGAGAACAAAACACTTTATCCACCAAAAGTTCATACAAACACTGACTCTATCAGACCATGTATTCTACACATGACAAAGAATATGAAAATACCAGATATGGTATAATTGTTGTTGTCAGTTCATGTTGTCTTATAAGTAAAGTCAGTTACCCATCATAATATGGGGTTCTATGTTTGCAGCTACTGCTCCATAACCCTGTTGTGACGGCGCCCCCGGTGCCGGTGCCGGTGAAGATAGACCACGACGATGTTGACATCGTCGTGGAAGTGGTATCTTGACGTCTTCAGGCATGTACACTCGCCTCTCTTCCTCTTGGCTCTCTTCAAGGCATACCGCTCTAACCATTTCTGATTTCTTGCCTTGTCCTGTACATGTCTACTATATTGTAGTTAAAGTTTCTGATGTACACATGTTCCAGCCACAAACATGTAACCAAACCACCATCATAAACTGTCTGCGTAAACATGGATCAAGTATCTAAAACTATTTATTTTTTCAAGGGAAGTATCTACAACCGTCGCTCAAGCAAAGAATTAAGTCATAGAAACTAAAGGGAAATAAGGGTCATATTCTGAAAGAAGTGGTACACAACACAAGGCAAAGATTATATATTTAACATAGAAGATGTTTCTCGTAGCAAGGGTAGAGGAGATATATTATATTTATTTGATTAAGTTTTAGAGAGGGAGTGGGCCATGAATTCTTCAAGCAGAATTCACCAATATATAAAATACAGTATGAAGGCTTTCCCAAGACATTGGTTATCTTGCTGCAAAAACTGAAACAGAAAGCTCAAACTAAGGTAGAGAAAAAAGAAGAATAGAGATGCTACCTGCAGCCTGCAGCAGTGTAGCATGGAGCCGGCTGTCAGCATGGATGAGTTCAACAGCGGTGCAGGGTAGAAGAGATCCTGGCTCAGGCGGAAGGCCCTCCAGCGGCGGCGTTAAAAGGATCCCATTAGTCAAGGCCACTGCATGAAGGTGGAGACATGGCAACAGGGTTCAGTTTCACACAATGAACCCCATTCGAATCCTTTAAAGTATCCAATTTTTGAAACAGATAAAGAAGAAAAGAGCTAAATCAGCTCAACCGGTCACCAAAAAGAAGAAATGAAGAACTAGAAACCCAAGAATGTGAAGCTACACTACAATGGGCGAGTGGATAAGAATCACAGACCTGTAGTGGCACAAGCCTCTGAATCGAAGAAAGTGGCTAGGCAGCGACCAGGATGACAAGAGAGGTGGCGCAGCGGTCTACATCATCCTCAAGCTTTGCCCAATTCCTACAAAACCATCAATAAGGTTATGATGCCATGAAACCCCAAAATTCTTTTGTCCTGTGAATTGACAACACCAATAACCTAGAAGAGGATCAACAATTAGAAAGCTAGATCTCGATAGCAACAACACAACATATTCTTCCATATCGAAGAACAAAGTTTGTTAATTCTGAATCAATGCTCTTCCAAAATCACTAAATCTCACAAAGGGCACTCATGACAAATCACTATATCAAATGTGACGTGTTGATCCAACTCAAGATATATGTGCAATTGAATCATGGTAACAAATTATTTTTTCATTTATATATGCAAGGCTCGCCCTATCTATTTAGTTGCTTCTTTTGAATCCCTTCTTATCAAGTGCTTTCTCTGAATAAAAACCACTATAGTATTTTCTGCATCATATTGTATGACACTGAACCAAGCAACCGGAATTAACAATGTAATGAGCCATTGCCCTTTTAGTAAGGTAAATATCATCCCTATGACTATGACCAATAGCAGGCACCATAGTAAACATCTATGAAGGACTGCGCACACACTAAGAAAGGCACTAAGTAATTCTACACTTGGAATGTGTCAATACATCACCATCTATTTTTTTATGCCAGTACAATGGTTCTGAATCCATTCGACAACAAACAATATCTAAATTTCATCAAACCTAAGTAAAATAAATGGGGGAGGGGTGCTACCTGAAAACCGAGGAAACCTGCAGCAAACCAAACCACTACCGACTGGAAAGGTGAGGCAGAATCAACACCAAGATCTGTACCTGCAAAACAAATTAGGCAGCACACAAACAATAAATCAAGTTTCCCCTGTCACGTGCTAAAACTTTCTAAGATAGTAGGAACATCTATTTATTGGTGCACCAAATCACTACTAAAAAAGCCTGAACAACCGACGGTTCAACCATATGCAAGTACCTAAGAGTAGGCTGCTTTATCATGGAAGGAGGCATTTCACTGGTAGACATGGCAGGAGCAGCCTAATTTTAGCCGAAGAACACCTGAGATAGGACACGGTAACAACAAAAAAAGAGGAACAAATTAGCCATAGCGTACTTGTACTTCCATACACCTATAAAAAGAACACATGAATAAGGTCCGGGAACTGTACTCTAAATTATTCTGCAGCTGCACGAAAACTTCCAGCCGAAATATTTGAACCCAAGCACAATACAAGCAGAAGGACTACTGTGGGGAGTTTTGGCTGTCAGATGTGCCCTGCCTTCCGTGACCGTCTATTTTTAGCTATAGATTTTACCCTAGAAACCTAGTGGGGAGCTAGCAAGAAGTGTACGGTTTTAGATAAGCCCGGTGGCAAACAGGATACAGTCAAACACCATAAATGGTAAAATGGATACTATGGTAAAACCTACACATCGACTACAAAAATGACGGCAAAGCTAGATAAATCTGTGCATAAACTGATAACATGTGCTTGATGACATAGTAAGAGATACATGTGTAGCCTGGCAGTATATACAACAGGGCTCATAGTGAAATTACAAATGAATTGTTAATTTTAGCCTTTTAATTGGAAATATTGAAAAAATGCATTCTTCGAAGACACCCTTTTCACCAGTGTTCACATGCATAGAATAACAAAAACAGCAATATTAACAGTCCATAGATACTGCACTAACCGACAATACTCCAATTAAGCTAATAATGTATCTCATTGTTCAGGTCATGAAGCAAAGAATAAAAGACTTGTATGCACTAATGTATACCTCTAATTAACCACTACATGGCGCTTATACATTTGTGCATAAATCATACATCCATCCGCGACTTCAAATGAACCTCAACTGCCATAGTATCTAAAAAGCTTCAATATTATTGAAACAATATCTTCCATCACTTGAACTGCCCAAAGGTGAACACCATTTATTTCATGACAAAAAGAACTATGAATCGACAAAATCATCATAATAATCTAGTTCACTTGGGACATACCTGCAGTTTCAGAGAACAATGAAGCAGTCAAATATAAATAATAAATCTCAAAATACTGAAACACCAGTTTCACATGATAAGTCAATGAATATAGGTATATAAATAGTAAAAATAAACTGAAGATATATCTCAAAAATAAACAAGCTCACCAGACCTGGGGCATCAATGTACAAATAAACTGAAGAATATATCTTAAAAAGGAACTGAAGAATATATCTCAAAATAGAAAAAGGAAGGTAATAAAGAGAATTTTCTCTGGACATATTTTCATGTACTCACCTCTCCTTCATCAAGTCCTACATGAGCATGCAATCGCTTCCTAGAATTAATAACTTTCCTATAAATGATGAGGCGCCCACTACACAGAGCGATCTGAATATCCCATCTTGACAGATACTTGCAATAGAAGAGTTCCGACTTGTTATGTATGAGACAGGGATATCGTATTGTAATGCACTGCGTCCACTTACAACCCCGCTAGTTCAGTATGGAGCTGGAACTGATCTTTTGGTGTACTGTTTTTTAGAAATGGCAGTACAAGCTACAATCTGGACAGTACAAATGATATTCATGAACCCCCATATACAAAAGTTGCACACAGAAAAAAAAGGAACAACTTCTAACAGATTTTTTTGCATCTACATAAAAATCATCGATTATCCTAAATACTCCCTGTCAATAATTATGCTACTAACTGATTGGCAACAATTTCTTTTGGTGCACAATTCAAACAAAAAAATGATAGTACAAGCAGACCTTTAGTACTCCAATTTCTTTCAGTTTTGACAGATTATTTTCTATTTCAAATCTTGGAGGAAAATGGCGACGGTACGCCTTCCTGGGTTATATATAACTTCAGAATTTCAGGTGAGAGATTCTGAGGATAACTGATGTCCATAATCTTTGCACAGTTGCAGAGTCGGTATCACAGAAGAAATCAATCCATGGTGGAAACTGAAGCACCAAGCAAAGTCCAAAACTGTATGTGCCCTTAACATCAAGAAGTTGGTATATAAACACCAAGTTATTCCTAATAGCATCTTCATTAAAAGTTCAACCAAAGTAGGACTTGAAGAGGGCCACTGCCTGATAATTTCAAATAATCTTCAGCGAAAATAACGGCGAATGAGATGGACATATTAAATTGCTCATAAGAATGTTGATGTGCACATTGAGTAGGATATATACATTGAATTAGCACTATGGTTTCATCACTGAATCATCTTTGTCCTAATGTACAAATTAAACCAACTCCTAGCCCAAACCCTCTCTTCCAAACAGGCCCTCAATAATAAATCATATAAAACACAAAGGGTTCTATTATTCATTTAGTCCTATCAAAGTATTCCCAACAGTGACGAACATGGAACATCACACCATCTAAACATTGAAAATTTCTAGCAGTACTTTTTAGTACCACATGCTTATATTCTGTTGAGTTTGGTGATTCTGATGTACCATCACCAGATATCCATTCATCGTGTTTCTACTTGTAAGGTTGACCCTAACAGCTTAACATGCCCCTTACATATGTCGATTTCATGAATAGGCTCACGAGAAACCGTTTGTTTTTATGGGTCAAGTCTTAACTATTGTGTTTTTGTTCCTTCCAGCAACTACTTAACAACACTACAGTTCTCGAGTGACCAAACTAAATTGAGATGTTTGAAACAACAAAACAGCCAAGATGGTGAGAAACACACCTTAAGTACATCACGACATGTGATTGGTCATCTGCCAATTCTCATCCTTTTGCTTGTCGAAGAGTTGTGGTATCATGTTGCTGGAGATCCAACAACAGTATCATCACTCTGTTGGCTGAGACATACATCAGCATCCAACACGCCTATCGGGCTTTGCGGCACATAGAACATTGATGATCCAACCGATTTGATGACCATGGTTCCCATTGCTATCTTGTCCTGAATCAATTTGTAGCATCTTAACACTCGCTCCTACAAAACATCATCGCATTAACATATTAGGTAATGGTGGCAAATGGTTTAGTTAATGATAACATTGAGACGATGACTACCTTGTTTATACACATGCAATTAGTTGTAGCTCTTCCAACCACTGAAGTTGCGCTCCCCAAATAACAACAAGTGCAACAGGTGCAGCAACCCAAATACAGCAAGTGCAACAGGTGCAGCAAACTATGAAGGTCTGAACCCAAAAATCAGCTCCTGCAATCCAAATTCTCAAACTTTAGTAATTGATCGCTGCCAAATTTTACACATTCATTGATGGATACTAAAAGTGATATTCGATTTAACACATTGATCTATGAATACTATAAAAGGGATCTGATTTAACTTTCATACCTTTAGTTGTGCTCGAGATGGGGTCGGTCACGGGTGAATGCGAGCATGGAGGGTGTGTCATGATGATTGAAGTTGTGAAGGAAGTAGTCAATAAATGAGCAAGAAGTAACCGCTCCACCCTTTTTATGCTCATTGCCGTACAAAGGAAGACTTTGCCTCAATCACCTGTCAAGCAAAAACCATCGATTAATTGAGATGAAACTGAAAGACATAACCATTCAATACGTGGAGGTCTATTATGAGATGAGATGCATCACTCACTGACCTGCAGGTCCATGGGGAGTGGCACATAGGTCTCCTCCATCTTTGAAGCGAGACAAATGCAAGCCACTGCCAAGAGCCGTCCCACGCTTTGCCTTCCTGCCATGAGAAATCAATTTCTCAATGATTCCAACAACTTTATGGGATTTTAGCAGGGTTTCTTCAGTTGCTAATGAGATCATAGACTTACAGGAAGGGGATAGACGAAGAGGAACCTATCAAGGTAGTTGACAAACAACGCCGCTGTCAATGGAAAAGAATTTGCAGATTTAATCAGCTATCATGGCACCCTTGGTCATGACGGTATCATTGAGCAGCAATCCAATGAGAAAGGCATATTCCAAATCCGGCCCATCACATATCAGTACCAGCTAGAAAGGAACGAGTTGAATCAAATCAAGATGCGGGGGCTCACCTTCCAAATCCCATCTATGGCGTACTTTCTAACGGCGGCCAAATCCAGGCCCTCGAGCCGCGGCCACAGCATCTGGGGTACCTGTCGGCGGGCATGTGCTCCTTCTCTGTCTCGACGGGCGCAGCCACATAGTCCGCCAGGAACGCGTCCGCAGAGCGCTGACCAGGAAGGCGGCTACCGGGTGGCGAGGTCGCCGTCCTTCCGCGCAGCATGGGGGATATGAGCCGCCGCGCCCGGATCCGGCGCGCCCCTCGACCCCGAGCTTGGTCGATCAGGACGGTCTGAGGACCGGTAGCGGGTGGCGGCTCGGCCTCCTCGTCGATTTCTAGGCCTAGCGGAGGGGAGTGGTAGGAGGGAAGGAGGAATGGTGGCGGGAGCGCGACGGGGATGGGATGCGGCAGCGACGAGCGAGCTCGGCGAGGAGAGGAGCAGCGGTTAGGTAGGCGGCATGAGAGGAACGGCGACGGGAGTGGATGCTAGGGTTCTTACCCAATCGACGCCTTGCTTGACCTCATCCATCCACGAGCCAACCATCAGATGACACGCACAGACCCATCACAGGAAATACCGAATATACCCTCGGTAGGGAACGGTATTTTCGGTGGTGGCACGGGATATTTGCGCGCTGAAGGAGGCCACACACCGCACAGTCCACTCTCCCAGCCACAGTCGCTGGCCGGCGCGGCCCACCAGCGAGTGGCCCCACACGTCAACGAGGCAGCATAGTAATTCTATGGTAAGAAAAAACAATAAGGAAAACTGAATGGAAGTTACTATTCATTTCAGCAGTAACTTATTTTGATCTGACGGCCCAGATTCCTTCAGATGTCGATCCAACGGACGAAAACGCATCAATCAGCCCGATCCAACGGTCGAGAATCGCGATCGCTGAGGAGGCTTGTACATCCATCCTTCTCTTATTTCTGGATTTTGGATGCCAGTCTATATGGCAACAGATACTTAGTTGCGTGCATCTTGATTCCTGTATACACATATTCTCCGTGTCTAATGCTGAATGCAGCTGATCAAGGCACACCGTCTATCACTGTGTGTGGGGTTAGTAAACCGACCGCCAGCGTGCAATTTGTTGCAGGATACATAAAAAGATGATGACCCGGACGGCGAGAGAGATCTAGGACTCCCGCTTCTACAAATTTGAATCATGCATGCATGCATCTTGATCCCCTGCACACACATATTCCTTGTGTCTAATGCTTCATTCAGCTGATCGATGCACGTCGACGTGGGTGGAGTTAGAAAACCACCGATTGTTTTGCAAAGAAATAAAAGACGACGCCCCGCGATGACCGGAACCAGCATATATGGACTAAGGTTAGTTCATCAAAATGAGAGCCACAAATTGGCAAGCCTAAGGGAATCTTGCCACACTTTTTGTATGTATGCTATGTGGGACCCTAGTGTGGCTTGACTATGGTATGGCTTGAACCAAACACTCACCTAAATTGGTCAAACTCGCCTAACCTTAAGTGTGGCAACCTTTAGCAAAATTAGTTACAAATCAAACAGCCCCTATATCTTCCGCTGCTTAAGTTTAAATATGGCTGAAGTTCGTAAAAATCTATTGGCTCCATGGCATGCTTGTAGTGCCAACCATGGCACACGCTCTATAGGCAATGGGACAAGGACCGACTAGGTGACATGACGGCTGGTCTTCAGATGTCAACTTTCTGCACCCCCTAGCAACTGACACCTCTCCCAAAAGGCGTCTTATATAACTTTGTTGTTTTGCTTTTCGGCATGTTTGTGTTTTCGGCCCATTAGACCTAAATTTTACTAGTCCTTGTGCTTAAATAACTCGACGCGTAGATTTGGTTGTTGCTTTATC
>NC_041389.1:440847597-440881299 GCF_002162155.2 Triticum dicoccoides | reverse complement strand
GAGAGTAAGATTTTTCATATTTATGTATGTTGAATGTGTAGTGCAATATATAGATGTTGAATAGTACTACTCCCTCTTTGTCAGAAAACGTCTTATATTATAGAACCGAGCGAGTAGTTTTTACCTTCCAAACTAAAATGTCGATTAGTATCACGGATCATACAACGATGTGCGAGTGCGTTGAGCTCCTAGATCGGAGGCTCGGGACTCTTTGAGGTAGTATCTATTCTTCGATCGATGGATCGGTTGTCAAATATCACAATATGGCAGTTCGTATGGCACACAAATACTTAGTTTTGCGCATCTTGATTCTTGTATACAATGTTGCATGCAGCTGATCGAGGCACATCGTTGATCATCGATCCACCGTGTGTGGGGTTAGTAAAACCGACTGTGCGCATACAAATAGTTGCAGGATACATAAAAGATGACGACTCAGACGACCGGGCGAGAGAAATCTAAGACGAGCAATGCTACACGCACGGGCGTTATGGTTACGGGTTTTACGGGGCTGCTTAGTTGGGCTACTTCAATTGGAGAAAATCAGCATGAGGAGCCTACACCCACTGAAAATCGGTCTGTAAAAGCCCCGTAAAGCTTAATTATGAAAGGGGTCTGTAAAAGCCCCGTAAAGCTCCGTGAGTATAGAATTTTCGATCTAAGACTCCGCTGCTACAAATTTGAATGCTCTATGCAAATGACCGTCAGAAATGACACACTTGCATGAGAGATCCATGCATATGTGGTGTGAACGTACAGTCGTAGTGCAGATGCAATATGTTAACGGTGATACCAACTCATCTTGATCAAGTCACGGATGATCTGATGACGAGAGCGCCCAAGCGGAAGAACCAAAAGTAAAAGCTCCATCCCGTCGTCTCCAGTCCAGACTTGGACGGTAGCACCTCCCCCGCTTAAGGCTTAACCTGACCTCCATGTTGTCAAGGAAAGGCACTAGGAACGTACCGACGATTCCATTATTCGGACCAACAATGAATTTACCTCGGTTCATGTGTAGTAGCTGACACTCACTGCCTCAGTGCCTCGGGTCTGGAGAAGCTAGGCAGACCGGTCAAATAAGAAAAGCCGATGGCACTGCAGAGCACCGTGGGTTAGCCTGCCATTTGTCTTGTTTTTACTGCCTTGTAATCTTCTCTTCTGACTTCCGATCGATCCCTGCAGCTAGACGGAGCTACTAGGAGTATTACAGTACTGCTAGTAGGATTATCATATGCCCGTATACAAACATCTTTACGGTAACCGATGCCGCGGAACATGCCCTCTCTGCTTGTCTTGGTTTTACTAGGGATTGGCGACTAATATGTACAGCTTGATTACGAGTATAATACGATATGAGGCGTCCAGCCATTGACAGCATGTTGCAACTTTAAGCTGATACAGTTCTAAGTTACAATACGATGTAACCAGTAATCACCAGCGCGCTGCAAAATATAATTGTCTAAGGTTTGTTTGCATTGTGACTAGCTTTGCCACATATGGCCACGCTGTTTTGTCACATTTGTCTTACTTGAGATCTTCAAATTCTTAACCACATTTTGGTTTGCCCTAAGGAATTTTGCCATGTTTTTTGTATCTATGATATGTGGGGCTTGCTGCTAATAAGAAAATTGTTTTAGTTGTGGCACAATTCGAACACACAACTTACTTTGTCAAATTTGTCTTAACTAGTTAAGGTATGGCAAAGTGTGACAAGATGTGGCTTGGAACCAAGCAACCCTTACGCCAACTTCACCGTGCGACCTCAAACGGGCGTTCGTTTTGTTCGGATTCTGTCCGTTTGGGTAGCGATTTGGGGTCGTGTCCGGGCCTGTCCTGAGATGCGGTGGCCGTGCGCCCAGCACGCGGATGCATCCATTTTGCCCCATCCTGTCCGCGTCTAGTTTTCAAATGCCAAGCCCTAGTTCAGGCCAGCGGCCCCGGTTCATCACGCCGGCAACAGAGCCAGCGGCCTACACGTCCATCGCCGGCATCAGCCAGCGGCCGGCAACACAGCCAGCCTCCAGAATGAATAGTTCTCCTCGCCGGCAACACAGCCAGCGGCCGGCAACACAGCCGGCCTCCAAAATGAATGGTTTCTCGTCGGCACACTACCAGCGGCCCGATGGGCGGGCGGGCGGCACCCATGCCAGCCTCAAAAAGAACGGCCACGCCGATCGGACGACCTAGTTCAGGCCTTCGGCGTCGAGCATCTCCTTCTGCCTGGCCTCGAACCAGGCCCTCGTCTTGTCGCTCATCTTCGACAAGTCCACGCTCATGATCGCAAGGGCCACCTCCTTCGCTTTGGTGGCGGCATTGGTGGCCTCGATGTCGAGCTGCCTCTGCCTGGCCTTGACGTTGTCGGCCTCGATGTCGAGCTGCCTTTGCCGGGCCGCCTCCTCCATGTCGAGCTGCCTTTGCCGGGCCGCCTCCTCCATGTCGATATTCCTCCTCTTGGCCGCCTCCTCCATCTCAAGCTTCTGTCTTTGAAGGTCTAGCTATTGCTTCATTTGCTCGTCCTTGATTTGCCGCTTCTTCTCGTCCCTCACATCCTTTTGAGACATCATGCCATGCAAAGTCTAATGCAAGGCCATGGATGAGGCGTCACATATGTCGTCCACCTTGGAGTTGGTCTTGCCCCTCGGCCTCTTCAACGCCTCGCCATCTCCACCTCCGGCGAACTTGGCCGTCTTCGGGCCTCTCTTCCTTTGTAGTTCACGGTATTGGTCCTTGAACTTAGGGCACATGTTGATGAGCGTCCAACAATGCGTAAGAGTGAATGGCTTGTCATTGTGCCGGGCCTTGAATGCCTCCAAAGATTGGAATGCCTACACCACATGATCAACAACAAGTGAACATGCAAACATATACACGGCCAAAGTCTCATGGCCGTAGCAAGGAAAGGGCTAGAAAGAGGAGATCATACCATGTCCCCAACGCCGAGACCACTCACGGGCCGTGCTTCAACGCTCTCAAATGCGGCGCGATACTTGTTGCACTCTTGTTGGATGAACAACCATCTTTTCTGAATCGAACCGATGCCACGGTTGCTTGTAATTTGGAAGGGCTCAAACATCTTCCTTTCATGGAATATTTTGTGGACTCTCGTCCAAAAAACAATGCCCTTTTGTTGCGCGCCGGTCCTCGGATCTTGGCTAATCTCCATCCAAGCTTGGCAAATCAACTTGTCCTCATCTTGTGTATATGAACCCGTGCGAATGCTCTTCCTCTTCTTTTGTGCCTTCGCTCTTTAGGTGAGCTCGTCGATGAACAATGGCGCACCACTAATATCAACGTCATTGCTTTCTTCTTCTTCATCATCACCTTCGACATGGATGTCATCGTCTTCATGCCACGAGTCACCATGGTCGTAGTCAGCACGGTCGTGCCCACCTTCATCGGGGACGTACTCGGCGCGGTCATCCTGACTTTGGGTCTCATCGGGGTCGTAGGCACGACCATGCCCACCGTCGAAGATCACGTCCTCCATGTAGCGGTTGTAGAAGGGGTCGTCGACCGCTGGCATTGGGGTTGGCATTTCATCAAACAAGACGCGGGGGGCGGCATGGTGCCTGTGAACGGTGCCTGTGCCTGCTTTCTTAGCATCTCGACGGACGGTCGCCCGCCGCTGCTGGACCCAGGCGTGACGTTGAGGTCGATGACGGCCGCGGGGCGCGGAGTGGACGGCGCGAACGCGCCCACGTCCGCCGACCCCGAGAAACGGGTCTGGCCGTCGTGCCTTGGCGGAGGGAAGCAGGGCGACATGGGCGCGGTGCGCGACCTCGGCGACTGACAGTGCGTAGGCCGGGTGACCGACGAGCCTGTGCTAGCCGGGCCGACGGCCGCTGCAGGGAACCCGGCAGGACGGCCCATGCCAAGCATGAGGATGGCGTGCGCTTTGTTGACGAGGTCCTCCTTCTCGTCGGCAGCGGCCTTGCGCCGCGCGGCCTCCAGCTCCTCGCGCTGGGCGGCAAACTTGGCCGCGGCGGCATTGACCTTGACGACCGCTCTTCGTTCCCTCCTCTTCGCCAATTCCGCGTCCAACTTGGCGATCTCCTCCGGCGTGCACTCCGACCGCGGCTTCCTTGCCGCCTTCTTCTTCACCTTTGCGGGCGGGTCGACGGGCAGGCCGGCGGAACCCGGCGGGGCGTCGGCCATGGACGGGGGAGAGAGGGGGCGGCGGGAGGGACGTGGGAGGGTTTGGGGCAAATGACGCCAAATGGGCATGGGGGGTTTTTGGTTTCTCCCACCGACGGGCGGGCCAGGGGAGGACAAGCGCGCGCGTCCCGCCCGTCCGCGCGCTGTCCGTTTCACCCCAAACCGAACGCAAGTTTAGGCCGGAGATGGGTCGAAACGGGCCGAATCCGGACATTTGTCCGTTTGAGGCCGCGCGCTGGGCCGCCTCTTTTGTCCCTTTTACCCCAAACGAACGGGGACGGACAGGATAGGATCGCGCGGTGGAGTTGGCCTTAAATCTCACTGTTACAGGTATCACGTACGTACCACATCCGTGATTCTTTAATGATTCGAGTCCGTATTTCCATGGCCGAGTACGGCGACCGATCATGATGGAGACACGGGATAGCCAGCGACTCTAGCTACGCGTCGTGGCTGCAGAAAACTCGATCGAGGCACCGACTTTTTGCAGCCGCAGCACATCTCGCGGGACTGAATGACTGACAGAAACAGCGAGGGAGCGAGTGTGTGTGTCCCAGTGTTCAGGGTACGACTCACACGCAGTGAACTGTCGACCATCGTCCGTCGCAGGGCCTGCGTCCCGACCAGTCACCACTCACCATCAGTCGGCGCCATGGCGCCATGTGTGTTGGCTTTGGACTCCAGCTTTTGCGTGCCTGTCCACATAGTCACGGTCACACCTCTACGTTCTCCCGCCAAGTAAGCATCTACAGCTGGACCTCTTAAAGCCACCTCACACGTTCAGGCGGGCTGCTCGGTCATTGTCCGGTCACTTTTTTCAACCCAGACAGACGTCTCAAACGGGTCTCAAACGGCCGGACTGATCGGCACCCCCTATCTGGCACAAATGTGAGGCGGATATGGGGTGGACAGGGCACCCCGGGCGCGTGCGCGTTCGCCTGACAAGCCCGGCCCACTATCGACCCGACCCAACGGATGTCCCACAAAAAACACCATCGGCCTCGTCGGTCGGAAACCCTAACTCACTCACTCTCCTCTCTCGTTGTCCTTTCCTTTCCTCTCACTGATTCCGATCGAAACGGCGGCCGCTCCGACGACGAGGTGGATCCAGAGTATGAGCTTGCCTTTCGCATGGCCTTGGAGCGGTCCAAGGTGGACACCGGGGGCAGCTCCGGATCTGCAGCCTCGCCACAGCCGCTGCTTCCCCGTCGGCGCATCTCGGACGCGCTGGCCCCTCCCAGCCCATGGGCAGCTCTGACAGGCGGCCAACGCAATCGGCGCCGCCCCCACGCTGGCCCATCGCCCTGCCGGCTGCTGCTTCCCCACACCATTCCCTCGCCCCGCTGGCTATTGCTCCCCCTCGTGGGCAGCGGTGGGTGCTTGTGCCCGCCCCGTCGGCCCGGACGCGCACGCCGGAGTCGGAGGTGCGCGCTGCCCGCCGCGAGAGGCAGCGGGCAAGGGAGAGGGAGGCTGTGGAGAGCTCAGTCCGCCGCTGGCGTGAGTTACCGGTGGAGCCCGGCGAGGACCAGCGGCTCCTCGCGTGGGTCTACCGCCGGTCGTTTACGACGGCGGAGACAGACGCTCGACCGGAAGAACGCCAAGGCTCTTCGGCTTGCCATCGATCAGTCTGAGCGGGAGGCGTTGGAGAAGACGAAGGAGGCGACTCGGTTGGCCAAGCTCTGGCGGCAACAGGACCGGGCCGTCCAGCGCCTCAAGGGCCTTGTCATCGTCGGCTCCTCCTCCGCCGCCGCCGACGAATCGGACGCTCCTCCACCATCCGACGATGGGTACAGCTACACCAGAGACCAAAAGAAAAAAGGGACAGCTCAGAAGTGGTGAAGTTGATTTTAATTTCAAATTTTAGATGTAGTATATAGTTGTCTGTCATTTGTGTGAACTTTGATGGATCTTTTGAAGAACTACTGTGCAATTTCTATGTCCTGAGCTGATCTACGTAGTTTGATCGACGTTGCATGTTATAGTACGGATATAATGTTCGGATATGAGAGACACAGATGTGCATGACGTGATTGGAGACGTGCCCGGTCAGTGCCCGCGGACGCATGACGCCTCCGCGGGCGCTTGAGGAGGCAGATTTGCGAAGTCCAGCTGTAGATGATCTTATTATACACGCCCTGCGGTGCGCTGCGCCAAACTTGCCGCCGCTGCCGCGAGCGGAGCGGTGGTCACCACCGGACCAACCCGCCGGGCGGGCGTTAAATAACACGCAGCGAAAGGCGTTCCTCGAATGGTCAGGCGGCCATTTCGAGAGCTCGGATCTCGACGGAGCAGTCATCGATCGTCCTGCTCGTCCTTGGACCATGCATGCACGCCATGCATGCAGGCAACCGGGCAAAGCGAGTGTGAGCGGGGGACTTGGCCTTGGCTGCTGGTCGATCGATCGTATCGCATGGCCACTTTGTGTGTGAGCACACGCACATCAACGTCAATGTTGTAGGAGTACGTACTGCCCAAGTGCGTGAGACTCTGCCGCAGATAAAAGTGACTGCCACAGTGATGGCGCCGTATGCCTGCGTACAGTCTTATGCGTATGTACATACTGTACGTACGTACGCATGGACGATACCGTTGCCGATCCAACGGGGTACTTTTACGGGTCACACTCACGGGAGACCGTACCGACTCTATAGGATCCGTTCCAGCAGGAGGAAAGAAACCGTTATAGGAGGGCGCGCCCGTGCGGAGCCCGAGCAATAGCATACTCAAAGGTTTTGTTTGAAATCATGGGTTAGAATTAGTTTGGGTTAGTTTGGAGTCAACTAATTCAAAAAGATCCAAATAGAAGGGTTAGTTTAGGTTAGATGCATCTAACCCATTCAAGAGGTGCTTATTTGGGTTAGTTATTTTCAGAACCATTAATAAACATTTTTTCTCTTGCTCTTCCGGAAGCAGATCCCTCCCCACTTCCTCGAAGTTTCTCGTCCTCTTCCTCCTTCCCTCTCGCACCGTCCGTGAAGGTGCCTCGCCGTATCCGCGTTCCATCTAACCCTGCCATCCAAACACCTCTTTATTTAGAGTTAGTTTAGGGTTAGTTTAAGGTTAAAATCTAACTTTAACCTCTAACTGAGTTAGAGTATTCAAACAGGGCCAAAGATCGTTCCTGGCTGGCTGGGTAGCTAGCTCGTCGAAATGGGCTAAAGCTTAAAGCTGACGCGTGCGTGCAGAGCACGGCCGTGCGCGTGGCCGGGCGGTTCCCCGAGCGGGAATCCGAGGGCTCGCGCCGGAGGCCGACGAGAAGGCGAGCGGGCAGCGGCAACCAAGGAGTGCATCATAGTACAATAATAGGGCGGGTGTCACCACAGTGTTGCGATCTCATGGCTGCAGTGGCGGTGCAGGGAGGGGTCTGATCAGTGATCACAGGTGAACAGCGGCGCGGCAAGCCTGCTTCTTCTCTGTGCGGTCAAAGGGGTCGTTGGGTCCTGGCTAGCACTAGAGCTGCCTGAGGCTCTGCATTGCAATTCAATGTCAATGGCATAATTTGGATGCAATATGTTACATAGAGTGGTACAACAAACAACTAGTGAATTACTTAAGAGCAACTCTAACGGGCTGACCTAAACGGACAGTGATTTTATCCGCTTTTTGTCCGTTTGAGTCAGCCAGGCGCACACGAATGTTCGCTTTCGCGTTTGGATCGGCGCGTGCGCCCAACGCTAACGCGACCCATTTTGAGGGCGCAAGGAAAAAAATGCATGCATATTTAACATAAAAACAACATTAATTAAACATTAAAGCCGGCCACGAAGGCCGGAACTCCACGCGTCCACATTAGCATTTAATAAAAATAAAAATAAACTAAAAACTACGCGCCGGCGTGCTGCACTAGGCGGCGGCATCGTCGTCCTCGTGGTCCGTGAGGTCGATGACCGTCGGCGTCGGACCGGCCTAGGCGGACGTCGTGTTTCAGAGCGTGGTCATGTTGGGCGCGGGTAGTGCCGCCACGGGCTGCGCCACCGCCTGGGCCGCCGTGGCCTGGCGCGCCTCCTCCTCGGCCTCGAGCTGCTCGGCCTCGGCGTCGCGCTCAAGCATCTCGAGGTACTCGCCATCGCGTCGCTTCTCGGTCATCCGGATCTGGCGCCAGTGCTCGAGGTACGCTGCCTCCTGCTCCGGCGTCGCCCCCAACCAGACCGGCGGGGCCACCACTCGCGCACTACTCTCGTCCAGGAGTAGAGTTCGATGGGCTCCGGCTCCGGCTCCAACTGCGGCTCGGCTTTGGCGAGGAGGCGGGGAGGAGACAGCGGGGCCACCGGCGGCACCACGCAGTCGCCTGCCACAGAGAGGGTCATAGCCTCCTCGCACCGAGCCTCCTTTTCCTCCACCGCCTCCGTCCTGCGCCGCTCGTCCTCCTCGCTCTCCCGGTAGACGGCCGCAAGGGCCGCCTGCTAGGCGTCCTCCGCCGCCTGGTCTTCCTCGCGAACGATGAGCGGGGGCTGCGGCAAGCTGTGGTCGACCTCGCGCACGCCGCGTCGCCTCACCTCCTCGTGCTCGAAGGCGAACCAGCGCGCCCAGTTGGGCAAGTCGGAGGCGTAGGCCTGGTCGCGGTGATGAGGATACAGACCTAGGGTAGGGTCACAGGCCTGACCTATACGCCCTACCCAAGGTCACTACCCTAGAATCAAAGAAGCTGAAGAGACAACAGAGGATACCCAGTAAAAGTGTCGAGTGCAATCCACTCGACCAATGAACCACTCGGGTACCCCACCTTCCCGAAGTCACACGACCAGTCAACCACTCGACCATACAATGAACCACTCGACCTATTGAAGACCAGAAGTCACTCAGAACAGCAACGGGCAAGCATTCACTCTGTAGTCTTTAAGGTCATAAAGGCACTTAAGGCTGGCGTTACCAGTAACGCCTCAATCTTTATGTACATTCAACCCTCTGTAACGGGGTATGGCTGGGGTTCTGGCGAACTCTATATAAGCCACCCCCTCCTCTGGGACAAGAGTTCGCACCCCCTATAACACACACACACACACACACACACACACACACACACTCATACATTCCAGTCGACCGCCTCCGGGCTGCGAGACGTAGGGCTTTTACCTCCTTCGAGAGGGGCCTGAACTCGTAAACACTTGCGTACAACCTTTTCATAGATAGGACCTTGCCTCTGCATACGTACCCCCTATTCTTACTATCAGACTTAGTACCACGACAGTTGGCGCCCACCATGGGGCAAAGCGCAATGACGATAGACGTCCGTACGGGAACGACCGCAGAGTTCCAGTCGACCCTAGAGAACCTGGCTTTGATGCAAGGTCCGTCCTTGTGCAAGGTTTGGTCGACCGGAATAGAGCATACAGAGAAGGGCTGGATCGGGACAGACCCAGTGGAGGCAGAGTCCATGTTTCTGGCCCCGAGTGTTTTGGAAGGGCTATCAGAGGTGCTGAGATACCCCATAACTTCAGATTGGCGACTGGCGTCAGTAAGTTTACGGGCGAGTCGAAGCCCGATACTTGGCTCGAAGATTATCGAGTGGCTGTGCACATTGGCGGTGGCAGGGATGAGGTGGCCATGAAGCACCTTCCTCTGATGCTTGAAGGATTTGCCAGAGCTTGGCTAACTCAGTTGGCCCCTGGGAGTATTTTGAGTTGGGATGAATTAGCCCGGGTGTTCACCAGAACATTTGAGGGAAATTGCAAGAGACCAGCCGGTCTACCAGAGCTGCAGCATTGCATGCAGAAACCGAATGAAACCCTGAGGGACTATATCCAGAGATGGATCACTCTGCACCACACAGTGGAAAATGTGTCTGATCACCAAGCAGTTTGTGCCTTCAAGGAAGGCGTTCGCTACAGGGAGCTTGTCCTGAAATTCGGTCAGACAGGAGATATGTCCTTGACTCGGATGATGGAGATTGCTACCAAATACGCTAACGACGAAGAGGAAGACCGACTCCGGAGTGGCAAGCACAAAGCAGTTGCCCAGGACACCGGAGGAGGAAATACCAGTCGGAAGCAGAAGCGAAAGGCTGAGGCAGCAGGTCTTGCCGAGGCAGCGGTGTTAAATCAAGGAAAGTTCAAAGGGAAACCTAAAGGGCCATGGACCCCTAAGAAGGTGAAAGATCAGGAAGGAAATGATGTGTTGGATTTACCGTGTCACATTCACACCAAGAAGGATGAGGAGGGAAATCTGATTCTCCCCAAGCATACCACTCGACAATGTCGACTCCTTATTCAGAGCTTCCAAGAAAGTAAACCTAGTGGCAAAGACAAAGAGCCTGAGAAAGAAGAAGAGGATAAGGACGATGACAGTGGTTATCCCAATGTCAATGCCACCTTGGTGATTTAGCCGATATTGAGAGCAAAAGTCGTCTGAAGGTCATTAACGGAGAAGTAAACATGGTTGCTCCAGCAACACCAAGATATTTGAAGTGGTCAAAGGTCCCTATTACATTTGACCAGTCCGACCACCCGGCACGCGTAGCTACCCCTGGGCGGCAGGCGCTGGTGGTCGACCCAGTTGTGGGGTGCACCCAACTGACTAAGGTCCTGATGGATGGTGGCAGTGGCCTGAATATCATGTATGCTGAAGCTCTCAAAGGAATGGGCATCCCGATGTACAAAATCAGCGAGAGTAACATGCGATTCCATGGCATCATTCCAGGAAAGAAAGCCGAATCACTCTGCCAAATCACTCTTGATGTGGTTTTCGGTGATGAGAAGAATTTCCGCAAGGAGAAGTTGACGTTTGAGGTAGTGGATTCCCAGAGTGGATATCATGCCATTCTGGGCAGACCTGCTTATGCTAGCTTTATGACTCGACCGTGCTATATTTACCTAAAGATACAGATGCGTGGCCCCAGAGGCGTGATAACGGTTTCCGGTAACCGTCAGAGAGCAGAATATTGTCTTCAAGATGGAGCAAAAATAGCAGATGAGCAGATTGCAGCGATGGAGTTCCAAGAATATCAGAAGACAGCAGATCCGAGTGATTTGCTACGTGCTAAGAGGCCTGCTTCAGAGTCAGCATTTCAGTCGGTCGGAGAGACCAAGCCAGTTCATGTTCACCTGACCGATCCCAATGCTGCTCCGACCCATATCTCGTCGACACTCGACAGCAAATAGGAAGAAGCGCTCATCCAGTTCCTCCATGAGAACTGGGACATCTTTGCATGGAAACCATCTAACATGCCAGGTGTGCCCAGGGAATTGGCTGAGCACCATTTGCGAGTCGATCCAAAAGTAAGACCCATTGTCGGTGTCAAAACCGGCGGATCTCGGGTAGGGGGTCCCGAACTGTGCGTCTAGGCGGATGGTAACAGGAGACAAGGGACACGATGTTTTTACCCAGGTTCGAGCCCTCTCGGTGGATGTAAAACCCTACTCCTGCTTGATTAATATTGATGGTATGGGTATTACAAGAGTTGATCTACCACGAGATCAGAGAGGCTAAACCCTAGAAGCTAGCCTATGGTATGATTGTTGTTCGTCCTACAGACTAAACCTCTCCGGTTTATATAGACAGCGGAGAGGGCTAGGGTTACACACAGTCGGTTACAACGGGAGGAGATCTTCATATCGTATCGCCAAGCTTGCCATCCACGCCAAGGAAAGTCCCATCCGGACACGGGACGAGGTCTTCAATCTTGTATCTTCATAGTCCGGGAGTTCGGCCAAAGGTCATAGTCCGGCCATCCGGACACCCCCTAATCCAGGACTCCCTCAGTAGCCCCCGAACAAGGCTTCAATGACGACGAGTCCGGCGCGCAAATTGTCTTCGGCATTGCAAGGCGGGTTCTTCTCCAGCTCCATATACTTGTAGAATAATGTCCGGCTTCTGATAAATGTTGCGCTCCTTGGCTTCCACGTCCAATAAAGGCCATCTTCCACGTGCCGAACGAATGCGAAAAGCCTGGGTATTTTTACATTCCCCCCTAGCTGCTCAAATAAGCTGCCTATATAAAAAGAGACGAGGATCTAGATCCGAACCACACCATCTCCCCTTCGCAAGCTTTCATTGGAGCGCTTCTGACCAGAAAATCCATTCCATCATGGATAGCCGACGCGGCTCCTCTTCTCGCGCTCCCAGCCCCAAGCCTGGGGATTGGGAGAGATGCTTCGTCCCGCATAGCAAGCTAGTAGTGCTTCAATCCAAGGGTCTACTCCCCTGGACATATATGGTCCCAGTTCAATCCGGGATTGTCACCTATGGCGGCGGAGAGCAGGCGGAGAGCGTCCCCAATCCCTCTCAAGGAGAGCGGGTGTGCCTAGTTCCTTATTTAATAAGGGGACTCGGATTTCCAATTCATCCGTTTCTTCGAGGTCTACTGGAGTTCTATGGCCTCCAGCTACACAACCTCACACCTGCCTCCATACTGCACATTGCGGGCTTTGTGGCCCTCTGCGAGCTATTCTTGGGCGTCGAGGCCCATTTCGCACTGTGGAAGAGGTTGTTCTGCCTTGTGCCCCGCTCTCAGGAGGGGTCGATTTATCAAGTGGGCGGAGCCGAACTATGGCGCATCGCCAGGACCGGATACCTATCCGGTACCCCTAAGGAGGCGTCCGAGGACTGGCCCTCGGAATGGTTTTATATGGATGACGTCCCCTTGCCGGACCCTGTGCGGATCGGCCTCCCTGAGTTTAACAACGCTCCTTTAAAGAAACCCTGAGTTGGCGCCCACGGAATCCTCAAAGGGAAACGGACAGGGACGTCCTTTACTTGATGAGCCGGATAAGATTGTTGGCTCATTCCGGACTGACCATGATCGAGGTCATGGCCACATGCATTACACGGGGGGTGCAGCCGCTTCAGTACAGAGGCCACCCCATGTGGGATTTCAACGGAGAGGACGACGCCACCCGGTGCGGTCGCAAGGGACCAGATTCGGCTGCCACTCTAACGAAGATCTTATCCACTTTGTACAAGGAAGAAGAGGAGGAATTCCTCCGTGTCAACCCATGGGGCGGATTCTCCATGTATAGCCCTCCGAGATGGGTAAGCGATTACTTTCACTTATCTACCTGCTTTCGAAATTCCCATAATTGAGTACTTAGTCTGACGATATTAACGCAGGAGCTACGCCAGATGGTGAAGGAGATCAACAGCCCTCCCCCACAGCCCGAGGACCCAGAACGGTCCCTCGATCCGGATTCCCAAGAGGATCCGGACTTATGTGTGGAGTTAATTGATGGGGTGTTTCACCAATTGAGTAAGGACAATACCTTAGTGGCCATTACGGCCGACTATCCCGGACTACTTCCAGCCTCAAAGGTAACCGAGACCGAAGTCCCTGTAGTTTGAAGGAGATCCATCCATGCCTTATTTTAAATGCTGCAAACCAATAGTGTTTCGTTTTGCAGGGGAAATCCTTGAGGCGGAGTGCCGGGCCCGTGGTGGGCAGCCAACAGGGGCCACTGAAGCCAGGCGGGCCAAAAAGAAGTGCGGACCAGATCGAAACTCCGGTGCAACGGTACGGCGTGTGAATTTAACGCCTAGGGTTTATGCCCTCAAATCACGCTAACGCCCATGTTCTCCTTAGGAAGAAGAGAGCCCGCCGGACTATATCCATCGGCCAGACTTCAAGGCCGGGTCCGGAAGCGAAGGCGGACACGGGGCGCGTGTCGGGCGTTCCTCCTACAGAGGATGCAAACGGGCTATCTGCCACTAATTCAGAGGTGGAGAGTGCCATGAACCACAGGCATCGCCGAACTGTTCTTCAGGACGCATGTTTTTCCCCAGAGGCATTGAACGCCTTTAATACGGGAGATGCGTACCTCCGTGCCGCTCAAAATGGTCTAGCCAGAGCCACAGAGCAGTATGTAAAAGACATACGGGTGAGTAAATCTGATGGTTATATATGTCAGTAGCCCCCAAGACTTGAAATAGTTAAGATAACTGTTTTAAGGATCATATGTTATGCAGGGTCTTACAGAGAAGAACACACAACTGTCTCAGGAGCTGGCAGAGTGCAAGGCCCAACTTGAGGCCGCACTGGCCGCTTCAGCTATTTCCAAGGGGACCCCCTCAGGTAATATATGCTCCGAAAAATAATTCCGTTGTGAAGTGCGGCATGTGTGCAATTCTGACGATAACAGTGCAGATGGGGCCGGAGTAAATCCGGACAAGCAACAACTCCTACGCCAACTAAAGGCTGGCGAGAGCGTGCTGACAAGGGTGAGGCAAGAGAAGAACAAACTTCAAGACGCCAATACCCAGCTGGGCGAGGAACTAAAGCATGTTCGTATTCAGATGTCTGATTCCATAAAGGAGAATCGGCGACTTCGACGCGGCATTTTTAGTAAGTGCTTGAACGAATTCTCGAAAAAAAATCGGCGAAGAAGTCGATTAACAGAGCTATGTCTGTAGGTCTGCTGATAGGTCGTCCTGCGGAGGAAATGCCCGGTTCAACGGGTGACCTTCTTCCCGAGCTGTTGCAACTACACGAACGAGTTCGGCAGGCAATGCAGGGCGTCGTCCAGGCTATGTGGCCATCCCTCTCCGCGCCCGAAGGCCTTGGGGAGATTGCAAAGAAGCTGGAGGGAGTGCGGCAGCGCTTCCGGTTGTGGAAGATATTGGCCTGTCATCAAGGTGCCAGGGAGGCCTGGGCCATGGTGAAGACTTGGTACACGAAGGCTGACCCGAACCACATGGCTGAGGTCGGCCCTATGGGTGTTGACGGAAAGGAGATTCCTGTCAGCTTGGTATATGGCCAGGTAGAGCTGGCTGCAAAGTATTCCCAACAGGACTGTAAATTAGACCGCCTGTTGGATGGTATTGAAGAAGAATATACCGAGTCGGATTGACTGTGTAATTTAAAATGACATGAAAAATGCCTTCTAGCCGGATTGTAGATCGTTTGTCATTGCGGACCTTTTCGCTTTGACCTATGGACCCTATAATCCGGAGTGTGTCCGAATACCCTCTCGATTATGTAAGAACCGGGGCATGCATGGAGACAAGGCGTAGGGGTCATAATTGCTTTAGCAGACAAGTGCCCAACTAGTTATGTTATATTACATGGTTAGTAAGAAACATCTTCCAGGGAGAATAGTTCCGTTAGGGGTTCCTTTCCCTGGGAGGCATGCCCTAAAGTGCATGTCCGAACTGCTAAAAAGGAGCAGAAAAGCATCTGGGGGCAGATAAATAAACAAGAAAAATCATCTTTTAGTTCACCGACCGAATATTCCCTTAAGAACGCTAGCTTTTGGCTTCACCCAGTCTGAGGTACACATCCGGCTGACCCGGCAGTAACAATCGCAGAGGTGCTCCCTTTACCACCTAGCCGAACGAACGGGAACGTAGGGGTAAGCACAGGAGCCAGGCAACCCATCTTGGCCAAAACTTAAGTCATATCGATGCATATAATGGTGTATAAAAGGTTCATGCGGAAGTGTCATACATGTTTTTGGGCATGAGGCCCATTTATATAAACTTCTGATAAAGAAACCCCCAGGTATGATGAGCGCGGGTGGCGCGTCAAGTATGTGCGAACAATGCGCAAGCAAGCCAGGGCTTGGGAAAAAAAGGGTAGGGAGAAGGAGAGAAATGCCAGATAGCTAATGTGAAAAAATAAAAAGGGGACAGAGGAAGGAGACGAACACAGAGTCCGGCGCTAGGCGTAGAATCTTCGTAGGCGTGCTGCGTTCCATGGGTTCGGCTCGAGTCGGTTGTCCGATGCGTTTCGCAGACGGTACACTCCACCAGTCAGTACTTGCTCGATTATGAAGGGACCCTCTCATTTGGGCTTTAGTTTGTCCTTTTTCTTGTCCGGCAGGCGTAGAACTAATTCGTCAACGTTGTATGTTTTGGCCCATACTTCTCTGCTTTGATATCTTCGAGCCTGCTGTTGATAGAATGCGGAACGAGCTTTTGTCACGTCGCGCTCCTCCTCCAATGCGTCCAAGCTGTCCTGCCGATCGAGCTCAGCTTCTCTTTCTTCGTACATGCGCACTCGAGGTGAGTCATGAATTATGTCGCAGGGAAGAACTGCCTCTGCACCGTATACCATAAAAAATGGTGTGAATCCGGTAGTGCCATTCGGCGTGGTCCGCAACCCCCAGAGTACGGACTCAAGCTCCTCTACCCAGTGTGTGTTGGATTCCTTGAGGGATCGCACTTGAAGGAAATATGCCCTAGAGGCAATAATAAAGTTATTATTTATTTCCTTATTTCATGATAAATGTTTATTATTCATGCTAGAATTGTATTAACCGGAAACATGATACATGTGTGAATACATAGACAAACATATAGTCACTAGTATGCCTCTACTTGACTAGCTCATTAATCAAAGATGGTTATGTTTCCTAACCATGGACATGTGTTGTCATTTGATTAATGAGGTCACATCATTAGGAGAATGATGTGATTGACATGACCCATTCCGTTAGCCTAGCACTTGATCGTTTAGTATGTTGCTATTGCTTTCTTCATGACTTATACATGTTCCTGTAACTATGAAATTATGCAACTCCCGTTTACCGGAGGAACACTTTGGGTGCTACCAAACGTCACAACGTAACTGGGTGATTATAAAGGAGCTCTACAGGTGTCTCCGAAGGTCCATGTTGGATTGGCGTATTTCGAGATTAGGATTTGTCACTCCGATTGTCGGAGAGGTATCTCTGGGCCCTCTCGGTAATGCACATCACTATAAGCCTTGCAAGCAATGTAGCTAATGAGTTAGTTACGGAATGATGCATTACGTAACGAGTAAAGAGACTTGCCAGTAACGAGATTGAACTAGGTATTGGATACCGACGATCGAATCTCGGGCAAGTAACATACCGATGACAAAGGGAACAACGTATGTTGTTATGCGGTTTGACCGATAAAGATCTTCGTAGAATATGTAGGAGCCAATATGAGCATCCAGGTTCCGCTATTGGTTATTGACCGAGAATAGTTCTAGGTCATGTCTACATAGTTCTCGAACCCGTAGGGTCCGCACGCTTAAGGTTTCGATGACAGTTATATTATGAGTTTATGAGTTTTGATGTACCGAAGGAGTTCGGAGTCCCGGATGAGATCGGGGGCATGACGAGGAGTCTCGAAATGGTCGAGACGTAAAGATCGATATATTGGACGACTATATTCGGAGTTCGGAAAGGTTCCGAGTGATTCGAGTATTTTTCGGAGTACCGGAGAGTTACGAGAATTCGCCGGGGAGTATATGGGCCTTATTGGGCCATACGAGAATAGAGGAGAGAGGCCGAAAGTAAGGAGGCGCGCAGCCCCCCTCTGGTCCGAATTGGACAAGGGGTGCGGCCCCCCTTTCCTTCCTCCTCTCCCCCTCTTTCCCCCTTTCTCCTACTCCAACAAGGAAGGAGGGAGTCCTACTCCCACCTAGGCCGGCCGCCCCCTCCCCTCTTGCTCCTTTATATACGGGGGCAGGGGGGCACCTCTAGGAAGAACACAAGTTGATCTACGGATCGTTCCTTAGCCGTGTGCGGTACCCCCCTCCACCATATTTCACCTCGGTCATATCGTTGCGGAGTTTAGGCGAAGCCCTGTGCGGTAGAACATCATCATCGTCACCATGCCGTCGTGCTGACGGAACTCATCCCCGAAGCTTTGCTGGATCGGAGCCCGTGGATCGTCATCGAGATGAACGTGTGCTGAACTCGGAGGTACCGTACGTTCGGTACTTGGATCGGTCGGATCGTGAAGACGTACGACTACATCAACCACGTTGTCATAACGCTTCCGCTTACGGTCTACGAGGGTATGTGGACAACACTCTCCCCTCTCGTTGCTATGCCATCACCATGATCTTGCGTGTGCATAGGAATTTTTTTGAAATTACTACGTTCCCCAACAGTGGTATCCGAGCCTGGTTTTATGCGTAGATGTCATATGCACGAGTAGAACACAAGTGAGTTGTGGGCGATACAAGTCATACTGCTTACCAGCATGTCATACTTTGGTTCGGCGGTATTGTGAGATGAAGCGGCCCGGACCGACATTACGCGTATGCTTACGCGAGACTGGTTTCACCGTTACGAGCACTCGTGCTTAAAGGTGACTGGCGGGTGTCTGTCTCTCTCACTTTAGCTCAATCGAGTGTGACTACGCCCGGTCCTTGCGAAGGTTAAAACAGCATTAACTTGACGAACTATCGTTGTGGTTTTGATGCGTAGGTAAGAACGGTTCTTGCTAAGCCCGTAGCAGCCACGTAAAACTTGCAACAACAAAGTAGAGGACGTCTAACTTGTTTTTGCAGGGCATGTTGTGATGTGATATGGTCAATAGGTGATGCTATATTTTATTGTATGAGATGATCATGTTTTGTAACCGAAGTTATCGGCAACTGGCAGGAGCCATATGGTTGTCGCTTTATTGTATGAAATGCAAACGCCCTGTAATTGCTTTACTTTATCACTAAGCGGTAGCGATAGTCGTAGAAGCAATAGATGGCGTAAGCGACAACGATGCTATGATGAAGATCAAGGTGTCGCGCCGGTGACGATGGTGATCACGACGGTGCTTCGGAGATGGAGATCACAAGCACAAGATGATGATGGCCATATCATATCACTTATATTGATTGCATGTGATGTTTATCCTTTATGCATCTTATCTTGCTTTGATTGACGGTAGCATTTTAAGATGATCTCTCACTAAAATTATCAAGAAGTGTCCTCCCTGAGTATGCACCGTTGCCAAACTTCGTCGTGCCCAGACACCACGTGATGATCGGGTGTGATAAGCTCTACGTCCATCTACAACGGGTGCAAGTCAGTTTTGCACACGCAGAATACTCAGGTTAAACTTGACGAGCCTAGCATATGCAGATATGGCCTCGGAACATGGAGACCGAAAGGTGGAGCGTGAATCATATAGTAGATATGATCAACATAGTGATGTTCACCATTGAAAACTACTCCATCTCACGTGATGATCGGTTATGGTTTAGTTGATTTGGATCACGTGATCACTTAGATGACTAGAGAGATGTCTGTCTAAGTGGGAGTTCTTAAGTAATATGATTAATTGAACTTAAATTTATCATGAACTTAGTACCTGATAGTATTTTGCTTATCTATGTTTGTTGTAGATAGATGGCTCGTGCTGTTGTTCCGTTGAATTTTAATGCGTTCCTTGAGAAAGCAAAGTTGAAAGATGATGGTAGCAATTACACGGACTGGGTCCGTAACTTGAGGATTATCCTCATTGCTGCACAGAAGAATTACGTCCTAGAAGCACCGCTGGGTGCCAGGCCTGCTGCTGATGCAACTGACGACGTTAAGAACGTCTGGCAGAGCAAAGCTGATGACTACTCGATAGTTCAGTGTGCCATGCTTTACGGCTTAGAACCGGGTCTTCAACGACGTTTTAAACGTCATGGAGCATATGAGATGTTCCAGGAGTTGAAGTTAATATTTCAAGCAAATGCCCGGATTGAGAGATATGAAGTCTCCAATAAGTTTTATAGCTGCAAGATGGAGGAGAATAGTTCTGTCAGTGAACACATACTCAAAATGTCTGGGTATAATAATCACTTGATTCAACTGGAAGTTAATCTTCCTAATGATAGTGTCATTGATAGAATTCTCCAATCACTGCCACCAAGCTACAAGAGCTTCGTGATGAACTATAATATGCAAGGGATGAACAAGACAATTCCTGAGCTCTTCGCAATGCTAAAAGCTGCGAAAGTAGAAATCAAAAAGGAGCATCAAGTGTTGATGGTTAACAAGACCACTAGTTTCAAGAAAAAGGGCAAAGGGAAGAAGAAGGGGAACTTCAAGAAGAACAGCAAGCAAGTTGCTGCTCAAGAGAAGAAACCCAAGTCTGGACCTAAGCCTGAAACTGAGTGCTTCTACTGCAAGCAGACTGGACACTGGAAGCGGAACTGCCCCAAGTATTTGGCGGATAAGAAGGATGGCAAGGTGAACAAAGGTATATGTGATATACATGTTATTGATGTGTACCTTACTAGAGCTCGCAGTAGCACCTGAGTATTTGATACTGGTTCTGTTGCTAACATTTGCAACTCGAAACAGGGACTACGGAATAAGCGAGCACTGGCCAAGGATGAGGTGACGATGCGCGTGGGAAACGGTTCCAAAGTCGATGTGATCGCGGTCGGCACGCTACCTCTACATCTACCTTCGGGATTAGTTTTAGACCTGAATAATTGTTATTTGGTGCCAGCGTTGAGCATGAACATTATATCTGGATCTTGTTTGATGCGAGACGGTTATTCATTTAAATCAGAGAATAATGGTTGTTCTATTTATATGAGTAATATCTTTTATGGTCATGCACCCTTGAAGAGTGGTCTATTTTTGTTGAATCTCGATAGTAGTGATACACATATTCATAATGTCGAAGCCAAAAGATGCAGAGTTAATAATGATAGTGCAACTTATTTGTGGCACCGCCGTTTAGGTCATATCGGTGTAAAGCGCATGAAGAAACTCCATACTGATGGAATTTTGGAATCACTTGATTATGAATCACTTGGTACTTGTGAACCATGCCTCATGGGCAAGATGACTAAAACACCATTCTCCGGTACTATGGAGAGAGCAACAGATTTGTTGGAAATCATATATACAGATGTATGCGGTCCGATGAATGTTGAAGCTCGTGGCGGATATTGTTATTTCTCACCTTCACAGATGATTTAAGCAGATATGGGTATATCTACTTAATGAAACACAAGTCTGAAACATTTGAAAAGTTCAAAGAATTTCAGAGTGAAGTGGAAAATCATCGTAACAAGAAAATAAAATTCCTACGATCTGATCGTGGAGGAGAATATTTGAGTTACGAGTTTGGTTTACATTTGAAACAATGCAGAATAGTTTCGCAGCTCACGCCACCCGGAACACCACAACGAAATGGTATGTCCGAACGTCGTAATCGTACTTTACTAGATATGGTGCGATCTATGATGTCTCTTACTGATTTACCGCTATCGTTCTGGGGTTATGCTTTAGAGACGACCGCATTCACGTTAAATAGGGCACCATCAAAATCCGTTGAGACGACGCCTTATGAACTGTGGTTTGGCAAGAAACCAAAGTTGTCGTTTCTTAAAGTTTGGGGCTGCGATGCTTATGTGAAGAAACTTCAACCAGATAAGCTCGAACCTAAATCGGAGAAATGTGTCTTCATAGGATACCCAAAAGAAACAGTTGGGTATACCTTCTATGACAGATCCGAAGGCAAGACATTCGTTGCTGAAAATGGATCCGTTCTAGAGAAGGAGTTTCTCTCGAAAGAAGTGAGTGGGAGGAAAGTAGAACTTGATGAGGTAACTATACCTGCTCCCTTATTGGAAAGTAGTTCATCACATGAATCGGTTGCTGTGACTACTACACCAATTAGTGAGGAAGTTAATGATGATGATCATGAAACTTCAGATTAAGTTACTACAGAACCTCATAGGTCTTCCAGAGTAAGATCCGCACCAGAGTGGTACGGTAATCCTGTTCTGGAAGTTATGTTACTAGACCATGACGAACCTACGAACTATGAAGAAGCGATGGTGAGCCCAGATTCCACAAAATGGCTTGAGGCCATGAGATCTGAGATGAGATCCATGTATGAAAACAAAGTATGGACTTTGATTGACTTGCCCAATGATCGGCGATACATTGAGATTAAATGGATCTTCAAGAGGAAGACGGACACTGATAGTGTTACTATCTACAAAGCTAGAATTGTCGCAAAAGGTTTTTCGACAAGTTCAAGGTGTTGACTACGATGAGAGTTTTTCACTCATATATATGCTTAAGTCTGTCTGAATCATGTTAGCAATTGCCGCATTTTATGAAATCTGGCAAATGGATAAACAAAACTGCATTCCTTAATGGTTTTGTTAAAGAAGAGTTGTATATGATGCAACCAGAAGGTTTTGTCAATCCTAAAGGTGCTAACAAATTGTGCAAGCTCCAGTGATCCATCTATGGACTGGTGCAAGCATCTCGGAGTTGGAATATACGCTTTGATGAGTTGATCAAAGCATATGGTTTTATACAGACTTTTGAAGAAGCCTGTATTTACAAGAAAGTGAGTGGGAGCTCTGTAGCATTTCTAATATTATATGTGGATGACATATTGTTAATTGGAAATGATATGGAAATTCTGGATAACATGAAAGGATACTTGAATAAGAGTTTTTCAAAGTAAGACCTTGGTGAAGCTGCTTACACATTGAGCATCAAGATCTATATAGATAGATCAAGACGCTTGATAAGATTTTTCAATGAGTACATACCTTGATAAATTTTTGAAATAGTTCAAAATGGAACAGTCAAAGAAGGAGTTCTTGCCTGTGTTACAAGGTGTGAAGTTGAGTAAGACTCAAGACCCGACCATTGCAGAAAATAGAAAGAGAATGAAAAGTCATTCCCTATGCCTCAGTCATAGGTTCTATAAAGTATGCTATGCTGTGAACCAGACCTATTGTATACCTTGCTCTGTGCTTGGCAAAGGAATACAATTTTGATCTAATAGTAGATCACTAGACATGGGTCAAGAATATCCTTAGTGAAGACTAAGGAGATGTTTCTCGATTATGGAGGTGATAAAAGAGCCCGTCTTAAAAGTTACAACGATGCAAGCTTTTACACCAATCCAGATGACTCTAAGTCTCAATCTGGATACATATTGAAAGTGGGAGCAATTAGCTAGAGTAGCTCTGTGCAGAGCATTGTGGACATAAAATATTTGCAAAATACATACAGCTCTAAATATGACAGACCTGTTGACTAAGTTTCTCTCACGAGCAAAACATGATCATACCTTAGTACTCTTTTGGGTGTTAATCACATAGCGATATGAACTAGATTATTGACTCTAGTAAACCCTTTGGGTGTTGATCACATGATGATGTGAACTATGGGTATTAATCACATGCAGATGTGAATATTGGTGTTAAATCACATAGCGATGTGAACTAGATTATTGACTCTAGTGCAAGTGGGAGACTGAAGGAAATATGCCCTAGAGGCAATAATAAAGTTATTATTTATTTCCTTATTTCATGATAAATGTTTATTATTCATGCTAGAATTGTATTAACCGGAAACATGATACATGTGTGAATACATAGACAAACATATAGTCACTAGTATGCCTCTACTTGACTAGCTCATTAATCAAAGATGGTTATGTTTCCTAACCATGGACATGTGTTGTCATTTGATTAATGAGGTCACATCATTAGGAGAATGATGTGATTGACATGACCCATTCTGTTAGCCTAGCACTTGATCGTTTAGTATGTTGCTATTGCTTTCTTCATGACTTATACATGTTCCTGTAACTATGAAATTATGCAACACCCGTTTACCGGAGGAACACTTTGGGTGCTACCAAACGTCACAACGTAACTGGGTGATTATAAAGCAGTACTACAGGTGTCTCCAAAGGTACATGTTGGGTTGGCGTATTTTGAGATTAGGTTTTGTCACTCCGATTGTCGGAGAGGTATCTCTGGGCCCTCTCGGTAATGCACATCACTATAAGCCTTGCAAGCAATGTAGCTAATGGGTTAGTTATGAAATGATGCATTACGTAACGAGTAAAGAGACTTGCCAGTAACGAGATTGAACTAGGTATTGGATACCGATGATCGAATCTCGGGCAAGTAACATACCGATGACAAAGGGAACAACGTATGTTGTTATGCGGTTTGACCGATAAAGATCTTCGTAGAATATGTAGGAGCCAATATGAGCATCCAGGTTCCGCTATTGGTTATTGACCGAGAATAGTTCTCGGTCATGTCTACATAGTTCTCGAACCCGTAGGGTCCGCACGCTTAAGGTTTCGATGACAGTTATATTATGAGTTTATGAGTTTTGATGTACCGAAGGAGTTCGGAGTTCCGGATGAGATCGGGGGCATGACGAGGAGTCTCGAAATGGTCGAGACGTAAAGATCGATATATTGGACAACTATATTCGGAGTTCGGAAAGGTCCCAAGTGATTCGGGTATTTTTCGGAGTACCGGAGAGTTACGGGAATTCGCCGGGGAGTATATGTGCCTTATTGGGCCATACGGGAATAGAGGAGAGAGGCCAAAAGGAAGGAGGCGCGCATCCCCCCTCTGGTCCGAATTGGACAAGGGGTGCGGCCCCCCTTTCCTTCCTCCTCTCCCACTCTTTCCCCCTTTCTCCTACTCCAACAAGGAAGGAGGGAGTCCTACTCCCGGTGGGAGTAGGACTCCCCTTGGCGCGCCCCTCCTAGGCCGGCCGCCCCCTCCCCCCTTGCTCCTTTATATACGGGGGCAGGGGGGCATCTCTAGGAATAACACAAGTTGATCTACGGATCGTTCCTTAGCCGTGTGCGATACCCCCCTTCACCATATTCCACCTCGGTCATATCGTCGCGGAGTTTAGGCGAAGTCCTGCGCGGTAGAACATCATCATCGTCACCACGCCGTCGTGCTGACGGAACTCATCCCCGAAGCTTTGCTGGATCGGAGCCCGGGGATCGTCATCGAGCTGAACGTGTGCTGAACTCGGAGGTACCGTACGTTCGGTACTTGGATCGGTCAGATCGTGAAGACGTACGACTACATCAACCGCGTTGTCATAACGCTTCCGCTTACGGTCTACGAGGGTACGTGGACAACACTCTCCCCTCTCGTTGCTATGCCATCACCATGATCTTGCGTGTGCGTAGGATTTTTTTTGAAATTACTACGTTCCCCAACTGCACTAGCCTGGGTTTGATGCCGCTCATAATAAGACCGTTGGCTCATTTGACTTGACCGTTAGTTTGTGGGTGATAGACTGAGGCGTAGTCGAGCTTGATGCCCATGTTTTTGCTCTAGAGTTTAACTTCGTCGGCCGTAAACTTTGTGCCGTTGTCAGTTATGATGCTGTGGGGGACGCCTTAATGGTGTACAACCCCGGATATGAAGTATATCACCGGACCGGATTCGGCCGTCTTTACAGGCTTGGCCTCTATCCATTTGGTGAATTTGTCCACCATAACCAGTAGATATTTTTTCTTGTGGGTTCCTCCCTTAAGAGGTCCAACCATGTCAAGACCCCAGACCTCAAAAGGCCAGGTAATGGGTATGGTTTGTAGGGTGGTAGGCGGCATGTGGCTTTGATTAGCAAATAATTGGCAGTCGACGCATCGCTGCACTAAATCCTGAGCGTCTGCCCGGGCCGTCGGCCAATAAAATCCAGTACGGAAGGCCTTGCTTACAAGGGCCCGGGCTGCGGCATGGTGCCCGCCGAGTCCGGCATGAATTTCAGCCGGAAGATTTCGCCCTTCTTCTTCGGAGATACACCTTTGAAGGACTCCGGTTGTGCTGTTCTTATAAAGCTCTCCCTCGTGGACTTTGTAGGCTTTAGATCGCCGTACTATGCAGCGAGCCTCGTTTTGGTCCTCGGGAAGTTCCTGCCTAGTTAGGTAGGCTAGGAATGGTTCTGTCCATGGGGCAATGACTGCCATTATTGTGTGGGGTGACGGTGTTGCTTCGTTGAGGGGCAGTGTGGTTGTGTCCGGACTCCCCCTCCCATGATACGGATGGCTTGAAAAGCCTCTCTAGGAAGATGTTGGGAGGGATGGCATCACGCTTTGCGCCGATGCGTGCCAACACGTCTGCTGCCTGGTTGTTCTCCCGGGCTATATGGTGATATTCAAGCCCCTCAAACCGAGCTGACATCTTTAAGACGGCGCTGCGATAAGCTGCCATTTTCGGATCCTTGGCGTCAAAGTCTCCATTTATTTGAGATATCGCGATGTTTGAATCCCCACGGACTTCTAAGCGCTGAATGCCCATGGAGACTGCCATCCGGAGGTCATGTAGAAGGGCCTCGTATTCGGCTGCGTTGTTAGAGTCCGTCTACATTATCTGAAGTACGTACTGGACTGTATCTCCTGTAGGGGAAGTCAGGACGACGCCAGCCCCCAGGCCAGCCAACATTTTGGAGCCGTCGAAGTGCATGATCCATTTGGAATATGCGCAGTACTCTTTAGGGAGTTCGGCTTCGGTCCATTCGGCGATGAAGTCAGCCAAAACCTGCGATTTGATGGCTTGCCATGGCTTGTAAGTTATATCGAACGAGAGGAGCTCAATGGCCCATTTGGCAATCCGGCCCGTTGCGTCGCAGTTGTTTATAATATCATTAAGAGGTACTTTGGATGCCACTGTTATTGAACACTCTTGGAAATAGTGTCGCAGCTTCCGAGATGCCATGAACACCGCGTATGCTATCTTTTGATAATGCGGGTACCGTGACTTGCATGGAGTTAGGACAGTGGACACGTAGTAAACTAGTTTTTGGAGAGGAAACTTGTGTCCGTCCGTTTCTCGTTCGACGACGAGCACCGCGCTTACAACTTGATGGGTTGCCGTGATGTATAATAGCATTGGTTCGCCCGTGTTGGGCGCGGCCAGGACCGGATTTGTTGCCAGTATGGCTTTGATTTCTTCGAGTCCGGCCGTGGCGGCATCCGTCCACTTGAAGTGTTCGGTGCGCCGCAGGAGGCGATAAAGGGGTAATGCCTTTTCTCCTAAGCAGGAGATAAAGCGGCTTAGAGCCGCCACGCATCCAGTCAATTTTTGTATTTGCTTGAGGTCTTTTGGGATATCCAACTGCGACAGAGCTCGGATCTTGGCTGGGTTTGCCTCAATTCCTCTACCGGATACAATGAAGCGCAAGAGCTTTCCGGCCGGTACACCGAAAACGCATTTTTCTGGGTTGAGCTTGATGTCATATGCTCGGAGATTGTCGAATGTGAGCCTCAAGTCGTCTACTAGAGTTTCTACATGCTTGGATTTGATGACCACGTCATCTACGTACACTTCAACTGTTTTGTCGATCTGGTTGGCCAGACATGTCTGAATCATGCGCTAATATGTCGCGCCGGCGTTTTTGAGCCCAAAGGGCATCCTGTTGAAGCAAAATGGGTTGTATGGGGTGATGAATGCCGTTGCGGCTTGGTCCTAACTATCGGGAGGCTTCATATACGAACGATGAAGAGATATGCGGGGCCAATAATGTGTGAGACCAATTGATCTTGGTGAATAGCCTTTCAAATCTTTTTTATGCAGGTAATATGTGAGACCAATTGATCATATTCGTATACATATATATATATATACATATATATATATATATATATATCTTTGAGCGAATTTTTTAAAACAGTTACAGATAAATAAAAAAAATATATATATTTATAATTGATTTATATCCTAATATTAATTGGACAAAATGTTTATTTTTTATTGGGCAAAATAAAAATGAACAAACCATCTTGATTTGGTGGTAGCCAGAGTATGCATCAAGGAAACACAATGAATCGTGTCCTGCAGTGGCGTCGATGATTTGATCAATTCGGGGGAGGGGGAAGGGATCCTTTGGGTAGGCCTTATTTAGGTCTTTGAAATCGACGCATAGGCACCAGGATTTGTCCTTCTTTGGTACCATCACCAGGTTTGCCAGCCAGTCCGGATGTTTTATATCTCTGATGAATCCGGCTTCCAGTAGTTTTGCTAGCTCCTCTCCCATGGCTTGTCTCTTGGGTTCGGAGAAATGCCGAAGAGTCTGCTTAATGGGCTTGAACCCTTTTAGGATGTTCAGGCTGTGCTCGGCCAGCCTGCATGGGATTCCTGGCATGTCTGAAGGGTGCCAGGCGAAAATGTCCCAATTTTCTCGTAGGAATTCTCTGAGTGCTGCGTCTACATCAGGTCTTAGGTGTGCCCCGATGGAGGCTGTTTTTGTGGTGTCCGTTGGATAGACTTGAAACTTGACTATTTCGTCTGCCGGCTTGAGGGAGGTGGACTTGGATCTCTTGTCAAGTATCACGTCGTCCCTGTCCACCGTGGAGCGCAACACGGTTAGTTCCTCAGCCGCTAGGGCTTCGGATAATGCTTCGAGGGCCAGTGCGGCTGTCTTGTTTTCGGCGCGGAGCGCTATGTCTGGATCACTAGCAAGGGTGATGATTCCGTTGGGTCCCGGCATCTTAAGCTTCATGTACCCGTAATGGGGTATAGCTTGAAAAATTGTGAATGCTTCTTGCCCTAACAGAGCGTGGTATCCGCTACTGAACGGGGCCACTTGAAATGTGACCTCCTCGGATCTATAATTATCCGGCGTGCCGAACACCATGTCTAGTGTGATTTTCCCTGAACAGCATGCTTCCCGGCTGGGGATTATTCCTTTAAAGGTGTTGTTGCTTCGCTCAATGCGGCTCCAGTCTATTTCCATTTTTCGAAGTGTTTCCTCATAGATGAGGTTCAATCCGCTGCCATCGTCCATGAGTACCTTTGTAAGCCGGAAGCCGTCCACTATCGGACCGAGGACCAGTGCAGCTGGTGCTCGGGCTGGCTGGAATTTAGGTTCGTCACTGGCATTAAAAGTAATAGCCGTGTCACTCCATGGATTTATTGTTGCTACTTGGTAGACTTCAGCAAGGCTGCGGAGCGTTCGCTTCCTCGCATTGTTTGATGTGAAAGTCTCGAAGACTGTTGACACCGTACTGGCGTTTCTGGAGTGTTGCTCTGCGGGTTCTGGAGTTAAAAGCTCCTCGCCACTCTTGGCCACCTGCCGGAGTATCCAACATGCTCTAAGGCTGTGAGTTGGTGCGACTTCCCCTGAACTATGAATTTTACAGGGTCCATTGAGCCATCCCTCCAGTACGGTCCCATACCCTATAGATGGTTTTTGTTTTTTGTGGTTTGGCTTAGGTGCCTGGTGATAATGCGCCCTTTTGTTTCGGACTGGGATTGTATTCAGGGTCGGATTGTCCCAGAATTTCGTTTCGGTTTTCTGAACGCTTTCTGTCGCACAATACTTTCGTACTATGGATGTCAAGTCGGCGAAGCGTGTAATTTCGCGGCGACTTATGGCATTGAGGATTCCGATGTCCGTACAGTTGTTACAGATGAACGAAATTGCGTCCTCCTCACGGCAGTCCTTTATCCTGTTCATAACCAGGAGGAATCTGGCCCAGTAGTGATGTACTGTTACCCCGGGCTCTTGCCGTATTTGGGATAAGTCCCTTATATTTGGGTGGGCGGGTGGATTTAAATCCAGAACCTCGCCCGATCTAAGACTCAGGGGCCAAGAGAATTCTGAATTCGGAATCTTATTTTCTTGGACGTTGTTCAATGAGTCCGGCCTGCTGCCTGACTTTAGGTTCGGGGCTTGGGCGACGTCCTCCCCTCTACGGTTGCTCATCTTGGAGGGGTCGGGAATCCGGACACATCTGGTCCTTAGGATGGGTGGGGATTCACCGCATTGTTCTTCCACCACTTCAACATGGTGGGTGACCTGGGGAGAGCCGATCTCTCTCTGATCGGGTTTAAGCCCAATCTGGCCGTAATCTGTAGTGACTCCCAGGGCGGCGGCGATCCAAGAGCTCATTAAGGGAAGAGAGCTCCATCGGATCTAACTGCTCGGCGAGTTCCGAGCTGATCTGGAGATTGTTTTCGATGACCCGAGAGGTCATCGCCGGCGCAGCGGCCGAACAAGCGGTCATCAAAAAACTGCCTATCCGGAGAGTTTGTCTGACAGCCAAAGCTCCTTTAGCAACAGCGCCGTCTTTAACGACGGGGTGCGGCATCCTTCCTGTCAATGACGACACAGAGGAACTCTCAATGAAAGCACCAATGTCGGTGTCAAAACCGGTGGATCTTGGGTAGGGGGTCCCGAACTGTGCGTCTAGGCGGATGGTAACAGGAGACAAGGGACACGATGTTTTTACCCAGGTTCGGGCCCTCTCAGTGGAGGTAAAACCCTACTCCTGCTTGATTAATATTGATGGTATGGGTATTACAAGAGTTGATCTACCACGAGATCAGAGAGGCTAAACCCTAGAAGCTAGCCTATGGTATGATTGTTGTTTGTCCTACGGACTAAACCTCTCCGGTTTATATAGACACCGGAGAGGGCTAGGGTTACACAGAGTCGGTTACAACGGGAGGAGATGTTCATATCGTATCGCCAAGATTGCCTTCCACGCCAAGGAAAGTCCCATCCGGACACGGGACGAGGTCTTCAATCTTGTATCTTCATAGTCCGGGAGTTCGGCCAAAGGTCATAGTCCGGCCATCCGGACACCCCCTAATCCAGGACTCCCTCACCCATCAAAGAGTACCTCCACTGGTCCGCCACGGATAAGAGAAAAGCCATTGGTGAAGAAGTGGCTCGGCTCTTGGCTACTGAGTTTATCCGCGAGATATACCACTCCGAGTGGCTCGCCAATGTCGTTATGGTTCCCAAGAAAGACGATTCACTTCGAATGTGTATTGACTTCAAACACATCAACCGGCCTGCCCGAAAGATCATTTCCCTCTACCCCGCATCGACCAGATTGTCGACCCAACTGCGGGATGTGAGAGACTGTCCTTCCTTGACGCTTATTCCGAATACCATCAGATCTGACTGTATGGACCCGATGAGATAAAAACGGCTTTCATCACCCCGTTCGGGTGTTTTTGCTATGTTACTATGCCCTTCGGCCTTAAGAATGCTGGTGCCACATTCATGCGCATGATTCAGAAGTGCCTGCTCACTCAAGTCAGTCGGAATGTGGAAGCATATATGGATGACATAGTGGTTAAGTCACGCAAAGGTTCCGATCTGCTGACTGACCTAGCTGAAACCTTTGACAACCTGAGAAGGTACGATATCAAGCTTAACCCATCTAAGTGCACATTTGGAGTCCCAGGCAGAAAGTTACTCGGTTTCCTTGTTTCCGAACAAGGGATCGACATAAACCCAGAGAAGATTGGCACAATCCTCCGTATGAAGCGCCCAGTGCGCTTGCACGAGGTTCAGAAGCTTACTAGTTGCTTGGCCGCTTTGAGCCGATTCATCTCACGCCTCGGTGAAAAGGTACTGCCTCTTTACCGACCGATGAAAAAGTCTGACAAATTCGAGTGGAGTGATGAAGCTGAAGCAGCGTTTAAAGAGCTCAAAGCCCTGCTTTCCACCCAGGCGGTGCTTGCTGCTTCGGTTAGTAAGGAGCCTCTGTTGCTTTACATCGCAGCAACATGACAAGTTGTTAGCACAGTGCTCACGATCGAGCGGGAAGAAGAAGGCAAGGCCTTCAAAGTTCAGCATCCCGTGTCTTACATCTCATAATTCTTAACCCCATTCAAGCAGAGATATCCTCATTATCAGAAGCTTGTTTATTGGATTTACCTGACCATGAAGAAAGTTGCGCATTATTTCTCTGATCATCCAATATCAGTCGTCAGCGGTGCTCCTTTGTCAGAGATCCTGAATAACAGAGATGCAACTGGTCGAGTGGAAAAGTGGGTGATTGAACTTCTTCCTTTGGATATCAAATTTGAGACAAAGAAGGCCATTAAGTCTCAAGCAATTGCAGACATCCTCGCAGAGTGGACTGAACAGCAACAGCCGATGCAAATTCAGTCGGAACATTGGACCATGTTCTTTGATGGGTCCAAGATGTTGAATGGCTCTGGTGCATGAGTGTTATTGGTGTCCCCACGAGGAGACAAGCTCAGTTATGTCCTTCAGATTCACTTTGACTCTTCAAACAATGAAGCAGAGTATGAAGCACTTTTATATGGGTTGCGTACGGCCATTTCACTCGGCGTCCGACGCCTAATGGTTTATGGCGACTCAGATTTGGTGGTTAACCAAGTGATGAAGGAATGGGATGTCAGGAGTCCCGCAATGACAGGTTACTGCAACAAAGTGAGGAAGCTGGAAAAGAAGTTTGAGGGATTGGAGCTCCACCACATACCGCGAAGCAAAAATCAAGCTACTGATGATCTGGCGAGGATAGGTTCCACTCGAAAGCCTATCCCCAGCAATGTGTTCTTGGAGCATCTCCATACCCCGTCAGTACAAGAAGATCCCTTCAAGGAAGAGCCCCCGCAACCAATAAGTCCAACCGACCCGACTGAGGTAGAGATTCCAGCCGTGGTCGACCTGATCATGGAAGTCTTAGTGATCACTCCCGATTAGACGGTCCCATACATCGCGTACATTCTTAGAAAAGAGCTCCCAGAGGAAGAAGACGAGGCTCGCCATATAGTCCGTCGATCCAAAGTTTTCACCGTGATAAAAGGGCAGCTTTACAAAGAGAGTGTCACAGGACTTGCACAACGCTGCATCACCCTAGAAGAAGGTCCGATGATCCTAAATGATATCCACTCGGGGACCTGTGGTCATCATGCGTCCTCTCGGACCATCGTGGCCAAAGCATACCGAGCGAGGTTTTATTGGCCTCGAGCAAATGAGATGGCGAAGGATATAGTCAACAAGTGCGCAGGTTGCCAGTTTTACTCCAACATGTCTCAGAAACCCGCATGTGCCCTGAAAACTATTCCGCTCATTTGGCTGTTCGCAGTTTGGGGATTGGATATGGCCGGACCCTTCAAAACCGGCGCGAGTGGCTTCACCCATTTGCTCGTGGCAGTCGGCAAGTTTACCAAGTGGATCGAAGCCAAGCCCATCAAGAACCTTGGAGCAGGCACTGCCGTCAGTTTCATCAGAGAGTTGATATTCAGATATGGAGTTCCTCACAGCATCATCACATATAACGGATCCAACTTTGATTCTGATGAATTCAAGGCATTCTCTGCATCTCAAGGCACTCGGGTCGACTACGCGTCCGTCGCGCACCCGCAGTCGAATGGACAGGCTAAAAGCGCGAATGGTTTGATCCTTCAAGGGTTAAAACCTCATCTGATGCGTGATCTTAAGCATGCTGCTGGAGCCTGGGTGACCGAACTACCATCAGTCCTATGGGGGCTGAGGACAACACCCAACCGGTCGACTGAACGAACCCCCTTCTTCCTGGTGTACGGCGCCGAGGCTGTGCTTTCGAGTGACTTGCTGCACAATGCTCCCAGAGTTGAACTGTTCTCAGAAACCGAAGTTGAGCAAGCATGCGAATACGCAGTCGATCTCTTGGAGGAAGAACGTGAGATGGCTTTGGTCCGGTCGACCATTTATCAGCAACATCTACGTTGATTCCATGCCCGCAATGTCAGAGGTCGAGCGTTTCAGGAGGGAGACCTTGTGCTCCGAGTGGTTCAGAAACGACCTCACAAGATCGCTCCGGCCTGGGAAGGTTCCTTCAGCATCACCAAGGTACTTCCCAATGGAGTGTATCACATCTACAATGTAGCCAAGAAAATAGACGAGCCACGTGCATGGAACGCGGAGCTGCTTCGTCCTTTCTACACCTAGAATCACTTGACCCGTCGAGTTGTAATAAAAGCATTTTAGATTATTTTACAAGGACAAGATCGTTACAGTATCTTAATGATTGGTTTCTCGTAATCACTTGTGTCCAAATCCCCTAGTGGGTGGCTTCCGCGAACCCGATTCGCCTAAGTTAAAAAACACTCCGAGTGGAGAGCAATCCTCCCACTCGGGGGCTTAGCTGCGACCCTATAATCACATAAGTTAAAAACACTCCGAGTGGAGAGCAATCCTCCCACTCGGGGGCTTAGCTGCGAACCCGATTCGCCTAAGTTTGGAGAGCAATCCTCCCACTCTGGGGCTTAGCTGCGACCCTGTAATCGCCTAAGTTAAAAAACACTCCGAGTGGAGAGCAATCCTCCCACTCAGGGGCTTAGCTGCGACCCTGTAATCGCCTAAGTTA
>NC_041389.1:440827231-440847276 GCF_002162155.2 Triticum dicoccoides | reverse complement strand
GTGGAGAGCAATCCTCCCACTCGGGGACTTAGCTGCGACCCCGTAATGGTCTAAGTTAAAAAACACTCCGAGTGGAGAGCAATCCTCCCACTCGGGGACTTAGCTGCGACCCCGTAATCGCCTAAGTTAAAAAACACTCCGAGTGGAGAGAAATCCTCCCACTCGGGGACTTAGCCGCAACCCCGTAATCGCCTAAGTTAAAAAACACTCCGAGTGGAGAGCAATCCTCCCACTCGGGGGCTTAGCTGCGACCCTGTAATCGCCTAAGTCACAAAGGCGTCGACTGAGCATTACCTCTGAGCTACACCACAAATACAATGTCTCGTCCCTATCCGTAAGGACGACGAGGCGTCGACTGAGTTCTACCTTTGAGCTACGCCACAAGTACAATGTTCCATCCTTATCCGCAAGGGTGACGAGGTGTCGACTGAACACTGCGATTGAGCTCCGTCACAAATACAATGTACTTTCATTCGGCAAAGGGTGAGAGGATCAAGTCCACTCGGAATCGAGGGACAATCAGAAACAGTTTAAGAAACGGAGCAAAAGCCACGATATTCAAAGAAATCCAAATTCGGATAAACCCTTCAAAAGTTCAGAACTACAGCAGACAAGAGTATTCAGGCATCAAGCCTGAAAGAGTTTAACGATTACACGATCACTCGGCATTCCAAGGAAAATAAGTGTGGGGCATAAAGTTTTTCAGTCACTCGTCAGGAGAAGGGCTAGCTAGATCACAGAAACTGTCAAGATCAATGCTGTCTGCAATGCGAGTGGCAACTTCAAGGAAAGTGTCCATGAAGGACTGGAAAGTGTGCTTCTTGGTGTTCACAACCTTGAGGGCCGCCAGCTTGTCTTCTCTGGCATCTTTGCGGTGCACTCGGACCAATGACAGGGCAACATTAGCACCACAGCATGCGGACGATTTCTTCCATTCTTGCACTCGACAGGGATCTGATTCAGTCGAGCCATCAGTGACTCGAGATCTTGTGAAAGTTCCGCCTGAGGCCAGAGTTCAGCATCAACCCGAGTCATCGCCGCCTTCAGTCGGGCAAGATAAGCAACGGCACTGTCCATATGTGATTCCAACCACAGCAAGTTCATCGCAACATCATCTTTAACCGGACAATTGATGGGGTCGAGACCCGTCTCGACCCGCCCAGTCTCAGCCTCGAAGTCCTGACAAAGTTCTGCATAATCGGAAAAAATGGTGAATCCACAGTATGACAAGACGTTCCAATCGACGGCAACAAATCATTCGAACGATGATACCTTCAAGCTTCAGGACCAGTTTTGCTGCAAGTTGTCCCAGATAGGACTCCAGTTCGCCCATCTTGGCTTTGAGGCTTCTGACTTCATTGGTTAAGTTCTCCTTGTCCTTCTTCAGTTGCTCGACCTCCCGATTGGCCTCAGAGATGGTGGTCATCAGCTTCGAGTTCTCCTCTTCCAACTTGCTGACCGAAGCCAACTTCTTGTCCGCAAGCATTGTCTTCTCTCGCGCCTCCTTTTGAGCAGCAGCAAGATCCAGATCCTTCTTCTCTAGAGCCTCCTTCATTTTCTCTAAAGACACAACACTCTTCAGACGAGCTTGAAGTTGACGGTTTTCACTATGTACATCTGTTCGTGTGAAGTCACTCGGTTCAAAGAGACTGAAAGAAAAAAACACTGAGAAGCGCGAGCCACAAGGTGGACAGGTGACGATTGGTTACCTCCCATGATGGTTGTTTCTTCCTGAGCAGTCTTGAGGTTCTTCTTCGCTAGTTCAAGATCAAGATTGAGGCTGATTTGCTTCTTGTTCAACTCAGAAAGTTGAGCCCCAAGATCACAAGACCTCTGCAGTCAGCGAGAGAGTTATATCAGTCGACAGAAACAAAGGACAATCACAATGAAAGTTACTCTAAGACTACTGCCGAATCAAACATTCAATAGTAGTCTCGGGGACTACACCCAGTGGGTGCACTTAGCGTGCCCCCACCGGTTTGGATCAACACTCAGCATGGTCTGCCCAACATGAGTCAAAAAAAGTAGATTCTCAGACCCCAGCCGACTGCCAACAGTCGACCGTGGTCTCGGGGACTACACCCAGTGGGTGCACTCTGCATGCCCCCACCTGTTCAGACAAACACTCGACTCAGCATGAGTCGAGTGGAGGGGAAGACCTATTAAACTCTAACGCAGGCACACCCTAGTAGGTGATCGGATATGAAACACAGACCCATGATAGTAGATGCACATATGGGCAGGGAAGCAACAGCGGGAGTTTTTCATGATTCAAAAGTTCAGTCCGGAGTTAACTGACATTGACGTTGGTCTGCAGAGCGGTGCTGGCATTATAGGCCACCTGACTGGCCTCATGCATCACCTTCACTTGCTCCATAACAAGATTCACCTGGCGAAGAGCCTCCCTTGCGGCACTTGGCGAATCGTCTGGAGTTGGGTATGTAGCAAAGAGTGATGGCGACAAGGCGGCCAAAGCAGCCACTGGGTCGGACGCATGGAGTTGCACTGGAGCAGCAGGAGTCGGAGCAGTCGACCCTGATGGGCGATCAGTCGTCAGCGGGTCGGTGAATGTGACGTTGGTCCGAACCGTATCTCCGGATCGCTCGACCACCATCTTAAGCACCGTTGTCGACTGAGGGACTTGAACCTCAAGTGCTCTCCCGCTCGCGCCCTTGCCTCTCCTCCTCCTCTCCTTCAGAGGCACTTCTTCTTCTTCTTCATCGGGAAGCACGACAATGTCTCGTGGAGCTGCAGCGAAAAGAAAACATCAAAAATTCAACTGACCAACAACTCAATCGACGAAATAAGTTTTGGTCGAGCGGACTTACCAGCTCGGGAGATGGCTGCATCATCGGTTTCCTCATCTCCTAGGGCCTTGTCAACGTCCATGTCAGTCGCGACAAAGATTGGGATGGAAAGGTGCATGCCATTCGGTCAAAACAGAAGAATCAGTCGGTAGAGGTAAACACAGAAAGGATACTCACCCAGAGGCAACAGGAACATCCATCTTGATCCTGGGCAGAGTCTTCCGAGTTTTTGGAGGAGCAACCTTGGGCTGCTTGGCGACTTTTTCTGTTGGCTCCAGAGTCAACGTCCGAGTACACTTCTACGTTTAGGTGCTTGAGGCCGCGTTCTTACCGCGCTCGCCCGCCGGGTCATGGTGTTGCTTGGATCGATGTTCCGAGCGAGGTGGCGAGTCGACCGCTTCTTCGTCGTCCGACTCGTCACTTTCCTCTTCGTCTTCATTGTCCGGGGATTCCCAATCACCGCTCTCCTCCGCACTGTCCTCTCCCTCCTGGCCTTTCTCCAGAACTTGTTCACCATTGGGCATCGAGTACATCTCAGTAAAAACCTACAAGACAAGAAGTCGAGTAAAAGTCAGTCGGATTCAAGGGTAGTCGGAATATGTACTCAAAAACAATCGGTGATGGAAGACACACCTTGTCTGGCTGGTTGCTGTCTCTGAAGGGGTCGACTCTCCTGGCTCCTCTCGGGTTGTCCTTGTTGCCTGTAATGCTTTTCAACCACAGGGCCACTGTCTTAGCTGGTACTTCCTCTGGATGAACCCAAGCGGTGTCGTCGACCCTAGAGTACATCCACATAGGATGGTCACGGGCATGGAGAGGCTGGATGCGTTGACTGAGGAATACCTCCAGCAGATCCATGCCAGTGACGCCCTGCTTGATCAGTTGGACCACCCTCTCAACTAGCATGTTCGTCTCCACGCTCTCAGCAGCAGTCACTTTCAGCGAAGAAGGAGTCTGAACACGATCAAAGGTGAAGTGGGGAAGTCCGGTCGACTGGCCTGGAGTTGCGAGGTCCTGGCAGTAGAACCAGGTCGACTGCCAGCCCCTGACTGATTCAGGAAGAGTCATGGAAGGGAAAGAGCTCCTATGCCTCTTCTGGATACCCAAACCCCCACACATCTGAATGACATGTGTTTTCTCGTCACTCCTATTTGCTTTCTTCACCGACTGAGAGCGAATGGTGAAGATGTGCTTGAAAAGACCCCAATGCGGTCGACAACCCAGGAAATTCTCACACATGGACACGAATGCAGCAAGATAGGTGATGGTGTTGGGAGAAAAATGATGGAGTTGGGCTCCGAAGAAGTTCAGGAAACCTCAGAAAAAGGGGTGCGGAGGGAGCGAGAAACCCCGGTCGACGTGAGTGGCGAGCAGAACACACTCACCCGGTCGCGGTTGCGGCTCCGTCTCCCCCTCCGGCAACTGCGCAGCACCCTTGGTGATCAACCTAGACTCCACCAGTTTGTCCAAATCATCCTGCCGGAGCGAAGATCGGATCCAGTTGCCCTGGATCCAACCTGGTGGCAGCGCCGAGCACGACGACGACCCGCGATTCTGCTTCTTGCCTTTCACCGCCCCTGTCGCCTTCTTCGCGCGTTCCAGCACTGCCGTCCTGTTCTTCACCATGGTGGCGGGGCGGCGACGGCGAGAGTGGAGGAGCCAGATGCAGTGGGGAAGCGGAGAAAAAGAGAAGGAAATAAACGCGCACAGTGGAGGCGCCTCGGCTCTGTCGCCTTATAAAGGCACACTTCCGAGTGGCTGACGCATGGGCCCGGGTGATCCTGTCAAATCCCACAACAGTCGCGCGCTGGGTACGTGGCGAAAAAGGTGGCGCGGGGATCGAGGCACTCCTGTCTATCCATCCCGCTTACCACGGCACGCCCCATCCCGCGCGCTTCCCCGAAATTTCGAATCCCGAGAGATCCGGGATACGCCGCAACCACTCGCGCCAAAGATTCTGCGCCCAGAAACAACACTCGACAGACGATGTTGCAAACTCACTCGGCAACTTTCTGAATCGATCAAGGCGACTGAAGCAAAGCTGAAGTTCTAACATGAGTCTTCCGTCCTGCAAAAATACTCGTGAAGCGCAAGGGTCGGAGCAAGATCAACTTCAACCTTCTTTCCACTCGGACCTTAATCCATGGGGGGGCTAATGATGAGGATACAGACCTAGGGTAGGGTCATAGGCCTGACCTATACGCCCTACCCAAGGTCACTACCCTAGAATCAAAGAAGCTCAAGAGACAACAGAGGGTACCCAGTAAAAGTGTCGAGTGCAATCCACTCAACCAATAAACCACTCGGGTACCCCACCTTCCCGAATTCACATGACCAGTCAACCACTCGACCATACAATGAACCACTCGACCTACTGAAGACCAGAAGTCACTCAGAACAGCAACGGGCGAGCATTCACTCCATAGTCTTTAAGGTCATAAAGGCACTTAGGCTGGCGTTACCAGTAACGCCTCAATCTTTATGTACTTTCAACCCTCTGTAACGGGGGATGGATGGGGTCCTGGCGAACTCTATATAAGCCACCCCCCTCCTATGGGACAAGGGTTCGCACCCCCTGTAACACACACACACACACACACACACACTCATACATTCCAGTCGACCGCCTCCGGGCTCCGAGACGTAGGGCTTTTACCTCCTCCGAGAGGGGCCTGAACTCGTAAACACTTGCGTACAACCTTGTCGTAGCTAGGACCTTGCCTCTCCATACGTACCCCCTATTCTTACTGTCAGACTTAGTACCACGACACGCGGCGCTGCTCCGGCGTCAGGAGCGCCCGCGGCGATGCACCTCCTCCGTGTGCGCCCTAGCCGACCGCTGGGCTGCTGGCACTGGGATCCTCTCCGAATCTAGATGCCAGTCGTGCGGCAGGGTGGCGTCGGGGTACGGCAGAGACACGCGGTGCTGCCAGTGCCACTCCGCCTGGTGCACGGGCACGTTCACGCGCTGCCTCTGTCGGCGAGCCGACGCAGGCGGAGGCGGGATGAACCCTGCGGGGAAAGGGACGGCGGGGGGCTTGCCCTTCGACTTGCTGCTGCTGTCGGCGCTGGAGAAGAGCCCCATTTGGCACGGCTGGGGTGGCTAGGGTTGGCTAGGGTTGGCTAGGGTTTGCTTGCCGGTGGCGGGGGAGCGAGTGTGACCAGATGGGGTCAGGGGCTGGATAAGGACGGCCCCGCCGCACGGTCAGCTTAAAAAAGGACGACCGCCATCGCTGACGCGTGGGCCCGGGGTCATAAATTAAGCTGACCGACGAGGTGGCGGGCAGTTGGGCGACAACCAGGTGGGGCCGTGACGGACACCGAGAAGGCGCGTGTGGGGTCCATTCCGCGTCCGTGCCGACACATTTGTGGCGCAAATTGGGCCGCAAATGCGTCGGCGCGGACACGAAGCAGACGCGTTTTGGGTTTGGGTCGACGCGTTGGGCCTTCTCTTTTGTCCGCGCCGACCCAAACGAACGGCGGCGGACGAAATGGGTCGCCCCATTGAACTGAGTCGGCTTTAGAAAGCGGAGTTCGATCATATCACATTTACTAGAAAAAAGAACACAAAATGATAGATACCACATGTGTGACACGAAGTAACAACGCCATGACGTTTTTATAACTAAAAAAGTTATTTGGTTTGGATGAATCTCAGCCGGTTGAGGAAAAACTATGCGCTTGCCCTCCAGCGTAGCGTGTAATTGTACTTGCACAGAAAAAATAGAAACATGAAAAAAAACATAAAATGTAGTACACCAAGAACTTAAAAAAATGCATGACTAACTGTGCAAGATCCAATGGTTGAAGGGTTGATTGAGAATAGTTATTTCAGAATCCGTTGAGAAATGGCAGCTCGCTAAGCAATTTAGCCCGTCCTTTTATGGGTAAGGCTTATGTTTCAGATGATGTGGCTCTATCTCGTTATTGCATTTTCCGTGGCAATGGCAAGTGGATTCAATCAATGAAATTTGTAAGCCACCACCGACTAACTCGTCTATTGCCAAAAGTGCAGCACATTCTAGGACATGGAAGCGCTATGCGATAATGTTTTAAAGCCATCTAGAGTTTTATTTGGGGTGGCTCTTCAGTAAACATATACTACTATTACTTGCTTAACAATTATTAAGCATGCAGCTGAAACAAGTGAATCTCGTTGAAAACTTGCAGTTGAAACACATGATGCAATTGTAAATGCAACATAATCAAACGCATCGTTTACTAGATTATTACGTGGTAGTTGTGTAGCAGTTGGCATTTCCCTTAATTTAGTGTGAAAATTAATTAGCAAACCCAAAATAGAGAAGTGGACAACATTATCCTTTGGTCGGGTCTGGAAACTCGTCATGTGTATCATCTACATACTGGCAGCCCTCGAGGTCTTTGGATCTGATTTTGTGCCCAAGCGAATACCAAAGAGGGCCATGGCCAATCATGGTAGAACCACCTCTTGATCACTTTGGACGGATTTCAACACCATTTTGAATTTTGGTAATGTTAGTGAGTGCCCAGAATTTTGGAACGTTGAAATTCCAGGCCATGTTCAAACTAACTCCAAATAAAATTTAAATTAGATAATCTTTTGACTCGGCTAATTTTAATGAGATCCGAGTTCAAAATGATTTTTAAATTTCAAATATTTTGGGAAGGTCTGAAATATTTATGTTGCGGAAATTGTAAACTTTGGTGCTCGAGGGAGTTCAAACAAATGTTTAATGCCGCAAGATAGAGAAAAGGAGTTTTCATGGGCGAACACTCACTCACAACGACATAGCAGATATGCCTTGCCAAGCTCTAAAAAACTCGGCATGGCCTAAATGCTGGGATGACGTGACTCCTGTCAGTGACGTGCTTATCGCCTGCTAAATAAATGATAAGCTAATTACTATGAGCTTTGCAATGAGCCGCGCTTTTAGAACGGGAAACCTGAGAAAACCGGAGAAACATATATATAAATTCAGATCCAGATGTGACCAAAATCATGTACGCGCATCTACATCATTGAGATATCTCCATATTTGGAGTTCTCGTAGTTGCAACCTATCTAGGTTTTTATTTTGCGAATATGCAACTTATCTAAGTTAATTATATCAATGTAACTATGTTAAGATATATTGCGTGTTAATAAATGTCAGCTTATTTCTGCAAAAAGAGAAAAAAATTATCCGGCAAACACCCAGGCTTGTCTAGGATTTGCCATGATCAGAGCGAAAGTTGCCATTTGGTACAAAAAAAGGCACGAAAATTGCCACGTTGTACAGAGAAATTGCCATCCATTCGATCGTAATCCGTGGGCTTTGAGGGCATTTGCCCGGAGCCCTAAAAATCCAACTTTCCAAGGCTATTTGGGTCCAAAAATGAACTAACAAAATTAAGTAATCTTAGCTGTGTATATTTTGCTGAAAATCCCCTCCACAGAAGAACCATCATGATCATATGCTGGTTGTCATCCGTTAACGCCTTGCTTAACTCGACAAAGGCAAGGTGCCAAGGTGCCATTGTCGCTCTCGTCACATATGTCCGTTTCTTTCTTTTTTTTACCCCTCATCATCTTCTGCAATCATCATATCTCGTTTCACTCATTTCACACCGGCAGTACACAACATCTCTTTTTACGCGTACGTGCCAGACCCCAACGGTAAACGTGATAATGTAGTAATAATAATAATAATCTTTATCTTTACCTATTTTTTTTTAATAATAATGCAAATTGGGTTTCTTTCGTCCATCATAGCATTTTTCAGAAAAGTCCATCTATTTTAAAGAATTCAATCCGCAGTCCTGTTTTAAGTTAAAACGTATCGTTTTTTTTCATATTTTACACAAAAGTTTCTGTGTTTTGTTGAAATAAATCCGCAGTCCGGATTTAAGTCACACCTGAGCCGTTATTTTACATTTTTGAAAACCCCCCCTGATGTTTTAGGTAATTCATCCGTGGATCATATTTAAGTCAAACAATATTTTTTTAAATCATCCATATCTTTTAAACCGTAACTCCGATTTAAACATGTTATATATGAAATTTGATTAAAAAAATATGTAGAATATGAATATGAGATTATTTTCACCTGTTAAGTATTTTTAAATATTATTTTGGAATATATTTAAGTCAAATAAATAATTTTCTAAATTATTCATATCTTTTAAACCGTAACTTCTATTTTAACATATTATATATGAAATTTTATTAGAAAAATATGTGGATCTAAATATGATGTTAATTTTACCTGTTAAATATTTTTAAAATATCGTTTTGGGAGCAAACTTATAATTTATAGCGTAAGATCCGTTTTCCTTTCATACCGGCGGCGACCCGGATTGCAAATAAACACCCCACTATAATAATATAGGGAAAAAACGTCGATAACTACACATGCATACCTCTGAAAAATGTCGCAGGGGAAAACAACAGATTTCTCATCGCAAGAGTGAGAAAGAGAGAGAGAGAGAGAGAGAGAGAGAGAGAGAGAGAGAGAAAGGGAGAGAGAGACACCTTAGGATTAAACATATTCAAACACAATTTTTTTGTGTGAACACCGAGGCCATCGCCGGCGATGGTGAGAAGGAGGATAAGCGGCAACACAAATATGATGCCTCGCAAAAATGAAGGAGATGGACCTATTATGATCTTGGGTGATGGTTGTTGTGTTAAGAGTGTGTGTTATGTTTTCTCTCCCCCTGCAACGCACGGGTTCTTTTGCTAGTAATAATAATAAAAATAATAGGAAGGAAACACGATATAGAAGAACAGGGAGAAACAATGCAGGAATTCACTCACGCACAAAAGAAAACAATCATAAAAAAGGGTCCGGAAAAGCATTCCGGCGCCTCAAAGTACAAACTCGGAAAGAAAAGGTGGGAGGGACGAGCGAAAGCGCTGTGGAAAATTTGGCTGCTCGAGTCAACGCCCCCGCTTCCCGCTTCCGTTGCCCGTCTTTACCCCTTGCCCAAAATACCCTCCGTTGTCCGCACGCCGCTACGTACAAAAGACCCGTCCCCCCCTCCTCTCATCCGCCCCTCCACTCCTCTTCCTCCTCCGCTTCCGCACCTCACCCGCTCCGGACCAGAGGCGGAGCACGAGCTGCACGAGGTCCGTCGAGGAGGAGTAGCGAGCAAGCCGCGCCCGGGCCATCCGTGCCGTGTATCGTTGTACTATCATATACCAGGAAGGAAGAGACCGATGGCCCCGAGCTACGAGATGGCCGCCTCCATCCTGCTCTGCGCCGAGGACAGCAGCAGCATCTTCGGCTTCAGCGACGGCGAGGAGGTGGAGGCGGCGGCGGGAGCGATGGCGGGCGGATCGCCGTACTGCGGCGGCGGCGGCGAGCTGGCCGTGGAGTTCCCGCTGCCGTCCGAGGAGTGCGTGGCCCGCTGGGTGGCGACGGAGGTGGAGCACATGCCCAGGAAGGACCACGCCGAGCGGCTCCGCGCCGGGGGCGTGGGTCTCCGCGTGCGGACGGACTCCATCGACTGGATATGGAAGGTGCGTCCTCTTTCCTTAATCGACGCGAGCTGTCTCTCTCTCTCTCTCTCTCTCTTACTTCTGATTCGCTCCCGTTCGCGTCGATCCAGTGCTTGATGATTAACCATCGGTGTCCAACAGGTTCACACGTACTACGGCTTCGGCCCTGTCACTGCGTGCTTGGCCCTCAACTACATGGACCGCTTCCTCTCGCTCTACCAGATACCGGTAAGGAGATACTACGTCCACCCTATGAACATGGCCCGCCATTAATGCACGCCACGCCACGCCATTGCAGCGCTGATTCATGTGAGCCTCGCTCGTGTTTACAGGAGGGCAAGGCTTGGATGACGCAGCTGCTATCGGTGGCGTGCTTGTCTCTTGCTGCCAAGATGGATGAAACTTCCGTGCCTCAGTCCATCGACTTGCAGGTGAGATGAGAATCTAATTAAAGCACCTATATGAAGATGAAGCATACGGATACGGTGGCCATTTGGTTGGTCTTAAGATCTTGTAATGACCACCGCACTGTGTTCGACCAGGCCGGGGACGCGCGGTACGTGTTCGAGGCGAAGACGATCCAGAGGATGGAGCTGCTGGTCCTGAGCACGCTCAAATGGCGGATGCAGGCCGTCACCCCATTCTCCTACCTCGACTACTTCCTCCACCAGCTGAGCGGCGGCAATGCGCCGTCGAGGCAGGCCGTCCGGGACGCCACGGAGCTCATCCTCTGCATATCCAGAGGTGCGCGCGCAGCATCTTTTTGGCAGATCGATCGATCTCTGCCAAGAGATCTTTCTTGAAAAATCTAACATTGTGGAGCGGTTCACGTATGACAGGGACGAGCTGCCTGGAGTTCCGGCCCTCGGAGATCGCCGCGACGGTGGCCGCCGCCGTGGCCGGGGAAGAACACGCCGCCCACAAGCCGGCCTGCTGCACCCACGTAGATAAGGTGAGACGCGCACGCAAGTTTTTTTTTGTCTGGGCACCACGTCTCATTTACTGCGTCGCGGCGCGGTTCTTGGCCTTTTGGACCTACAGCAGTACGCTAGGCAAAAATGCTAGACGTACAGATTGGGTTTACAGGAAGTTACGCACCAACCCTTCTCCCCTCACTAATCTCTCCCCCCTGATTTTTAGGGTGGGTCCGGCCTCATCTAATCACCAATTAAAACAACCCACCTCAGCCTTGCCTGTAAAAGTCGTGTAAAACACCCGTAGTCATTGCAGTCGCCCCTGTTCCTGTAGCCGCGCGTACTTCTCCAGACACCGTGCAGGGAACGCGTGAGCCGCATTTACGCTCTGTGACATGGCGACTTAATAGCTTGTTGCTTTCTGCAGGAGCGGGTGCTGAGTTGCCATGAAGCGATGATCCAGGCCACCGGCGCCACCGTGCCGCCACGTAAAACCGCAGGCCTGATGGGCAGAGCCTACTCCCCCGGCATGTCTGCGCCGCGGAGCCCCACCGGGGTGCTGGACCTGGACGCCCGCTACCTCAGCTGCACAAGCGACGGCGCCAGCACGACCACCACCATGCCATCGTCGTCGCCCGCGAGTGCGAGCTCTGCCTTCGACAGCTCCCCGGTCAGCAGCAAGAGGAGGAAGATCAGCAGATCATGATCAGGACGTGATAGATTCCAACCCTACCGGTCTACCCCCAAAAACTTCTTGATAGATTGATTAAAGGTCTCTTCTGTGCGCGCTCATCGTCGTCGTCTCTCGGTGGGCAAGTCAAATGGTTTCGGTCGACTGCGATGGCTGTGAAGCTTTTGATGCCGCTGAAAGGCAGCTGAAAGGACCAAAGGCAGCGCGCTCTGGAGTCTGGACATGACAAGAGAGCAAAGACGTCCATAGATGGATGAATAAACAGGGAGCCGTAGGCAGCGACAATGGCGGTCGTTCCCAAAAGAGCAAAGGTTTTGCGCAAAGACAAAGCTGTGGATGCGATGAGATGGGACGCCCGAAAATATAAAGACAGTGGAACAATGCAAGAGCTAGTGGCAGGCACTGACTGTCCTAGCTCTGTTTTTCTAACAGGATAGGAGCCACGGATGAGGCAAAAACACATATATGATCTGAGGACGAAAAGAATTCACAATCTCAACTGCTTTCGAAAATATCACTGAGCTGACCCCGAGTGGAGGCCGACAGATAGACGTCACACTATACTGTGCAACGCTTGGCTCTTAGGCGCCACCCGTTGGTCCAGCGTGGCAGCCCGGGCCTCACTCCTGGTTGTGCAGCGCCTAGCTGAAAGGAGCTGCACTATCTTATATTAAAACTGTTGTAACTTTTAATCCGTGCATCCGATAAAACGTGCCTTATGTGAATGTTGTACATTTTTTTCGTGTTCTACGTAATGGTGGCATTTTCATCTATGTTAGGATCAATTTGCTTGATGAAAACCCTGTTGCAAAAGTGCATCATAATATAACTGACAGAATCTGTTAAAATTTACAAACTTGGCATGATGATAGCATTGACCTATAGCTCTTACACGTTTGCAACCTACATGAGTTTTGCACTACATAATGTGTACTTTCACGCCATGCCCATGCCTGCCATGTTAATCATCTTTAACATGTTCATTTCTTGTATCTAAGTGACTAACATAATATAAGTGAACTTTTGTTACAGAAAATTGCATTTTATAAGATCCATAGTACTTAATCCCGGCATCATATGAATATGATCTAATTATGAAACTTAGTAAGTTTTATGTCTACTTTAAGTCCATGTCATTTTCACACCCACTAAACATGTGCATCACTATGTTTTAAAACAGTAAAGTACCTAAGGCAATGTTGTGCCAGATTGACACATTAATTTCATCGAGTTCATGGATATCATCAGAACTTTGCGTTTTATAAATATACCGCATGATTTCTCTTCCTTCTCACTCCTACAGATCTTATTCCTCTTAGGATCTCATTTGCATTCGAAGATTCAGTTTATTATTTTGGTTAGTTTAGCTTTTCGATGTCCAATGCATCATGATTTTTCTCCTTCTTTGATTTTGCAGCAATAGGTCATCATGTGGCTGCAGTTCACGGGCAAAATATTCCAACCAACAAGTATGAAGTTGCACAATTGCGCACAATATGCTTAACCATGTTGTATTTTCACCTCTCCTATTGTATTCTTTACTTGCTTGCTAAATTGGAGCCAATTGCTCCTCTTTCGTGATTTGGACCAACTCATTTTATCTTTCAAATATTTATCCTTCGTGCTTAGTATCTGGATTTTTTTAGATATATCTCCGTTGTTCCTAGCCAGAGGTAGATGGCGACCATTTCCAAATAACAAAATAATAATAAATAGATCCCATCTTTTGTTCTATGCACATTAAATTTGCATCTTTGAATAAATTTATCCTAAATTTACGAGTCCTTTTGATAGGCATATTTTGGTTAGTGTTATTCCAAGTTAGTCATTCGTTGACTATTACTGTTATAGAATTTAACAAGACTTCTATTATGTAACATATAACAAAAGGAATTTCTATTTCTATGCTCTCGGTTGCTTAGCACTCCTCAGTTTCCCCCCACCCAACTAACGCCCCTCACTTTTCCCCTCCACTACTCGGCCCACACTCAAGTCTGTCCAAAACGGAGCGTTTCCATCGGGTCAATGTAGTTAACTGTTACCTGGTGCATATGTTGACGCGTGGGACACCCATGACCCACCTGTCAGTGTACAGTGTATTAGTTAAAAATAGTGAAACATACTGACTATTGGGACACCGCAGGACCACATGTCAGTGTTTGGTTTATTTGCAAACGAAGTGGAATAATATAATCCCATGGGGATCGAACTCAGGACCATCGCTTGATTATGCATCGAGCTAGGCATTTCAGTTGTGTGCATTTGTTTGCTTATTAGCAGAGCCGGGGGTAGTCGACTTGACATTCCTATGTTACAGAAGGGCCCACAAATCAGTGGCACTAGAAATGCAGCAGTGTAAAACACAACATATTAATAGATTCAGAGATTCTGATTAACTTAGCAAACATGTTGATAGATTAAGAGAGCGAACTAATATAGTGACATTACACTAACTAATACAATATTTCAAGGGGGCGACATAAGATGGCCGGCCGATGCCAACCGCGACAACAAATGGATGCTACTTGTCCTCATCATCTCAAAGGACGATGGTACCGTCGTCGTCATCGTTGTGGTCTTCGTCATCAGAGGAGGATAGGATGACGATGTATGGTCCCTCGCCTTTCGCCTCGAAGACGGCTGCTGCATGCAGAGTAGCCACCCTCGTCTGCTCTCGGGTTGCAGGTTCTTCTTCATTTGCCTAACGCTTGACAGCCTCTACCTGTGCCGTTGACAGAGATACGACTAGCACCGCCTGGTCAAGATGCTGCTGCACCGCGCGCAGGGGTTCCTCGGCCTGGGTAGTGAGCACGGCACATCGGGCGCAGGAGGCGGTGCGTCTTCCTCATCCGCATCTTGCACATCGTAGATGTCAAGGTGCTCCTACATCGCCTCGAAGGCCACCTCCTCCTCGGCGTCCTCCTCCTCGAGCTTCCTGTGGTCACGAGACAGCTCAGACGGCGTGGGCTCGAGCTCGTAGTAGTTGGAATAGGTGTTGGAGCCCAATGAGGATGCGCCGGAATTGGAGCCCGCAGCCGCACCAGTGTTGGAGCCGCCGCATGTGCCGGGCAACAGTACCCTGGGGCTTAGACCTCTAGTGGAGATCATTGCGGTCTGTAGCTTCCTCACCATGGTGGCTAAACTAGTTTTGGATTGCACGGCCCATGGAAGCAATGGAGTGAAGCGCGTCGGTGGAACGATGATGTACGCCGGTACTTAATCAGAGGAGTGCGGCGAGTGGACCGTCTATGCGGGAGTTCAATGGAGCACTGCCTCCATCTTTTCACATTGAATCAAGGCGTGTCGATCAATAAAGCTGCATCCCGAGGGTGCACTAATTGCCTTGATGCGACAGTGTGCATGCATGGCAGGCTGAGACTAGGCCTCTACGACGGCCCATCCGTCCAGCACGCGGCCGACGCCCTCTGTCGTGTGTCCATGTTCCCGCGCTGCCAGTTGGGCCACTCATGTCCGCATTCACGGAGCACCCGCCCGATCCAGCCAACCAGGCCTCATCTCGCGTAGCACCTCATCTAAACCGTTCCCGAACAGCGATCCAACGACCCTAGTAGTGCGGGGTTTTGAGAGGGGTTTGAGGGGTTTTGAGAGGGTTTTTAGTGCTAGGGTTGGGCATAAGTAAACTTTTAAAAATCAAAAAATTTGAAACATGCGCACATAATCGTTTTATGTTACTTAACAAACCACTACTACGGATATTTTCATGAAATTTCCTTCATACAACTTAGCTATCATGAACAAGGGTGCAGGGTTTTCAAGGGGAATGAGTTAGGGTTTAGGGTTAACCGTGCCATAGTTTGTGCAAATGATCCTATATTAGGCATGGACCCTATATTTGCACACTAGATGACAAGGGAAGACATGGTGATTTTTGCACATACCTTTTTAAATTACTATTTTATTACTCTTCTATATTTATTTTTATTTCTTTCATTCATTTGGTAGACTCCTTTAAAATTCTTTTTAACACAAGATAATATAAGGCATGGACCCTATATTTGCACACTATTTTATTACTGTTCTATATTTCTTTTTTGTTTCTTTCATACATTTGCTAGACTCCTTTAAAATTATTTTTAACACTTCTTTTTTACAAGATAATGTGAACACAAGATAAAATAAACCACAAATAAACTCCAACAGTTCACATATTACATTACAAAAATATACAATCTTCCAACAGTTCACAACCACATGGACTTTAACAAAAATAAAACATTAGATGATCAAGATCACATAGGGCTACTAATCGGGAGTCAAAGCCTTTAGGAGGGATGCATGCTGCGCCCTCATCTTGGCATCCTCTCCACTATGATGCATCCCGTGCATGAGACACAAGGTGCTCAAAGATCCCATCCTTAGGCTTTGGCTTAGTGGTACAATAGGGGCACCGGAACTTCTTTCTCTTGTAGTAGGCAGCCTTCCTTGGTCCTTGTTCTTTTGGACTTCCTTCGATACGAAGGTGTCGACGTTCCCGTCGTCCACATCATCTCCAGAGTTACACTGCACACAAAAATGAGTTGCATTCATATAGTAAAACAAATATACACAAAAGTCATATTGATCATATAGTAAAAAAACAAAATTTCAAGTAGGCTTTACCTCGTAGATGTCGTCATCAACAAAGTCAGGATCATACCGGTCCTTCAACCCAGTCATGGCCAGCTTCGTCTTATTGCCCACAGTATCCTCCTCCTGCAATATAAAAGTACATCGATTACTATTAATTATAGGAAACCAACAGAAAATTCAAATATACACGATAGTCACATTGATCATATTATCCATAATATTAACCTATTTGCATTTTGCATAGGCATGTGCATAGACTTCACAACAAAGCTAGTAAAAGTATATATGGTGGAGAACTTTATAATCTGAGGAAACTTAGAGAAAATGAAAATTTAAATCTACCTAATTATTTTGATTTTGGATAATGAAGTAAAGCTCCAACTATGCTGAAAAAGTGCAGTTGAAGTAAATTGATAGGTACATACTCCCTCCGTCCGAAAATACTTGTCATCAAAATGAATAAAAGTGGATGTATCTAGACATATTTTAGTTTGAGATACATTTCTTTTTATCCATTTTGATGACAAGTATTTTCGAACGGAGGGAGTATAAATTAAGGGTAATGCATTCCTTTCAATAATAGCCAAATCTACACAAGATCAATGCTCGAATTTATGATCAACTGAAGCATGATATAGAAATATATGCCCAAAATGAGTGCAAATGAAGATAACAGTGACAAATCTAGCCATGTGAACTAATGAAATCAATTGTAACAATCCAATTCCAAATATTTCTAACTGCTTGATTATATAGTTGTTGAGGGGATATCAATTGGCGTAGCAAGCACAAATCTAATAAGAAAAACCTCAAACCAACTATACTAACGCAGGAATAATAATCTAACTAACTAACCCTATATTCTTAATCTTAGCACTAACTACGAAAGGGCAATGAGAAGGAGTACCTCCTTGACCACCTGCTCGTCACTGGCTTGTGCACCTGCATGCACTGCGCCACTCGATGTGTTCACCTCCAGCTCCGGCACGACTGAGTTGGAGCCTGCCACCTCCTTCTCCACTAGATCCACCACAGTAGTTGCAGCTCCAGTGACTGTCATGGATGCAGCGGTTGCAGCATCTCCCGCATCACCGTGGATGCAGGCAACTTCTGGCACGGCATCTGGCGCGGTCCCCGCGACCTTCTCCTCCAGCACGTCTCCGACTGAAGTGGCTGCCGCGCCACGAGCGTCCTCCATTGGAGCCAGAAATTAACAAGCGGTCGGATGGAGGGAAGTGTTGTGAGGGTGAGCGAGTAAAGGGGGTGGCGGTGAGGGTTTTTCTATGGTGAAGGAGCCGATTTGGGGGGAAATGGTGGGGAAGATGTGCCCGGTGGTGGTTCCCCTCCTCCTATACGATGGGGCGTTTTTGGACGTGTTCCATCGGCACGTGCACACCCATGACCGCGGTATGTTGCGCGAGAAAGCGAAACGGCCAGGCCCACATGTCATACGCGGCCCACATGTCTCTCCGGCCCCACGCGTCAGTAACTGAGGAGGTAACAGTCAACTGCATTGACCCGAAGACAAGGCTCTATTTGCGCTTTTTTGAGAGTGGGGTCAGTGTGGGAGGGCAAAAGTGAGGAAATTTTGACTCCTTGGGCAAAATTGAGCACAACTAATCTACCAGGGCATAGAAATACAAAACCCATAACAAAAATATCCACATTGATGATATTTATACCATTTTCGGGAGTATTTTCCTTCATAAAAAGTGCTAAGCTAGCAAATTATTCTATATTTTGTAAGTAGGAAAAAATGGTTGTTGTTTACTCAAACTTTGTATTTTTAACTTAAGCTTTGTATATTTGTAATAGTGTGTCAATTGTAGATACAGTTCTCTAATATACTCACTGTTATTTGGTATGATATTATTGTATCTGCACTTGAAACCACCTCACATTAATAGATGGAAGGAACTTAGCATGAAAAGGTCTTTCTAGCTCTTAGTCTCCGCTATTCATTATCTACTCTTAACATGACTTCTACGATTGCCTGCAACAACATGTGAGGTATCATCTAGTTTTTAAAATTTTCTAGACAACCCCGTAACAACGCCATTTTTTTCCAAAATGCATGCAAGATTACAAATGTGCAAATTTATAGGGGCCCTGAAAACTGTCGTTTCATCCTCATAAAGGGATGTCCAAAACACAATGCGTCTGCAGACCTTGTGGAGAAGGCTATGTTTCATCGCCAAGTCAAGGATTTGTTTTGGGGGTCAGTTTCAATGACGAAGAGAAGCGGTGAGAGGGGGGTCCCCTTGCCGGAGGCCCCTACAATGCTTGATAGGGGGTGTTGGCCACCCCGTTGAGAAGAATCTGCAAGATGTGTGGATCAATGCACTGACCTAATATCCAAATTTACTTTACAAATCTCACTATTGTAGGAGGTCAAGTAGATACTTCCATTTTAACAGTTCATTAGCCTTCTGGTTGATAAGCTTGAAGAGACACTAGTAGAAAACAAGGCTTTGGTTCATGCCGGGCCGGCCCATTAGTCCTGGTTCAGCACAGAACTGGGACCCATGGGGGCATTGGACCTGGTTCATGAGGCAGGGGGGCGGCTGGGCCATCATGGGGCATTGGTCCCGGTTCATCTGGCACCTTTGGTCTCGGTTCGAGGCTCGAATCGGGACCTATGTGCCTCGCTCCTGGCCCACCACCATTGGTCCCGGTTGGTGGCTTGAACCGGGACCAAAGGGTGTCCTTTAGTCCCAGTTCCAGCCACGAACCGGGACCAATGATATGCCTATATATATCCCTTGCCCGCGAGCAGAGCACTGGAGTGCTCTGTTTTTTTGGGAGAGGTGTGTGTAACGCCCCGGATCCGATGCGCCAGGTGTCTGCCAGTTATTCACCGTCGTTGCCATGTAATTTGCTTGCGTGTTGCATTTTATCATGTCATCATGTGCATTGCATTGCATACGTGTTCGTCTCATGCATCCGAGCATTTTCCTCGTTGTCCGTTTTGCAATCCGGCGCTCCTATGTCCTCCGGCGTTCCCCTTTTCGTCTCCGGTTGTGAGTGGGTGTTAAACTTTCTCGGAATGGACCGAGTCTTGCCAAGCTGCCTTGCTATACTACCGGTAGACCGCCTGTCAAGTTTCGTGCCATTTGGAGGTCGTTTGGTACTCCAACGGTTAACCGCGTAGCCCGAAGCCCCTCTCTCTTTGCAGCCCAACACCCCCTCCAAGTGGCCCAAAACCCATCTAAGTCACTTCCATGCTCTCGGTCGTTCGATCACGATCGTGTGGGCGAAAACCGCTCCTCATTTGGACTCTCCTAGCTCCCTCTACCTATAAATATGTGTCCCTCCCGGAATTTTCGCGCAGATGAACCCTAGCCCCTTCTCCACCGCGCCGCCGGACATGTCCATCCGCGCCGGACATGTCCGCCGGTCACGTCGCTTCGACCAATGGCGTCGCGCCACGTCACCCCGCCGCCGCCCGCAGCCAACCGGCCGCCGCCACCTCAGTGCCTCCTCCTTCTCTCTCCTCCCGTGCCCGCAGCCGGCCCGCGGAGCCCAGGCGGGGCCCGCGCGGGCCCAGATCCCGTCTGCCGCCCCGCGACCACGCGCCTCCC
>NC_041389.1:440819702-440826925 GCF_002162155.2 Triticum dicoccoides | reverse complement strand
GCTGAACGTCCCGCGCCGGCCGCTCCCGCGCCCCGCCGCCTCTGTCCCCGCCCTTCTCCACCGCGGCACCCTCTGCCGCCAAGCCTCGTCGCCGGCTCTGCCACCGACCATGCCGGCGCCGCCATGGCCACCGAGCTCCTGCTCTAGCTCCGGCCCTCCCACCTCCTCCGGCCTTCTCCACGTCGCCGGACCCCGCCTCCGGTCAGATCCGGGCAGGAGCCGCCCGGATCCGCCCTCTCCCTCGTCCTCCGGCCGCCTCCTCTCCTCTCCGGCGAGATCCGCGACGAGGTTGACTTTCCCCCTCCAAAATTCGTCTAAGTCCCCGATTCTCCAATAATTTTCATGCCATGTTTGACCTGTTGTATCTCTGCATCTGTAGCTCCGTTTCGTGCGTGTAATATGTCAAATTGTTCGCCTCAACGAGTACATCATTTCATTCCATTTCATCATATTCATTTGAGCTCATCTAGATGCCTGAATCATCGTTGTAACAGTGCTTCATGATGTTTTCTGCTGTCTGTTATCAGAACGAGCTCTTTTGTCATTTTTGTCATGATTGATGTGTGCATCCTATGAGGTTGATGTCTACATGTGTTTTAATCTATGCCATGTATAATTTACAGAGGTGCTTACCATGTATTTTTGTGATCAATATGGTGACTAGCACAAGCATGCAAACTAGGCATTGTGATGTTGCTGATTTTAGTCCCTGTTCTGCTGTTATTTTGATGCCATGTAAACTTGATGCTACAGAGAGATCCATGCATATTTTGAGATACTTCAGTAAGGGTGTTTTGAACATATGGTTATTGTCTATCCATTAATGCCCTTTTTTTGCAATTATGGAGTAGTCTAGCATGTCATTTTCGTGCTCTACTTTTGCTTCAAAATGTTTTACTGGCAGATTGTTTACTTGTTATTCAGTTTAGCCAAGGATGCTATAGTCGATCCTTGCATGCTATGGACTTGTTCTTGCCTTGATTTGTTCCATAAACATGTCTTCTTGATGATGCTATGCTTAGCTTGTCATGCAATGACTTGTGGGGAGTGAATCGAGCTTGTTAAGTAGTGTACACGCTGTTGCTGTTTTGCTAGGCTGAATCTGTTATTTCGTGATGCTATATAAACATGTTGCTATTAATCATTCTATGCATAATCTGGAGATGTTCTATAAACATGTTTTTATCTACATGTCATCCTCTATCCATCCATGCCCCTGGTTGCATTTATAGGATGCTGTAGCTTGTTGTAATCTTGCTCTAAAGTTGCTTCATAATGTTGCTGTCAGCCTGTTAACATTAAGTTCAGTTGTTGTCATGTGTTGTCCTAGTGATCCATGCACCCTATGACCTTGCTATTGACATGCTTAGCTTCACAAACATGCCTTGTTACTGTTGGGTGCCTTGCCATGCCATGTTTTGCTCTGTAGTGATTTGCACAAGCTCATCTACATGTCTTCATAATTCTGTTTCTGCCATGTATGAATCTGTAATATAACTTGACATGTTTACATGGGTGCCATCATATTTTCTGATCCTTTTTGGCTTATGGTCAGTAAAGGACATTTGATCTATAAATTTAGTAGATTCATGCCGTGCCTTTGTTTGCCATGATAAGTTCCTGTAACATGTTGTTTGATAGCTCTGAACATTGCATCGTGATGTTATTTTCTGCAAAGTCTGAATTGTTATTATTTGCAATCTTACCATGTGTGTTTGAGCATGTTCTAGTGATTTCTGGAGATAGCTCAGTGTTCATATTTTGTTATGCTTTACCTGTACATCATGTCCATGTCTTTTGTTTTTATGTTGGGGTGCTGTAGCATGTTGTTTTGATGCTTGCAATATGCCTAGTTGCTGTTTTGGACAGATTGTTGCTATAACTTGTTTCATGTGTGTGTTGAACCGTTGCTCCGTTTTGAGTGTGCTCTATATGAAACTTGCTTAGAATTGCATGTAGCTTCATATTATCATGTTGCATCCTTGTTTTGAGGTGTTTGCTTGATGTTTGAGTGCATTTTGCATCAATGCCATGTTTATCTTGCTTTGCTCATATCTTCTAGGCCGTAACTCCGAACTAAATGAACTTTATATGTAACTTGACTAGAATCTCGTGTAGATCATCTTGGTGCATCTTAACTTGATGTTTAACAAATTGAACATAAGGTTTATTAAGATCTGGACCAATTTCGAAATATGCATATGAGGACTTACCGGAATTGTTATATGTTGTTCCCGGCCTCATTTAAACTTGCCTTGATGTGTTGCTCTTGTTTGCATCATCTCTTGCCATGAGTAGCTTCATGTAGCTTTGTCATGCATCATGCTTGTTGTGCATCATGCCTTGTTCATGTGTGGTGTGTTTACCATGTTGTGTGCTTCTTCTTGTTTAGTTCCTGTTTCGTTGCGATCGTGAGGATTCGTTCGTCTACGCTTGGTTCGTCTTCGTGGCTTCATCTTCTTCATGGACTCGTTCTTCTTCCTTGCAGGATTTCAGGCAAGATGACCGCTACCCTGGATCTCAATACTATCATTGCTATGCTAGTTGCTTCGTTCTATCGCTATGCTGCGCTACCTATTACCTGTTTATCAAGCCATCCCAAATTGCCATGAACCTCTAACCTTTGACACCTTTCCTATGCAAACCGTTGTTTGGCTATGTTACCGCTTTTGCTCAGCCCCTCATACAGCGTTGCTAGTTGCAGGTGAAGTTGAAGATTTCTCCATGGTGGACAGGATTTTGGTTGGGATATCACAATATCTCTTATATTATTAATGCATCTATATATTTGGTAAAGGGTGGAAGGCTCGGCCTTTTGCCTGGTGTTTTGTTCCACTCTTGCCGCCCTAGTTTCCGTCATACCGGTGTTATGTTCCCGGATTTTGCGTTCCTTACGCGGTCGGGTGATTTATGGGACCCCCTTGACAGTTCGCTTTGAATAAAACTCCTCCAGCAAGGCCCAACCTTGGTTTTACATTTGCCTCACCTAGCCCTTTTTCCCTTGGGAGTCGCGCTCTCGAGGGTCATCTTTATTACAGCCCCCCCGGGCCAATGCTTGTCTAAGTGTTGGTGCAAACTAGAGCACCGTGCGGGACCATCCCTTGGCAACTTGGGTTACGTCGGTACCTGTACGCTTAGCTTATCCGGTGTTGCCCTGAGAACGAGATATGTGCAGCTCCTATCGGGATTGTCAGCGCATCGGGCGGTCTTGCTGGTCTTGTTTTACCATTGTCGAAATGTCTTGTAAACCGGGATTCTGAGTCTGATCGGGTCTTCCTGGGAGAAGGTCTATTCCTTCGTTGATCGCGAGAGCTTGTCATGGGCTAAGTTGGGACACCCCTGCAGGGTATAATCTTTCGAAAGCCGTGCCTCCGGTTATAGGCAGATGGGAATTTGTTAATGTCCGGTTGTAGATAACTTGACACCAGATTCGAATTAAAATGCATCAACCGTGTGTGTAGCCGTGATGGTCTCTTTTCGGTGGAGTCCGGAAAGTGAACACGGTTTCTGGGTTATGTTTGACGTAAGTAGGAGTTCAGGATCACTTCTTGATCATTGCTAGCTTCACGACCGTTCCATTTGCTCTCTTCTCGCTCTTATTTGCGTATGTTAGCCACCATATGTGCTTAGTCGCTGCTGCAGCCTCACCACTTTACCCCTTCCTTTCCTTTAAGCTTTGCTAGTCTTGATACCCATGGTAATGGGATTGCTGAGTCCTCATGGCTCACAGATTACTACAACAACAGTTGCAGGTACATGTTGTGCGATGATCATGACGCAAGAGCGATGCTTGCTTCCGTTGAGTTCTTCTTCTGCTTCTTCGATCAGGGGATAGATTCCAGGTCGGCAGCCTGGGCTAGCAGGGTGGATGTCGTTTGAGTTTCTATTTGTGTTTCATCCGTAGTCGGATGATGCTCTTATGTATTGTGATGTTGTATTCGTGTGGCATTGTATGCCTCTTGTATGTATCCCCATCTATTATGTAATGTTGATGTAATGATATCCACCTTGCAAAAGCGTTTCAATATGCGGGTCTATCCTTGGTGGGACCATCGAGTTCCTTTTGGATAGGGTCGCATATTGGGCGTGACAAGTTGGTATCAGAGCCTCGACCGACCCTAGGAGCCCCCTTGATTGATCGTGTAGTTTGGCCGTTGTTGAGTCTAGAAGAAAACTATTTTTCTGAGTCTAGTTATATCGGAGAGTAGGAATTCTTTTTACTCCTCAGCCCCTTCGTCTCTCTGGTAAGGAACCTTGACGTAGGTGTTTTGAATTACTTCCCTTCCCCTTCAAATTCATCTTTAGGATCACGCAGTTGGTTTTTCTATCGTTGGCTCTCAGCTCTTTTCATCCGGTGCATTTCTCGTCAAGTCGACTCGAGCCTCTTCATCTTTGAGTTCAATCCTTAGTTGTTTTATTTTCCCACCCGCCCACCCTTCTTCTTCTCGGAACCGGAGACCATTATCGAGTATCCATCCTACTCGTGTGAAGTCTTTGCATTCTTTCAACCGGTGTTTCCTCTTCAAGATATTTGTCGTTTTCCCTTCCAAGTTGCCTTTGTTTTCCCGCCCTCCCACCCTCTTCTTCCCGGAGCCGAGTCTCTCTCGACCATATATTTCATTCATGCGGAGCCTCTTCAGTCTTTCGTCAATTGTTTCAACCGGTGAATTCTCGTCTCGTTCGTCATTCTTCATCTCTTTTTCCTCTCCGGTGGATTCAATTCAAGTTTTCGGTTGATCATATTATTTTCCTTGGATCAAGTGTTTTCCCTGCTCGTTTGCCTCTTGCCAGTTCATCCTTCCGGAGTGTTCAAGACATCTCAGGAGTTTCGTCTGTGTTCGAATTAATTCGAGGTTGTCACCGCATTCAAATATTCCAATTGTTCCAGTGCATCATCTATCTCTCCAACAATCCTTTCCAACGGTGTTTTCTCTTCAGTGGGACCTAACCCACAGGTCTTTTTCCAGGATCTTACCTGACTCTTCTAATTTTTCCCGGAGCTATTCCAAATTCTTTTCAAGTGTGACGTAAGAATGGATCCCATCAGTCATATGCCATCTCCAAGTTCGCTTTCAAATTCTTTTCATCTTTGGTTCAACCCTTCCTCCTTTTTCATTATACCGGAGTATCTCAGTATTTTGGTGGTGTCTCTTGTCGTCATTTGAAGACCGAAGAAGAGTTCCTCTAAATCTGGTCCGTTCTCTCGAAGTTTCGTGGCTCTAGCTTCATGTTATCCTCTTGAATTGTTCCAATTGTCAGATATTCTTTTCTTATCCATCCGGAGTGTGTCAGAAGTTGATTTCTGTTTATTTTCATCGGAGGCCATCATTCCAGTTTTCGTTCTCCAGTTATCCCGGTGCTTCATTCAAATGTTCATTAATCAGCTCGAGTTCTCTTCGTTCTCGTCTCTCTAAATCCCCTCAAGCATATTTGCCTTCTAATTCTTCCGGTGATTCATGAAGATCTTCTCTAGTTTGTGATATGTCACTTATCAATTCTTTTTCAAGAAGAATAAGTAGTATGCAAAAATCCATTGTTTGTCATCAATTTAATTTGATGAAGGATAAGCATACAATAAATCTTATTCTTATTTCATCCAAGTGAGTATCCTTTTCTTCGGAGTTTGTTCTTGATGAATAAATTCTAGTCCCAAGTGTTTCCCATCTTTTCTTTTCCGGAGTTCAATTTTCCTCGGCCATCTCGTCGGAAACCCCATCTGAATCATCGCAAGGCTTTAATCTTATCCTTTTCATCTTTCATTTTATCTCGTCATCCTTTTGTTACCGGAGTTCTTCATGGTGGTTCGTCATGATTCAATTCTTTCCTCAAGTGTTCATCAAGATTCTTATCGTAGGAGTTCAAGTATCTTTCATTCTTGCCTTTCGAAGTGCAATTAATTCTTCATTTTCTTTTGAAGTGGAGTCTTGCATTTCTTCGTCTTCTCAGTTATTCAATCATTTCCGTTTGCGGCTGGTTATCACCTCATAATTTCTGAGAAGTTATCCATAAGACCACAACAAGCTTATTCTTTCGTTGTTGATTTTCTCAACAACTCCATTCAACCCTTCCTGCTAAGTTCTTTTCATTAAATTCTTTCAATTCTTCCGGAGGTTTTGCGTTGCTTATGTCGTCAAGTGTCATTCCTTCTTGTGAAGTTCATGTTCTATTCCTCCATGTTTCAGCCGGAGTGATGCCTAAATCCTTTCAGTCTTATTCGTTTCTTATCTCTTTCTAACCGGGGTAGTTTCATAGTCTATCTGATTCCGTGATCTTTCGATTCCCGCCATTCTCGTCGTTCCTCTCTTCTTCTCGAATGCTCTCGATTCCTTGCCTCTTATCTTGAGTTCTTATATCACCTCATCCCTTTTCTCTTCCGTCTCGGTCCTAAGATCTCGGGACGAGATCTCTTGTTAGTGGAGGAGTGTTGTAACGCCCCGGATCTGATGCGCCAGGTGTCTGCCAGTTATTCGCCATCGTTGCCATGTCATTTGCTTGCGTGTTGCATTTTATCATGTCATCATGTGCATTGCATTGCATACGTGTTCGTCTCATGCATCCGAGCATTTTCCCCGTTGTCCGTTTTGCAATCCGGCGCTCCTATGTCCTCCGGCGTTCCCCTTTTCGTCTCCTGTTGTGAGTGGGTGTCAAACTTTCTCGGAATGGACCGAGTCTTGCAAAGCGGCCTTGGTATACCACCGGTAGACCGCCTGTCAAGTTTCGCGCCATTTGGAGGTCGTTTGGTACTCCAACGGTTAACCGCGTAGCCCGAAGCCCCTCTCTCTTTGCAGCCCAACACCCCCTCCAAGTGGACCAAAACCCATCTAAGTCACTTCCATGCTCTCGGTCGTTCGATCACGATCATGTGGGCGAAAACCGCTCCTCATTGGACTCTCCTAGCTCCCTCTACCTATAAATATGTGTTCCTCCCGGAATTTTCGCGCAGATGAACCCTAGCCCCTTCTCCACCGCGCCGCCGGACATGTCCATCCACGCCGGACATGTCCGCCGGCCACGTCGCTTCGACCAATGGCGTCGCGCCACGTCACTCCGCCGCCGCTCGCAGCCAACCGGCCGCCGCCACCTCAGCGCCTCCTCCTTCTCTCTCCTCCCGTGCCCGCCGCCGGCCCACGGAGCCCAGGCGGGGCGCGCGGGCCCAGATCCCGTCCGCCGCCCGGCGACCGCGCGCCTCCCGCGCCCCGTCGCCCGGGCCGGCCGCCGCCTCC
>NC_041389.1:440809163-440819083 GCF_002162155.2 Triticum dicoccoides | reverse complement strand
CCGACCGCTCCCGCGCCCCGCCGCCTCCGTCTCCGCCCTTCTCCACCGCGGCGCCCTCCGCCACCAAGCCTCGTCGCCGGCTCCGCCACCGACCACGCCGGCGCCGCCATGGCCACCGAGCTCCTGCTCTAGCTCCGGCCCTCCCACCTCCTCCGGCCTTCTCCACGTCGCCGGACCCCGCCTCCGGTCAGATCCGGGCAGGAGCCGCCCGGATCCACCCTCTCCCTCGTCCTCCGGCCGCCTCCTCTCCTCTCCGGCGAGATCCGCGACGAGGTTGACTTTCCCCCTCCAAAATTCGTCTAAGTCCCCGATTCTCCAATAATTTTCATGCCATGTTTGACCTGTTGTATCTCTGCATCCGTAGCTCCGTTTCGTGCGTGTAATATATCAAATTGTCCGCCTCAACGAGTACATAATTTCATTCCATTGCATCATATTCATTTGAGCTCATATAGATGCCTGAATCATCGTTGTAAGAGTGCTTCATGATGTTTTCTGCTGTCTGTTATCAGAACGAGCTCTTTTGTCATTTTTGTCATGATTGATGTGTGCATCCTATGAGGTTGATGTCTACATGTGTTTTAATCTATGCCATGTATAATTTACAGAGGTGCTTACCATGTATTTTTGTGATCAATATGGTGACTAGCACAAGCATGCAAACTAGGCATCGTGATGTTGCTGATTTTAGTCCCTGTTCTGCTGTTATTTTGATGCCATGTAAACTTGATGCTACAGAGAGATCCATGCATATTTTGAGATACTTCAGTAAGGGTGTTTTGAACATATGGTTATTGTCTATCCATTAATGCCCTTTTTTTTGCAATTATGGAGTAGTCTAGCATGTCATTTTCGTGCTCTACTTTTGCTTCAAAATGTTTTCCTGGCAGATTGTTTACTTGTTATTCAATTTAGCCAAGGATGCTATAGTCGATCCTTGCATGCTATGGACTTGTCCTTGCCTTGATTTGTTCCATAAACATGTCTTCTTGATGATGCTATGCTTATCTTGTCATGCAATGACTTGTGGGGAGTGAATCGAGCTTGTTAAGTAGTGTACACGTTGTTGCTATTTTGCTAGGCTGAATCTGTTATTTCGTGATGCTATATAAACATGTTGCTATTAATCATTCTATGCATAATCTAGAGATGTTCTATAAACATGTTTTTATCTACATGTCATCCTCTATCCATCCATGCCACTGGTTGCATTTATAGGTTGCTGTAGCTTGTTGTAATCTTGCTCTAAAGTTGCTTCATAATATTGCTGTCAGCCTGTTAACATTAAGTTCAGTTGTTGTCATGTGTTTTCCTAGTGATCCATGCACCCTATGACCTTGCTATTGCCATGCTTAGCTTCACAAACATGCCTTGTTACTGTTGGGTGCCTTGCCATGCCATGTTTTGCTCTGTAGTGATTTGCACAAGCTCATCTACATGTCTTCATAATTCTGTTTCTGCCATGTATGAATCTGTAATATAACTTGCCATGTTTACATGGGTGCCATCATATTTTCTGATCCTTTTTGGCTTATGGTCAGTAAAGGACATTTGATCTATGAATTTAGTAGATTCATGCCGTGCCTTTGTTTGCCATGATAAGTTCCTGTAACATGTTGTTTGATAGCTCTGAACATTGCATCGTGATGTTATTTTCTGCAAAGTCTGAATTGTTATTATTTGCAATCTTACCATGTGTGTTTGAGCATGTTCTAGTGATTTCTGGAGATAGCTCAGTGTTCATATTTTGTTATGCTTTACCTGTACATCATGTCCATGTCTTTTGTTTTTATGTTGGGGTGCTGTAGCATGTTGTTTTGATGCTTGCAATATGCCTAGTTGCTGTTTTGGACAGATTGTTGCTATAACTTGTTTCATGTGTGTGTTGAACCGTTGCTCCGTTTTGAGTGTGCTCTATATGAAACTTGCTTAGAATTGCATGTAGCTTCATATTATCATGTTGCATCCTTATTTTGAGGTGTTTGCTTGATGTTTGAGTGCATTTTGCATCAATGCCATGTTTATCTTGCTTTGCTCATATCTTCTAGGCCGTAACTCCGAACTAAATGAACTTTATATGTAACTTGACTAGAATCTCGTGTAGATCATCTTGGTGCATCTTAACTTGATGTTTAACAAATTGAACATAAGGTTTATTCAGATCTGGACCAATTTCGAAATATGCATATGAGGACTTACCGGAATTGTTATATGTTGTTCCCGGCCTCATTTAAACTTGCCTTGATGTGTTGCTCTTGTTTGCATCATCTCTTGCCATGAGTAGCTTCATGTAGCTTTGTCATGCATCATGCTTGTTGTGCATCATGCCTTGTTCATGTGTGGTGTGTTTACCATGTTGTGTGCTTCTTCTTGTTTAGTTCCTGTTTCGTTGCGATCGTGAGGATTCGTTCGTCTACGCTTGGTTCGTCTTCGTGGCTTCATCTTCTTCATGGACTCGTTCTTCTTCCTTGCGGGATTTCAGGCAAGATGACCGCTACCCTGGATCTCAATACTATCATTGCTATGCTAGTTGCTTCGTTCTATCGCTATGCTGCGCTACCTATTACCTGTTTATCAAGCCATCCCAAATTGCCATGAACCTCTAACCTTTGACACCTTTCCTATGCAAACCGTTGTTTGGCTATGTTACCGCTTTTGCTCAGCCCCTCATATAGCGTTGCTAGTTGCAGGTGAAGTTGAAGATTTCTCCATGGTGGACAGGATTTTGGTTGGGATATCACAATATCTCTTATATTATTAATGCATCTATATATTTGGTAAAGGGTGGAAGGCTCGGCCTTTTGCCTGGTGTTTTGTTCCACTCTTGCCGCCCTAGTTTCCGTCATACCGGTGTTATGTTCCCGGATTTTGCGTTCCTTACGCGGTCGGGTGATTTATGGGACCCCCTTGACAGTTCGCTTTGAATAAAACTCCTCCAGCAAGGCCCAACCTTGGTTTTACATTTGCCTCACCTAGCCCTTTTTCCCTTGGGAGTCGCGCTCTCGAGGGTCATCTTTATTACAGCCCCCCGGGGCCAATGCTTGTCTAAGTGTTGGTCCAAACTAGAGCACCATGCGGGACCATCCCTTGGCAACTTGGGTTACGTCGGTACCTGTACGCTTAGCTTATCCGGTGTTGCCCTGAGAACGAGATATGTGCAGCTCCTATCGGGATTGTCGGCGCATCGGGCGGTCTTGCTGGTCTTGTTTTACCATTGTCGAAATGTCTTGTAAATCGGGATTCCGAGTCTGATCAGGTCTTCCTGGGAGAAGGTCTATTCCTTCGTTGATCGCGAGAGCTTGTCATGGGCTAAGTTGGGACACCCCTGCAGGGTATAATCTTTCGAAAGTCGTGCCTGCGGTTATAGGCAGATGGGAATTTGTTAATGTCCGGTTGTAGATAACTTGACACCAGATCCGAATTAAAACGCATCAACCGTGTGTGTAGCCATGATGGTCTCTTTTCGGCGGAGTCCGGAAAGTGAACACGGTTTCTGGGTTATGTTTGACGTAAGTAGGAGTTCAGGATCACTTCTTGATCATTGCTAGCTTCACTACCGTTCCATTTGCTCTCTTCTCGCTCTTATTTGCGTATGTTAGCCACCATATGTGCTTAGTCGCTGCTGCAGCCTCACCACTTTACCCCTTCCTTTCCCTTTAAGCTTTGCTAGTCTTGATACCCATGGTAATGGGATTGCTGAGTCCTCGTGGCTCACAGATTACTACAACAATAGTTGCAGGTACAGGTTGTGCGATGATCATGACGCGAGAGCGATGCTTGCTTGCGTTGAGTTCTTCTTCTGCTTCTTCGATCAGGGGATAGGTTCCAGGTCGGCAGCCTGGGCTAGCAGGGTGGATGTCGTTTGAGTTTCTGTTTGTGTTTCATCCGTAGTCGGATGATGCTCTTATGTATTGTGATGTTGTATTCGTGTGGCATTGTATGCCTCTTGTATGTATCCCCATCTATTATGTAATGTTGATGTAATGATATCCACCTTGCAAAAGCGTTTCAATATGCGGGTCTATCCTTGATGGGACCATCGAGTTCCTTTTGGATAGGGTCGCATATTGGGCGTGACAGTGTGTGAGAGGTGTGTTGTGTTCTAGCTTACCTCCTATGCACATGAGGTGTTCGATGAAATGCCCGAGCCACACTTAAGCTTTCTCCTCTCGAAGCTCCTTGTCCAAGCTCCATTTTCCTCGAGATTTGTTTAGGTTTGGTGGTCCGTCCTGTCCCGTCCCCATCCTCACCGCCGTTGATCGCCCGTGCCAATCTCGTAACCTGCACCACCGTGCTAAGCCTCTTGATCTTAGCTTCTTTCTAAAAGAAAAAAGTTCTTACTTGTATGATTTAGATAGATACTTGTGTAGTTTTCTTACTTATTATTATTTGTTATTATATAGTGCGATGGTTTTGGTATCTGCCTTCATAGGCCCACGTCCTGTCTATGATTTAGATGTGGTATATATATTTTCTTTTATAACTATTAGTTTCATTTAGTGTTTATGTCAATTATGCCAAGCAACGTGACATAGATTTTTTTATCTAGGAGGTATGTGAACCGGAACTTCCAACCAACCCTATTGTCGAGAGGTTAAATTTAGTTGAAGTAGAAAACAATTACTTGAAGGAAAAATTGAAAAAAAATGAGGGGGAGAAGATGATATTGGAGTTGCATGTTGCAGATGTCATTGATGATCACAAGATCAAGATGGATGCAATGCACTTGAAGACTAGAAAGATTAGGAAATATGCCATTCACACTGAGGCTTGGTATCATTATGCCGTTGGATCAATTGTTACCTTGGTTGCGGTTATGATCGCATTTGTTGTTGCATTGAAATGTTTTACATAGTTTCAATGTACGGTTTAATTAGATGCTCTGGAGATCTATATGTTGTTCAATGAGAACTATGTATGTACTTTGGGTTTAATGTGATGATGAACTTCTATTAATTTGGTCACTTATCTATTCATGATGTACGCAAAGATGAACGACAATGGATGTACGGTAACAGAAGCACCTCCTAAGGGCATCAATAATTTTCTCGCAGTGGCTGAGGCAAACAAGAAGAATGGTTTTATGTGTTGTCCATGCCCTATATGTGGGAATACAGGTCTTACTCTGACTCGAAAACCCTTCACACCCACCTTCTTTATAAGGGTTTCATGCCACACTATAATGTTTGGACCAAGCACGAAGAAAGAGGGGTTATGATGGAAGACAACGAAGAAGAAGAAGATGATGACAACTATGTGCCCCCTGAATACGGTGATGCTGCAACGGGGAAGCTGAAGATGCTGCAACGGGGGAAGCTGAAGATATTGCAACGGGGGAATCTAAATATCAAGAGGAACCAGATGATGTGCCCGATGATGATCTTCGCCGGGTCATTGTTGATGCAAAGAGACAGTACAAAAGTGAAAAGGAGAAGCTGAAGTTAGATCGCATGTTAGAGGATCACAAAAAGGGGTTGTACCCCAATTGCGAAGATGGCAGCACAAAGCTCGGTACCATACTGGAATTGCTGATGTGGAAGGCATAGAATGGTGTGCCTGACAAAGGATTTGAGAAGCTACTGAAAATATTGAAGAAAAAGCTTCCAAAGGATAACGAATGGCCCGACAGTACCTATGCAACAAATAAGGTTGTATGCCTTCTAGGATTGGAGGTGCAGAAGATACATGCGTGCCCTAATGACTGCATCCTCTACCGCGGTGCGTACGAGGATGTGAACGCATGCCTGGTATGCGGTGCATTGCGGTATAAGATCAGACGAGATGACCCTGGTGATGTTGACGACGAGCGCCCCAGGAAGAGGGTTCCTGCCAAGGTGATGTTGTATGCTCCTATAATACCACGGTTAAAACGCCTGTTCAGAAACAAAGAGCATGCCAAGTTGATGCGATGGCACAGAGAGGACCGTAAGAAAGACGGGAAGTTGAGACCACCCGCTGACGGATCGTAGTGGAGAAAAACTGAGAGAAAGTATTGGGAGGAGTTTGCAGGTGACACAAGGAATGTATGGTTTGGTTTAAGCGCGGATGGCATTAATCCTTTTGGGGAGCAGAGCAGCAACCACATCACCTGGCCCGTGACTCTATGTATCTATAACCTTCCTCCTTGCCTGTGCATGAAGCGGAAGCTCATTATGATGCCAGTTCTCATCCAGGGCCCTAAGCAACCCGACAACGACACTGATGCGTACCTAAGGCCATTAGTTGAAGAACTTTTACAGATGTGGATTGGAAATGGTGTACGTGTGTGGGATGAGCACAAACAGGAGGAATTTGACCTGCATGCGTTGTTGTTTGTAACTATCAATGATTGGCCTGCTCTCAGGAACCTTTCAGGATAGAAAAACAAGGGATACCATGCATGCACGTATTGTTTAGATGACACCGAAAGTATATACCTAAACAAATACAGGAAGAATGTGTACCTGGGCATCGTCGATTTCTTCCGACCAACCATCAATGTCGAAAGAAAGGTAAGCATTTCAAAGGTGAGGCAGATCACCGGAAGAAGCCCGCCATGCATATCGGTGATCACGTACTTGCTATGGTCAATGATTTAAAAGTAATCTTCAGAAAGGGTCCCGGTGGACTATCTATTCAGAATGATGCCGAGGGTCGCGCACCCATGTGGAAGAAGAAATCTATTGGGACCTACCCTACTGGAAAGACCTATAGGTCCGCTCTTCAATCGACGTGATGCACGTGACAAAGAACCTTTGCGTGAACTTGCTAGGCTTCTTGGGCGTGTATGGGAAGACAAAAGATACACCGGAGGCACGGGAGGAGCTGCAATGTTTGCACGAAAAAGATGGCATGCCTCCAAAGCAGTATGAAGGTCCTGCCAGTTACGCTCTTACAAAAGAAGAGAAGTAAATCTTCTTTGAATGCCTGCTCAGTATGAAGGTCCTGTCTGGCTACTCGTTGAATATAAAGGGAATAATAGATATGGCAGAGAAAAAGTTCCAGAACCTAAAGTCTCATGACTGCCACGTGATTTTGACGCAACTGCTTCCGGTTGCATTGAGGGGGCTTCTACCAGAAAACATTCGATTAGCCATTGTGAAGCTATGTTCATTCCTCAATGCAATCTCTAAGAAGGTGATCGATCCAGAAATCCTACCAAGGTTAAGGAGTGATGTGGCACAATGTCTTGTTAGTTTCGAGCTGGTGTTCCCACCATCCTTCTTCAATATCATGACGCACATCCTAGTTCATCTAGTCGATGAGATTTTCATTCTGGGCCCTGTATTTCTACACAATATGTCCCCCTTTGAGAGGTTCATGGGAGTCCTAAAGAAATATGTCCATAATCGCGCTAGGCCAGAAGGAAGCATCTCCACGGGCCATCAAACAGAGGATGTCATTGGGTTTTGTGTTGACTTCATTCCTGATCTTAAGAAGATAGGTCTCCCTCAAACGCGGTATGAGGGGAGACTGAGTGGAAAACACACGCTAGGAGGGGACTCAATAATATGTAGGGACGGGCATTCTTGGTCTCAAACACACTACACAGTTCTGCAGAATTCTACCTTGGTGACCCCGTATGTCGATGAACAGAAGAACATTCTGCGCTCCAAACACCTGGACCAGTGTGACGACTGGATTACATGTGAACACATCAGGGTTTTCGGCAGTTGGTTGCAAACACGTCTCAGGGGTGACAACACTGTTTCTGATGAGTTGTACTCATTGGTGAGGGAACCATCTTCGACTTTAATGACTTACAAAGGGTACGAGATAAATGGGAATACATTTTACATGATCACCCAAGATCAAAAGAGCACCAACCAAAACAGTGGTGTTCGCTTTGATGTAGCAACCAAGAGGGGAAATGACACATATTATGGTTACATAGTGGACATATGGGAACTTGACTATGGACATGATTTTAAGGTCTCTTTGTTTAAGTGCAAATGGGTTAACTTGTCAGGAGGCGGGGTACAGGTAGACCCACAGTACGGAATGACAACAGTGGATCTGAACAATATGTGGTACACAGACGAACCATTCATCCTAACTAATGATGTGGCGCAGGTTTTCTATGTGAAGGACATGTCTACCAAACCGAGAAAAGAAAAGATAAGGAAGCGGATACATCATACGATGAGCCAAAGCGCCACATAGTTCTTTCAAGAAAAAGAGAAATCATGGGATTGGAGGGAAAGACAGACATATCTGAAGATTATGAAAAGTTTAATGAAATTCCTCCCTTCAAAGTCAAGGCTGACCCAAGCACCCTGTTAAACGATGAAGATTATCCATGGTTAAGGCGCAATAAGCAAATGACACAAGCGAAAAAAAGTGAAGACTTTCTATCCACAACTATTATGATGATGCCTTTGATCTAGAATATCACTACAGTTACATGTGAACAAATGAAATCCCATTGTAACAGATGAGTTTTCGTCCGAAACGTTGATACTTCCAAAGAGATTGTCTGTTTTGTACATCAAGTGCATCCAGTTTTTGTCGTAACCCTCTCAACTTTTTAGCACATGCTATGTGGGTGAAATGATAATACCATGCCAACTTTCAACCTTTTCAGAGTTCATTTGTAGTGCTTTTCAATATAAGGGTCATTTAGCTAAAAGAATGAACTAATAGCAAAAAGAATGAACTAAAAATAATCAATTAAAATATTCTGTTATGATCAATTAAAACAAAACTATAATATCCTTCAACAGCAAAAAGAATCAACTAAAAAGCTTTTATAAAACTCCAATAGCAAAAGGAATCGACTAAAGAACTTTTATAAACCTCTAGTAGTATTGAAACTAAAATTATATAAAATTTATGCAACCAAAGTTATCAAAGTATTTTCTGTTCAAAACATTAAAAGCAAAAAGTTTTTTCATAAAGAATTTTTTGTTAGAAACTTTAATAGCCAAAAGGATTATCATAAAGATTTTTTTTGTTAGAAACTAAAATAACAAAATCTGTTTTTGAATATAATGATGAAACACAGTAATATTAAATAGCAGGAAAAAGAATCACTCAAAAATCTATTTTATAGTAAAGTTATTCAAAAACTAGTGATTCACACAAATTTCAAAAAAATCAAATTTAAACTATTCAAATTGGAAAACAAATGGCACTAACATAAAGTTTATAATTTTTATTACCTAAAAGCAAAAACAACTAAAAAATAAAGCAAAAAGCAAAAGAAAATAATAATGCAAAAAACAAAATGAAAAACTAGAAAAAAATACCACCTACTGGGCCACCACGACGTGAATACGACTAGAAACCCAACCATGGGCCAGCATTCAGGCTCGCAGAAGGCCCAGTGGGCCCACATGCATAGCAGTGTCAGATTAGGCCCGTAAGCCTGCATTAGAGAGGACCTCGAAGTGGTCAGCGCAGCCGCGCTTATAAACCACTCCGAGCCCCTCTCAACAAGCGAGGTGGGTCTAAACATTTTGGTCGCGCGCAGCACAAGGCCTTTGGTTCCAGTTGGTGCCACCAATCGGGACCAAAGGTCTCCTTTTCCCGCCCTTTGGGCTGCTGAAAAGAGACTTTTGGTCCCGATTGGTGGCACCAATCGGGGCCAAAGGTCTCCTTTTCCCGCCCTTTGGGCTGCTGAAAAGAGACTTTTGGTCCCGGTTGGTGGCACCAACCGGGACTAAAGGTAGGCATTGGTCCCGACTGGTGCCACCAACCGGGACTAAAGGTAGGCATTGGTCCCGACTGGTGCCACCAACCGGGACTAAAGCCTTTGCTATATAAGCAACACTTAGGAAATTTTCAGATTTCCATCGCCAGTTCGTGCCCGACGACGCCGAGGTCATCGACGCGCTAGGCTGCCCCGCCCCCATCTGTCGTCTCCATCGTCGCCGTCGCCCTGCCCCGGCCTCGTCGCGCCCTTCCCTGACCTCGCCGTCGCCGAGCCCTACCCCGACCTC
>NC_041389.1:440798873-440808809 GCF_002162155.2 Triticum dicoccoides | reverse complement strand
CGCGCCCCAACGCTACCGCATGCCCGCCCAACACCGCCGCCCGCCCCGCCGCCGACAACGCGCGACCCCTGTTCATATATAGATTTTTTTATTTGCAGTAGCAGTAGATGATGATGATGATGATGTATGTATGTTCATATGCAAAGAATATGCAAAAGTTAGAATTTTTTTTCTGTTCATAGATTTTTTGGGTGATATTATTGTAGAATATGCAAATGTTTGTATGTTCATATGTAAAGAATATGTCAATTTTTTCATAAATTTTGTATGATTTTTATCTGTTGTAATTTTGTTCATAGAATTTTTATGAATTTTTTCTATTGTAATTTTGTTCATAGAATTTTTATGATTTTTTTTGTTCATAGAATTTTCTTTGTCAATTTATGTATATGTCCATATTGTGTATGTATAGGAAAATTGTGTATGATCAAAGTTATTTATGTATATGTTCATATTTAGAAGAAAAAGAAGGAGAGGAAAAAGGAAAATAAGATGAGGAAGAAGGATAAGAAGAGGAGAGGAAGAAGAGGAGAAATAAATAAGAAGATGAAAAAGAAGAAAAAAAGAAGAGAAGAAGAAGGAATGGAGGAGAAGAAGTAAAAATAGAATATTCTACTATTTTTGTTCTTCTCCTCTATTCCTTCTTCTTCACCTATTATTCTATTTTTTTTTCTTCTCCTCTATTCCTTCTTCTTCTCTTCTTTTTTTTCTTCTATTTTTTTCTTTTTCTTCTTCTCCTCTATTTTCTTCTTCTTCTTCCTCTTCTTATTTTTTATCAGGAATGAGGGTGTCGGGACCTAGGGTGTTGGAAACTAGGGTAGAGGGTCGAGGGTCGTCGAGGGTCAAGGGTCGTCGAGGGGTCGAGGGTCGAGGGTCGTCGAGGGGTCGAGGGTTGAGAGTCGAGGGGTCGAGGGGTCGAGGGTCGAGGATCGTCGAGGGTCGAGGGTCTCCGTTTAACAAGAATGCCCCCATTATGGATGTGCACAAGTTGATCATTTTTTTTCTGAGCTCATCTATATATATTCTTCTATATGTCACGTTGTCTGTCAAAGTATTGAAAAAATCCATGGCTACATCTTTCCTGGAAGTGACAGGCGTATGACGCTACGAAGCTCTTCAAAGTTCTTTTGGAACAGAGTTCCTGATAGAATGATTCACTTTTTGGTACGAATTTCGGTAAAGGCCTTCAAAATAGCGATATTCGGAAGGCCCTTTGCTGAACTTCGTATCAAAAAGCTAATTATCCTATCCGTGACTCCGTTCCGAAACAATTTTGGAGAGCTTCGTACTATTATGCGTGTGTTACTCTCGGAAAATGATGAAGCAATGGTTTTCTTGAATCCTGTGACACTAGACAACATCACATATAGAAGGGTAGATGAGATTAGGAAAAATATGGACCATTTTCTGCACATCCAGAATGGCGCCATCTTGTTAAGTCCCTTAAAGGTTAAGAGAATCCGAGCAGTCGAGGATCGGAACTAGGGTAGGGGGTCAAGGGTCGCCGAGGGGATGAGGGTCAAGGGTCGTCGAGGGGTCGAGGGTCGAGGATCGCCGAGGGGTCGACAGGGGGACGTGGATCAACCCCCTCTCGCTCGACCAACTCTCGAGGACACCCAAACCATACAAAAAAAACGTTGTCAATCTCGTACCCCCTCCCGCCCCTACCCGACAAACTCTCTTGAGATTTATAAGAGATTTATCAAGAATGCCCCCATTATGGATGTGCATAATTAAGTTGATACCTTTTTTTCTAATCTCATCTACCATTCTATATGTGCACGTTCTCTTGTGTCAAAGTATTTAATCCTTTGACACTAGACAACGTGACATATAGAAGGGTAGATGAGATCAGGAAAAATAAGGACCATTATTTCTGCACATCCAGAATAGCGCCATCTTGTTAAATCCCTTGTTTGACATTCATGAGACATGCGGTCCGGACGTTGGACATTCATGAGAGAGGCGGTCCGGGCCGAACCCTAGAAGCGCTGTCGAGGCCACCCCAAACCCTAGAAGCATCGGGGCCGCCCAAATTTACCAAGTTAAAAGAGTGTTGTCGAGACCACCCCAAACCCTAGAAGTGTTGTGATTTGCTAGCTAGATCTATGTTTGCCACTATTAATATATCCATCTCTCATGTTTGTATATTAGTTGCCATGTTGTAATATTTGCAGAAACTATAGATCAACAAAGAGACTTCGAACAAGAAGAGATATTGGGGGACATAATCCGCGACGGACCTGATGTCTTGTCGTTTCTCAACGACACCGATGGTCTGGAAGGAGAGGAAGCAGGCTACGGTTATCGAACAATGGAGGAGGAAAGTCATGATCATGATGGCTCTGGTGACCGTGATGACGGCTCCGGTGACCGAGCGGAGTCGGGATCAGCTGTTGCAAAGTCCGGTGAGGTATATATATATAAAAATTAAGCATGTGCTGACTAGCTAATTGATGCATTAATTGTTTTGGTGTGTACATATATTAACTCTTCTTTATTCTTTTATAGCCCTCCGGATCGAGCCAAACTTCGGTAACGAGACGAGGCCTGAATAAAAGGTTGCGCTAGGATGAAAGGTTCACGATCACAGAAATCGCGCATAATGGCCAACCGATTGGACCCCTCCGGACCAAGGAAGCATTTGCTGCTTAGTGCGGGGTTCTTGTTAGGGACATGATCTCGACCAGCATCCACCAATGGTATAAGCCTAAGAAGCAAGACCCTCAAGTTTCTTATGTCGAAGATAGACAAAAAGATGATCTTTGGACTGCGCTGAAGGAAAATTTCACCCTACTGGCAGAGGAGGATCCGGATAAGCCAGTTATAGATCCATTGGTCAAGGCCCATGCTCTCAAGAAGATGGCATATCTATTCAGGAGGTGGAAGAATGAGTTGAAATCAACGTATGTCGACAAAAACAAGACTCCGGAATTCACCGTCCGCTTTGAGAAGATAAGAGATCACTGGGCCGCATTTGTGGCCCACAAGACATCGGAGAAGAGTAAGAAGATGTCAGTGACAAACAAGATAAATGCTGCAAAGAAGGAGCATCACCACCGCATGGGGTCAGGTGGCTACCTCAAAGCCCGGTCATTGTGGGACAAGGCTGAGAGTGACCTGATTGCTGAAGGGGTCGAACCAGAGATATTGCACTGGCCAGACCGTTCAAGGACTTAGTTCTTCGGTGTTGGGGGAACTTTGGACCCTGAAACAGGGAAGTGCGTTTGGACGGACGAGAAACTTGCAACACCCATCACGAAGCTTCAAGCAACAATCAAGGCAGCGCAAGAAGGGACGTTCGCTTTCGACATAGAGAACGACGAGCTCATAGAGGCCCTTGGGAATCCTGAGCATCCTGGATGAACATGAGGCACGCCAGGCTCTGTTGCATGGAAGGTTGGGATTCCCAATGCAGGCGGTTACAAAACCCAAGAGAGGAGGAGGAAAGTGGAGTTGAGCGAACTATAGAATCTTGAGGCAAGGGTACGAAAGCTACAGGAACGACAAGCTGTTGAGAACCAGCGAGATCCTGCTCAAGCTACCCCAGAAGCTACCCCGCCATCTTAGCAGAGAAGCAGTGTGGCTTCCACCGAGCTCATTCAGCAGATTGACTTCATGGGTCCTAGCTACCCCATGGATGCTATCATGGAATCACACAAGTGCCAGCTTATGACGCAATGGCAGAACCTCAAAGTCAAGGCGACTATCGGCTCTGTGTTCCCTCCTGAACCCAACGCAACTTTTCACTGCCTTCTGATTCCACAAGGCTATGCTGTTGTGATGGTGGATGAAATAATGGAGGGATTTGAGGAGCTCCAGCTTAACCACCTACATGTGAAGGGGAGACTCGGCTGGGTCTTGCTCTGAAGACTCCATGTCTATGGCGGAAGGAGCATATCAAGCTTCTGAACTTCACGCCTCCGCCTCCTCCTCCTCCTCCGGCGAGTCAGTTGGGCACTCCACCTCCTCCGTCTCCTCCTCCTCCGGCGAGTGATCATAGCACTCCGCCTCCTGCTCCATCGTGTGAGAGTGGCAATACTCCGCCTCCTTCTCCGCCTGCTCCGGCATGTCCAAGGAGCCCGCCTCCTCCTTCGCCTCGTCGGCGATGACAGAACACAAACACCGCCGATCTGGCTGCTCCGGCGCGTCATAGCACTCCGCCTCCTTCTTCTCTGCCTCGTAAGCAACAAAAGAAGACAGGCGCAGCCGCTCCGGCTGCTCTGGCGTCTAGCAGTATAGCCAGAGGCGGGAGGCAATACAGATTCGGTCCTTCTCTCAAGCCTCTAGAGAAGTTACCATACGGGATGAGTGAGGAGGAAAACAAGAAGATCTGTGAAGCCCAAGTGAACGACTTCTTTGAAACGCAAAGAGCTAAGAAACATCCACCTCCGGAGGAGAAGATAGATCCGGTGAAAGCGAAGCGCACTTTGGATGCCCTGAAGCGAGCACCACTGCCTCCGCTGCAAACCAACTACGACCGCATTATTGAAAGGACATATAAGGAAGCGGAGCGGTCGGGAAGTACTTGCAGTTTTTGAAGGTTAGCAAAACGAAGAAGTGGGAAAAAATTCCCCAGCTCTGCGAACAAGCGAAGCAATCGTGCCTCCCGCTCAAGGTGTCTAGCAATATCTTCGCTAATCATCCAGGGATGGTGCCCGATACCAATCCTGGAGATTACATGCCCGATGATGCACTTTTTGATACAATGGAGGTGGACGAATTCAAATACCGGCACGGGAAGCCTCTCACCAAACCTGGCCATCCTCCTCTAACAACAATGGTGCGAAGATTCAATGATTGGTACATGGACATCTGCAGCAAGTCTGGGAAGGATACTTTGGCGCTGAGAGTTAAAGAGGAGTACGACCTCGTTGGAATTGATCTGTTGTCTTTTCCATATGAGAAGTTCTTCTAGTTTTTCAACCAAAAGGCCCTCGACAAAGTAATTGTCACTTGCTACTTTCTGTAAGTACTATTTCTGTAATTAAGTCTCTATATATAGTTCAGCTCTTTCATTACATGTAATTAAATCTCTATATATAATTATCCTCACAATATTATGCAGATTGAAGATAGCCAAATGCAAGAAAAGACAAATCGGTGATATTGGGTTCATTAACACAAATCTCAAAGAAGAACGGAATGCTAACAATGATGCCAAACAAACCGAGACCAACTTGCTATGATTGTTACTTCGAAATCAAAACAAAGATATAGTACTCTTTCCTTGCGAATTCAAGTGAGTGCTACTGTCTTGTGCATATTCGGTTTCCCTTATTACTCGAGGTTATAGTAATGTAATTGATGAGTTATGCATGTGTGTGCAGCTTCCACCTTATTCTGCTAGAGATTAAGCTTGACCAGGGACTAGTAACCGTCGTAGACTCGAGACGAAAAGATCCCGAGGTGTATGCGACCATGGCTAAAATGATCGAGAAGTAAGTTCAATCGATCATTAATGCACCATATCGGCAACTTTGTTCGCTTCCTGATATCAAGTAATTGTTTTCTTTGTCTGGCAGGGTTTGGAAAAAGTTCACCCCAAAAGCTCCGGGACTGCCGGGGGAGCTGCGATTTAAACCCCTGAAAGTAAGTACTACTAGCTAGTTCCGCGCATCTCGCATTGATTCTACCTAGTTTCATCAATACCATTTAGCATGCTTGCTTATCAGTTTGATTGACCTCTATTTCTTGTAAAGTGGTTGTGGCATGAACCCGGGAATAATTACCGTGAATACTACATTTGCGAGTTCATCCGCCACACGACCTCTGAGCGGGGCTACTCTTAAAAACAATATGAAGTGCATAAGCAATAATATTCACAATTTTATTTTATTACCATCATTCGTGTTGAGTTTCATTCATATATATGTATTGACCCCCTTCTTCAAATTAGATGTTTCAGATGCGGGATGAACTCCTACCACAAGATCACATGCGAGCAATTCAAGAGGAATTGGCGGGATTCTTTCTTGACCACGTCATCGATAAAGACGGAGAATACCATGTGGAACTTGAGTTCATATGCTAGGGGATTGTAAGAGATCTTATATTGTATATATGTAGCCAGTAGCGGCGTGTAGATATATGAAAAGTTGTTGTTCGACCAATCTCTCGGAGAAGGAGAGGTTGATCACTTCTCTCTGTATATATTCATGACGATCTTCTGTACTTAATGGTTTCCTTCATTTGCTTACTAGCTAGTTAGCGTGTGAAGTCATGTCTATACGTATAGTCGACCAAGCACGCAGATAAGAGAGGACACTCTCTATTAGCTAGCTAACACAATATATGAAACCCCTAAATTAACCCTACAAAACCCCCACCCCCCCCTTCAAAAAAAAAACAAAAAACCCAGCCCCTGAACTGCTGACGCGTGGATGCCTTTTGGTCCCGGTTGGTGCTATCAACCGGGACAAAAGGCCCTCCTGCCTGGGCAAGCCGCAGCGGCCACGTGGAGCCCTATCTGTCCCAGTTCGTAGGCGAACCGGGACTAAAGGTATTGGGCTTTAGTACCGACACTTTAGTCCCGATTCGGGAACCGGGACAAATGGGCCTTATGAACCGGGACAAATGCGCCTTTTTCTACTAGTGAGAAGAGACATTGTTTTAGACATGTGGAAGCGGCGTATAAGATTTCTCACATGAATGAAGTTTTCGTTAATGCTTCTCCTCTTTATGTATGCACTTTGGGCATTTGAGATGATGTTATTTATGTGGGACCCAAGGCAAATGGTAAGAATCTTGGCAATGATCTTGGAAACTGCATGGTTACGACTAATGGGCCTATAGTCGACAATGCTCTCCGGCTCTCCTCCTTCGGAAGGAGTACCACATTGGTGGAGTTGTGTCATTGGAGATTGGCGTCATGAAGATGGTGAAAGCATTGAATTACACACATTAAGTCCTCCCTTGCTAGTGTCCCGTCCCTTCTTGAAGAAGGCATAGGTGAACTTGTCTGGACCGGGAGCTTTATCACTTGGCATTTGATTAATAGCTTCTTTTACGTCCTCCTCATAGGAAGGGGTATCGAGGTCATGCAAAATCATGAGTGTCCAAGTTAAGCTCATCCCAATTGAAATCCTTAGATGTTGCTTGGTCTTTTCCCATGCCATTACAAATGTGATTATGGAAGATATTCTCCTTTCGGCCATGCTCAATGGCCCAACTGTTGTTTGTCGATGTATGTGATTCTTCCTTCTTGGAGCATCATGCAAAGGTGGAAAAATTGGCATTAGCATCCCCTTCTTTCAAGTTGGCAATGTGGCCGCATTGCATTTTTATGTGACATCTAGATAACGGTCAAACTGACCGTCCTTTTTTTAGATGTGTAGAGCTCAAGCTCGTCATTTGAAAGATGTCGATTCTCTTGGGTCAAGGCGAAGGATGACAAGTAGTGTGGCATGAAGGTGGATCTTGGATCTGGCAAATAGACCTATACTCCATTCTGAGATCTTCATACCGTTTTTCTTAAACTTGTGGAACAAGACTTGGTCGGGCTTAGTGTGCGTTGTGTGCTCATTCCAAGCTTTGAGCACCACACAATTGAAGCCCAGGATGGACGCCCAAAAAATTTCAAACTTGAATGTACAAGGCCTCTGAGGGCAAACTACCATCGGCATGCATCAGTGGACAATGATCAGAGAGGGAACAAGTGAATAGAGCACATGGGAGTGGAAATGAATGTCACATTTGGCATTGCAGAAAATGGAGTCAAGCTTGGACAGGGTGGGGTTTGCACGATCATTGCAGCAAGTGAAGTGACGGGTGTGGAGATGAATCTCCTTCAATTCACAAGTTTGGAGGGCTGCCCGAAAATAGTTTATCCGGCTCCTATCCATGTTTCGCTTGCTTTTGTAGTGGGCATGGTATATTTGTTTGAAATTACACATAGCAACCCACATCATCTCATCAAAAGGCTTTTGCGCGATGAGATCGGCCAAAAAGTTATCTTTTCTTGCAGAAGAGATTTGCTCATACGTTGTGGTGAACTTGAAGTTTATGTCGGTCTCCTCAATGTGCACAGTTGCCAAAAGACAAAACCTAGAGATTATGACCGCGGAGGTTTGCGCAACGTCCGCCCAACGGCACCCATGGGGGCATCCTGCTGCTTTGGGAGGGGCCCCAATTGCCATTGTGGACACAGCGAGGGAAGTTCCTAACCATGTAATTTTTTTAACTTTTAATTCCCAAGTATTTTTTGTCTGCAAAGGACATTATGTGGATACAATGATTTCCGAACTTTATCGCATCAATATTGTCACGACCTTCCCCGCTAAATAATAATATTGTCACGATCCTGTGAATGCTCTCAGTAAACAGCATGCTGCAATTACTCGGCTCCTCTGCACCACCAAAAAAAATACATGAAAACAGTAGGAATTGCAGAAACACTCCCACGCCTGACGATTGGCCAAAACACCAGTACCACAGACCGCAGGCGTGTGCGATGCTGGTCGCGGTGGTCATGCTTGCAAATTGTGGAAGCCGCTGAGGGCTTCTTGCAAGTGCACGACGGCGCTGCTGTAGTTGACGAAGCCCATCAGCCAGAACTCGTGGTTCTCCACCGACACGAGCTGGATGAACTTCTCCGCCGGCTTGAGCTTGCTGGCCGACGGGATCGCCGCCCTCAGCCGGTGCAGAGGGATCGCCACCTGCGTCACCACCGTTCAGTTCATCCACGATTAAGCTTCTCTCAAAACTATGTCGCAACCAGAGTAAGAACTGGAGCGTACCTTGTAGTAGCTCCATTCCGTGTTGTCGCCGGCGTGGGCCTCGTAGAAGAGCGGGGTGTCGCTGCAGAAGGCGACCCGGGCGGTGGAGAGGTACATGACCCCCATGACCGGGCCGGCGGACGTGGAGAGGTAGCAGGCGTAGGACTTGCGGAGCTGCTCGTCCGGCGGGGCGCTGAAGGCCTGCCGGAAGATCCTGTCGTGGCCGCCCTCCGCCAGCACCTTGGTCCCCTGCGCGATCCTCCCCACGGCCGCCTCCGTGATGCTAGGCGCCGTCCGAACTGCACATCGGTCAGACGTATTAATCCAAGAACATAATAAATTCATTCCGGTGATTAGGTTAGCACTCACGGTGCTGCCATGTGTTGCGCGACAGGTCCTCCGCCTTCCTGCTCGCCTCGCCGACCTTCCGCCCCCACAGCGACAGCGCGTTTTTCACCGTCTCCTTGGTGCCTGCGTAGCGTAGCGTAACAACAGAGTTCGTTTCCATCAGCGGCCAGATAGACAGCAACAAATTCACAATTGACTATTAGGTCGGTGAGCTCCGCCACCGCGCGGCGCGCACGTACTCTTATGCGCCGGCGCCGGCATGGCGTAGGGGTTGGCCTCCGTCGCCATCGGCGACCACGTTCTCCCGGAGGGCGCCTGCATCACGGGATCCGCAGCAGAACGGCCCGCGCTTCTTCTTCTTCTTCTTGGAGCCTTGGAAACTCGGAATGTTCCACCTCGTGCCCGCCGCTGCCGGCTATGTACTCTCGCGATCGTCGAAATGGGCTGGTTGCTTCCGCCCGATGGCTGGCTAGCTAGTAGCTACGGTGGCAGCTCACATGGCACGCATCTGCCATGATATAATCTACCGAACCGGGAAGTCGGGATTGTGATGATGACCGGGTCACCTACCTGCCGTCTTCGTGACGTTTCGGTTGCACCGACTCCTGTGGTGATTGATTATTACGGTCAGGGGTGCGATGGTGCCGTGGTGGGAGGAGCAGATGGCACTGTACCACTATGCTGGAGTGGTTTGTCGCTGGTCGCGTTTGTCCGGCGAGTCCCCGTCCGTCCGTCCGTCCGTGCCGTGGCGGGCGGAGCGGGGCTTGCGGTGGACGGAGACTTCGGAGGGGAGGGGTCTGGGGCCGAGCGGTACGTTTTGTTTCCACGTGACGGGCGCGGCTACGCCGGACCGGGCCGGAACGACAGGCCT
>NC_041389.1:440789819-440798737 GCF_002162155.2 Triticum dicoccoides | reverse complement strand
CGCGGATGACAAGAACCCGCCCATGTTTTGTTTTTTCTGGGTTGAGATTTGCTTATTATCGTGACTGCCGCGCATCAGTGCACTCGGTCACGCTACAGGCTACCACGTTTGAGACAATCTACATGCATGCACTTTTGGCTTCCATTGATGTGCCCTCACAACGGGGCTCCTTCATACAGGGAGAGGTTGCATGCACGCATAAATTTGACATATCATGAGTTCATGACGAGATCATCTACATTAATCGCTAAATTTACATTTTAAAAAGTTATTCATCTCACAAAGCTATGAATCGTATTAGTGATTCGTCTTCAAATCTAAATTCGTCTTGTCCAGGATTCAAAATCTTTTTATAGTTGCTTTATTCCGATGAAATTGTACGTCAGCACCAGCTCCAAACAAAGTGTCGCTAGTATCATCTTAGCAATTCCCCCGCATAAAAAATAAATCATCTTAGCAATTACCATGACTAGAAGAACACCCGTGCGTTGCAACGGGGCCACATTAACTTTAAAAGTTCAATATTAATATTCTCATATATATCAAGTGACATTGGCGACCTTTTTTACCATCAATTCCTCACACACACTCTCTGCCTCCCTCTTCCTCACTCTCTCCCCCTCTCCCTCTCTCTCTCTCTCTAACACACACATATCCATCTTATTGGGTACGGGACCATAATCCATCTATTTCACACACACACGCTAGTACATAACAATATGGATTATGTGTATTATATTTTCCACCACAACTGAGGGAATTAATTTCATGTAAATCGGCCAGCCACACCTCCAAGAATACGCGGAAGAGGTGGCCCGGGTCGGCGTCGGCGCCGTCCGGCACGGGCCACGGGCCCGCTTCCAAGCGCGTCTGCGCGTCGGCCACCCACGCCGTGTCCTTCAAGTGCCACTTCCACCGCACCAACTCCCAGGGTCACGGCCATGGCCAGGGCCAGGGAAGCCGCCCTTCTTTGCCCCCTTCACCGGCCGCGGCCAACGCGGTGCCGCGGCACCCAGCCTCGCCGTCCTCGTCCTCCAGCACCGTCGCGACCCAGTGACGCAGGCCAAGCATCGGCCTCGAGAATCAAGAACGCTCGACAACGTAGAGGGAAGGAAAGGTCATATACATGTCATAAGAAAGGGAGTTTATTTACTGCTCCCTCGATGTATTGTTTCCTTTGTTTGGAGATTGATTACCATCCGTGAGTTAAGGTAAGGTTTACGTGATTGAGCGATTTTTTGAAAATCAATTATTTGTTTTCTAATTAATGTAATTGAGTGATTTAAGGTAAGGTTAATTAATTTAGATTTGATCTTTAGAGATTGTTCGTGATTGATTCTACATTACTAAATAACTTGCGCCAGTATGGAAAGTTCTGATCTGTTTAGATTTCTTTCGTTGTGTGAGAGGGTGACGCGAAAATAAACCGATGAAGTGAGGGGAGGGGACGAAAAAATCTACGAAAAAAACCAGCGAAGGTGGGAGGAGGTACCAAAAAAACCATGAAAGGTGGGAGGAGACTACCAACTGCTTCATTAGGAGTAGAAATTATTAGAGATTAGAGATTATTTGTTTCCTGAAAATCTGTTATTTGTTTCCTAAACCAAATTGCATTAATGAGAGAGATTTCGTAGATTTGGCTAAGGTAGAAAAGAATCTATTATTTGTTTGCTAAAGCAAATTGCATTAATGGGAGAGATCCGTTGATTTGGCTAAGGTAGGAAAGAATCTATTATTTGTTTGCTAAAGCAAATTGCATTAATAGAAGAGATCCGTTGATTTAGCTAAGGTAGGAAAGAATCTATTATTTGTTTCCTAAAGAAAATTGCATTAATGAGAGAGATTTGTTGATTTGGCTAAGGTAGGCGGTTTTTGCGGTTCGTGGCGGCTTAGTGTGAGGTGGGACGAGGTACCAAAAAAAACCATGGGAGGTGGGACGAAAAAAAACCTGGAAGGTGGGAGTTTTCCTCGGTTAACCTACGAAATTTCGTAGATTTTTTTAGGACAAAAAAAAATCGTGAAAGATGAGACTAAAAAAACCTGGAAGCGAGACTACCAACTGCTCCCTTAGAAGTAGAGATTAAACCTAGACACGAAGAGCCTAGTACGACAGCCCAAGCCCAAAGGTCGAGCCATGCCGGGCCTCCAGTTTTCGGCCAGAAAGCTCAGCCCGAAAAGCTCCCAAAATCATCAAATGTAGTATTTATATGTAGTAGGCTTAATTTAGCAGCCAACTGATTTTTTTAACTTGTTTTGACCTGGGTCCAGACTTGGAACTTTTAGGTCGACGGTTTTTAAAACTCATACCAGGAAATGACTACACCTAACCACCATAATAATTTGTGGTTATTAGATAATAATGTATATGTTATTATGATATTATCCACAAACTAGTTACTCCCTCCGTCTAGGTGTGTAAGTCATCTTACGAAAACCAAATAATCCCAAAACACTTAGGCGCGGTACATTAACTCTCATCTCGTTTCTTGTTTCATGACATATCAACCAATAAGAGATGTGGATCATGCATGCTTTAAATGATTTGAGACTACCAAACACGACATGCATTAGTTAGTTCGTTGCATGCATTTTTATTAATTAGCAAAAACACATTAAGTTCTCTCGTTTTCCCCTCCACCTTGGTCAGGGTGCGCAACGTAAGATGACTTACACACCTAGACGGAGGGAGTACTACTAACTATTGAAGTGCTAATTACAAATCATACATGCATAGGGAGTTAGAGACCGACATTAAATAACCTGGTAAGCAACCTAGTAACAAAATGGCTTTAATTTCGTAACTACTAGAATAAATAAATATTCAGCATGAGAGACCTTGTCACGACCAAAAGAAAAATGTTAAAAGGGATCATCAATCGAGTTAACAAACTAAAGAGATGTCTTTTTGGATCTAAACAAATATCAAAACGAGCAGCAAAAACTAACAGAACATTTTTTTTACTTCACAGTTCATACTTACGGTATACATGCAGTGGCATCTTGATTTTGCATGCATGCACGTACAAGAAAAGAGGAGGGATGGCCTAGTGGAAGATCAAATTAACGTGGCCACTATCTAATGGAATGTTCTATACATCGCTCTTAGCGAAGGATAGTGCCCTATAGGTACGAATCACACACTCAATCAGTGATATGGAACAGCCCATCTAGGCCAATGTTCATTTGGTGGGTCTTTTGTTTTTTGCGAGAAAACTTCGGATCTATTCATCAACTGTCAAGGTAGCACAACAGAAGTAAAAATTACATCCAGGTCCATAGATCACCTAACAACGACTACTAGCACTGAGCGAGCCGATCTATTTATCTTTTTCATTTTTCTTAGTCTTTTCACCTAGGTTTCTGGCGCATTTTTCCTCTCCATGGTTTTTCTATAGGAACTTACTTTCCGGCGGTGGTCTTCGTTGATTCTTCGGTGGTTTTCCTAGTTTTTGTCCTCTTTTATTTTGATTTTTAATCTACATTCCTTTTAATTTTTAAAATTCACAAAGATTTGTTGAACTCATGAACGTTTTGTAAAATTTGTGAACATTTTCTTAAAATCTTTGAATTTTTATATAAATCCTTGATTTCATAAAGAATAATGATCTTTTTAAATACCCATGTAAATTTTCAAATTTGAACTTTTTGTTTAGGAAAATTAATTATTATTTACAAAGACTGTGTGATCTTATAAACCCATGAATACTTTTTGAATTCACAAATTTTGAAAGTATTCAAAGACAAACTTGTTTTTTGAACCAGAATATGTGAAGCTTTTCTACTTGATGATGTTGTTCCGGCGATGCTTCCTGGTGTCGCCCGCGTGGCATGTGGAGGGTGGTGCATTCCCTGGTATGTTTATATGGATTGTTTTTCTGTGTGTAGGTTTGTCTTGGTGATGCCGCCCAAAGGCTCCAATTTCGATCAGCAAAGGCCGACCAATCTTTTTTCATGAAGCATGTCATGTTTATGTTCCAGAAATCCGTCTGACGGGATCTGGGGCGGTATCCGTGCCTCTTCGGTGTTTTCTTCTTTGGGGCGTCGATTTTTCCGCATACCCACATTGATAACTTCTCAGTTGTTGCTTCTACAAGCTTTAGGTTTCTGCAATTTTGCATCAAGTCTTGCTCATGGCTCGCCAATGGTGTCCGCAGGAAGAAGAAAACTTCGGCACCCCGAGGATTTGGATGTATTTATAGTTAATGTAAGAGTTTGCTCTACTAAATATATGACATTTGACCTTTTTCACGCAAAAGTTTAACATACTCTGGTATTTATTTCTAAAAGATAAAATAAAGAATTGACCTGCAACAATAAAAACGAAACTCCTACTATGAAACCTAATTTAAGTTGAGCTTTTGATTTGGCCTGTGATAGACATCATCACCATATTTTCTTCTTTCAAGAGTTCAAAACTATATTTGGTATCAGTGAGAGTAGCTAGGCAACAATATATGCCTCGCCCCGTACTAGTGCTCCTGCGATGCGCCGCCCCGGCGCCCGTGGCCACCATAGCCGACGACTAGCCCCTCCTCCGCGGAGCAGCGCCTCTCCATCCTCCCCGCGGTTCCCCCCGGGGTTCCCCTTGCCACTGTTCGCGAGGTCAAGCCTGGTCGCATCTTTATTTTCGCACCTGGAGGAGATCTAGCCGGATCTGCGCGTCCGGGTCGCCGCTCCGCCGTCCGCGGCCTGCGCGGCCGCCCCTAATGTGGCTGGGCCGTCCCTCAAGGTTCGGTTTGTTGCCAGTGATGCTCGGATGGAAGGCAGTCCTCCTCTCCTTGTCTAAGGTGCCCATCGGTCGTGCCTTAAATCTCCGTCAGCTTCAACCTTCAAATCTGCTGCTGCGGTGAATCCGAGGCCACGCTCTACCGCTGTCAACATCGAAGAGGATGGGTGGCGCCTCGTACGACCACCTTACTGGTGGAGGGAGGGTCGCTCCAACCATGAACAGTCGAGCCACAGGTCCGCGCCTACTTTTTCCACCCCGGGGAAGAAGAATTTTGTCAAGCACAAAGATCATACTTGCCACCGTTGCCTGCTCAAGGGACACTGCAAGGCGGACTGCACGAACCCATTTACCTGTCTCCGTTGTCATCAGATCGGACACCGGGCTCGGAGCTACACCAACTCTCCGTCGTCATCTTCAACGCCTGGGGCTGTGCATCCGTTTACTGCTAAGGCCCGCCATCACAACAGGCTGGAGGTGGCGCCGCGTTGCCGCCGCGACGACAACGGTCGGCACCGATGTGACGATGACCGCGGCCGGATGGGTCAGGCTAGGGGCCGCATGGACCAGTTGGACGACGCGTGCGGAGAGTGCCACCGGGGTGACCGAAGGGACCTCTCACAATGTAGTGGTGTCGGGCGTTCCAGTACGGAGACAGATGAGGCGATTGTTCGCTCGCCACCACCATCCCCTTGCACCACCTCTGAAGACATCATCGAGATCCTCCCCATGTCTCTAGCCCCTAGGTGGCTACAGAGAGCCAAGGAATGCCCCTCCGCTAGCTGGGTGACTTCGCCTCGATCGCCACCTCCGCCCGCGTCAAGTCGTCAGCTCTAGGAAGATCACAACGAACCTACAACACCTGCGCTTCCTTCTTCTTCTGCAGAAATCATAGCCAGGCATAGCTCTTCGCCAAATGAGATCGTCGCGACACCAAGTCCTACAACTGCAGATGTCATTGCCATCCTGATACGTCTCCGTCGTATCTACTTTTTCAAACACTTTTGCCCTTGTTTTGGACTCTAACTTGCATGATTTGAATGGAACTAACCCGGACTAACGTTGTTTTCAGCAGAACTGCCATGGTGTTATTTTTGTGCAGAAATAAAAGTTCTTGGAATGGCCTGAAAATCCACGGAGCAACTTTTCAGAATTAATAAAAAATACTGGCAAAAGAAATAGCGTCAGGGGGCCCACACCCTATCCACAAGGGTGGGGGGCGCTCCCCCTCCACTGGGCGCGCCCCCTACCTCGTGGGCCCCATGGACGTCCACCGACCTCAACTCCAACTCCATATATTTGCTTTCACGGAGAAAAATATCAGAGAGAAAGTTTCAACATCGCGTTTTACGATACGGAGCCGCTGCCAAGCCCTAATCTCTCTCCGGGGGGCCGATCTGGAGTCCGTTCGGGGCTCCGGAGAGGGGGATTCGTCGCCGTCGTAATCATCAACCCTCCTCCATCACCAATTTCATGATGCTCATCGCCGTGCGTGAGTAATTCCATCATAGGCTTGCTGGACGGTGGTGGGTTGGATGACCATGTAATCAAGTTAGTTTTGTTAGGGTTTGATCCCTAGTATCCACTATGTTCTGAGATTGATGTTGCTATGACTTTGCTATGCTTAATGCTTGTCACCAGGGCCCGAGTGTCATGATTTCAGATCTGAACCTATTATGTTTTCATGAATATATGTGAGTTCTTGATCCTATCTTGCAAGTCTATAGTCACCTATTATGTGCTATGATCCGACAACCCCGAAGTGACAATAATCGGGATACTTCTCGGTGATGACCGTAGTTTGAGGAGTTCATGTATTCAATATGTGTTAATGCTTTGGTCCCGTACTCTATTAAAAGGAGGCCTTAATATCCCTTAGTTTCCATTAGGACCCCGCTGCCACGGGAGTGTAGGACAAAAGATGCCATGCAAGTTCTTTTCCATAAGCACGTATGACTATATTCGAAATACATGCCTACATTACATTGATGAACTGGAGCTAGTTCTGTGTCACCCTATGTTATAACTTCTACATGAGGAATCACATCCGACATAATTATCCATCACTGATCCAATGCCTACGAGATTTTCACATATTGCTCTTTGCTTATTTACTTTACCGTTTCTACTGTTACAATTACTAAAAAACTGCTACCGTTAATTCCATACTACTTTCCTACTAAATACTTTGTTGCAGATACTAAGTTATCCAGGTGTGGTTGAATTGACATCTCAACTCCTAATACTTGAGAATATTATTTGGCTCCCCTTGTGTCGAATCAATAAATTTGGGTTGAATACTCTACCCTCGAAAACTGTTGTGATCCCCTATACTTGTGGGTTATCACACGCCAAGTTCTACAGAGGTCGTCACCACTCCCAGCTTGCCTAATGACAGTCAGTGCACCCCCATCTTCGTACCATGGCTACCGACACTGCTGCCAACACCAAGCTCCACTGCCCCCCTGTGACGCCCCCGATTCAATCGTACACTAATCATGCACGCAAATGTGTACGATCAAGATCAGGGACTCACGGGAAGATATCACAACACAACTCTACAAATAAAATAAGTCATACAAGCATCATAATACAAGCCAGGGGCCTCGAGGGCTCGAATACAAGTGCTCGATCATAGACGAGTCAGCGGAAGCAACAATATCTGAGTACAGAATGAGTTAAACAAGTTTGCCTTAAGAAGGCTAGCACAAACTGGGATACAGATCGAAAGAGGCGCAGGCCTCCTGCCTGGGATCCTCCTAAACTACTCCTGGTCGTCGTCAGCGGGCTGCACGTAGTAGTAGGCACCTCCGGTGTAGTAGTCGTCGTCGTCGACGGTGACGTCTGGCTCCCGGACTCCAGCTTCTGGTTGCGACAACCAGAAAGAAAGGAAAGGAGAAAAAGGGGGGAGAAAGCAACCGTGAGTACTCATCCAAAGTACTCGCAAGCAAGGAACTACACTACATATGCATGGGTATATGTGTAAGGAGGCCATATCAGTGGACTGAACTGCAGAATGCCAGAATAAGAGGGGGATAGCTAATCCTGTCGAAGACTACGCTTCTGGCAGCCTCCGTCTTGCAGCATGTAGAAGAGAGTAGATTGAAGTCCTCCAAGTAGCATCTCCAAGTAGCATCTCCAAGTAGCATCTCCAGTAGCATCGCATAGCATAATCCTACCCGGCGATCCCCTCCTCATATCCCTGAGGGAGAGCGACCACCGGTTGTATCTGGCACTTGGAAGGGTGTGTTTTATTAAGTATCCGGTTCTAGTTGTCATAAGGTCAAGGTACAACTTCAAGTCGTCCTGTTACCGAAGATCATGGCTATTCGAATAGATTAACTTCCCTGCAGGGGTGCACCACATAACCCAACACGCTCGATCCCATTTGGCCGGACACACTTTCCTGGGTCATGCCCGGCCGCGGAAGATCAACACGTCGCAGCCCCACCTAGGCAAAACAGAGAGGCCAGCACGCCGGTCTAAACCTAAGCGCGCAGGGGTCTGGGTCCATCGCCCTGAGCACACCTGCACGTTGCGTGGGCGGCCGAAAGCAGACCTAGCCTAGTGGCGTTCCAGTCCAATTCGGCGCGCGCCGCTCCGTCGCTGACGTCTGAAGTGCTTCGGCTGATACCACGACGTCGGGATACCCATAACTACTCCCACGTAGATGGTTAGTGCGTATAGGCTCGTAGCCGACTCAGATCAAATACCAAGATCTCGTTAAGCGTGTTAAGTATCCGCGAACGCCGAACAGGGCCAGGCCCACCTGTCTCCTAGGTGGTCTCAACCTGCCCTGCCGCTCCGCCACAAAGTAACAGTCGGGGGCCGTCGGGAACTCAGGCCCACCACTACCTGGATGGAGCCACCTGCCCCTTTAGCCCCCATCTCCAAACAGTATCACCAGTAATGTAACAGTGTAAAGTATATAGTATATGCCCGTGATCACCTCCCGAAGTGATCACAGCCCAGTAGTATAGCATGGCAGACGGACAAGAGTGTAGGGTCACTGATGGAACACTAGCATCCTATACTAAGCATTTAGGATTGCGGGTAAGGTATCAATGACTGTAGCAGCAATGACAGGCTATGCATCAGAATAGGATTAACGGAAAGCAGTAACATGCTACACTACTCTAATGCAAGCAGTATAGAGAAGAGTAGGCGATATCTGGTGATCAAGGGGGGGGGG
>NC_041389.1:440788267-440789435 GCF_002162155.2 Triticum dicoccoides | reverse complement strand
CAGACAAGGAGGGGTCGTCGGTGATGTAGTCGTACACGGTGGCATCAGCGTCGGTCTCGTAGTCTACCGGAGATAAGAGGGGGAAGAAACAATGAACACAATGCAAACATAAACACGACGATGCGTGACGTGACAATGAGCGGTGCTAGGTGTGCCCTAACGTGGTATGAGGTGGTACCGGTTAAGGGGGGAAAACATCCGGGAAAGTATTCCCGGTGTTTCGCGTTTTCGGGAAGAGGAGTCGGAGGGGGAAAGTTGCGAGTTCGATAGGTTAGGGGTGTGTGGCGAACGAACGGACCGCGTATCCGGAATCGTCTCGTCGTTCTGAGCAACTTTCATGTAGAAAGTATTTTCATCCGAGTGACGGATTAAAAGATATGATTTTCTAAAGATTTAAATCATTTTCTGATTTTAATTAATTATTTAAATTAACATTATCCGGAATAGTTCTTGCTGACGTCAGCATGATGTCACCATGGCGTCAGCAGTTGACTTGGTCAACCTGACAGGTGGGTCCCGTTCGTCGTTCTCTGATTTAATTAACTAACAATTAATTATGTTAATTAGTGATTAGGTTAATTTAATTATAACTAATTAACTTAATTAATTCCTTAATTAATTAATTAATTTAATTATTATTGTTTATTTAATTATTTTTGTATATATTTTTTTAATTCTTCTTTTTTTATTAAAACATTATGGGGGCTGGGCCCCACATGTCGGTGACCCAGGGAAGGCCTACCGGGCACCGCTTAGCGGGCGCGGGTGCAGGACGCGGCCCGAGCGGGCGTTCCCAGCAGGGCGCCGGAGCAGGGGGGTCCGGTGGCCATGGGGAGGCAATGGCCGGACCAGGGTGCACTGGTCGTGGCCGGTGGAGAGGCGGCCGCAGTGAGGAACGAGGGGCAAGGGGCAGCAGCCGGTGGACGGGGGCGTGCGCGCTCGGGCGGGAGGGCGTCACGGCGGTGCGGTGAGGTGGGGCGCGGGCACACGCGCGAAGGAAGGGGGAGCACGGCCGGAGGCGGGGACCGAACCGGGCGACGGCGTCGAGCAGGCTATTGTGGGGCCGCAGTCGACGGCGTTGGCCGGCGAGCAGCAGCAGCGTTGCGGTGCGCGGTCAGATCCAGCGACGGAAGCAGAGGGGGAGAGGAGAGGGGGATGCTCACGGTGG
>NC_041389.1:440776109-440787594 GCF_002162155.2 Triticum dicoccoides | reverse complement strand
CTGGATCGGGGAAGGGACGAGGGGTCGTGGGAAGGGGGAGAGAGGAGTGGGGGTCGGCTAGGGTTCGGTCGGGGAGTGGGGGGGTTAAGGGAGTGAGGGGGCCGGATGGGCCGGTGGGCTGGCCGGATGGGCCGTTTGGCCCAGTTGGCCAGGGGGTTTCCCCCCTCCCTTTTTTTATTCGGTTTGTTTTTTTTCCTTTTCTGTTTTAATTCATTTTAAAATATTCAGACACTTTATAAAAATGTGTGCACTCCACCATAATTATCGATGTAATATTTGACAACCACCGAACTTTTTAGTTTTAATTTTTGAAAACTTTTATTGTTATCATTAATTTGAATTTTGAATTTTGGACCGGTTTTGAACTAACTCAAGATTAGCAACTATAATTGAGGTGACGTGGCATCACTAGCAGAGGATCACTGTAGCTTAATTTCCCGGGCGTCACAATTCTCCTCCACTACAAGAAATCTCGTCCCGAGATTTAAGCGGTGGAGTAAGGGGCGAAGGTGTTGGTAGTGAAAAACCTAATGAGACTTCTCGGTCTTGGCTTCCCTTTCGAAGAGGTTGATCCCTTTCGTTGATGTCTTCATTTCACTGCTTCAAGTCACCATGATCAATTTGTCATCCTTTCTTCGGGATCTCCATCGTACTTACGAATAGGTAAGGGGCAGCTCTACAACGATAGGATGTTACAAGGGAAAATCTTCTGGGGGTTTCCCAAGTATGAACATATGAGTATCTCTCGAGTTGAACAAATCGAATACATCAAGAGTAAGGTACGAAGGTACAATAAGAGGTTCCAAGTGGATAGATAGTTGCTCGAAGTCTGAACCAGAGTGAGAAGGGTTTCAGAGCAGCGAGAGTAAGTATTGCGTCTAATACCAGAATAGAGCATTAGGAAGGTGGCCCGTGAATTAAATACGAAGCCAAGCGCGAGGAATAACTTCGACAACAGGGTGTATAGGAGAGTCAGGTTTCGATCCCGTGGAACTGTGGGTTATGGGCCCACCATGTGGGTAAAAAGTTGGAAGGGTGGAGACGTCTTGCGTGATCATGCAAGCAAGGCAAGTCAGAGGCTAGCCTGTCGATTATGTCGGCAACAACGACGGTACCAAGGGCGAGGGACGAAGAGAACCATTTTCCTGCTCGTCGAATGAGGCGGACCAATAGGCAAGGTTCTCGTCCATCGGTGGCTACCAGAATGTCATCAACAATAGTAACAGGGTCTTATTGACAGAGTCGTACAACCGAGGTGTTTATATAAGCAGCGAATCTTTACTTCTTAGATCATATAAATCACAATAAAGGTTAACCCAACAATGGAAAGGAAAATATGATTATCAAATTAAACAGAACAAGGGAAAGGAAAATGTGTTTAAACACATATTTCAGGGGTATATCCTTCCCAAGGACAAGCAGTGCACGATATCCATGAAAGGATATTATGTCAAAAAACTCCTGAGGTAAGGGGAGAGAATATCATGGCATTACCCATACAACGGTGTTTGGATAATTTAGTAAGAAACATTTAGCATTGGCTTCAAATGGTCTTTTGAAATTCGGAGTACCACAGACATGCTTCGAGATAGCATTGACATGGTCTTCAATCAAAGGCTAGACTTTGGAAACACGAAGGATCCATCAAGAATAACTTGTAGAATAAGTCTTACAATTTCCTCATGGATGAATGGATAACCTTGCTGAAAAGGAATCTATAATGATAGGTCCTCCAGCCGGGGGGGGGGGGGTTGCTAGGCATGACATCATGTTACCGGGTCATCAAAGGATCAATGTCATAACTCTTGGAAAGTTGTCCCAACCATCATATCTGACCGAGATTCAGATCCGATTGGTGTCAGGATACCTGAGACTCAGGATGTCCGAGAAGAAAAGGCGCAACACAAATCGTTGCAATGGCATTGCAAGCTTCTCAGGAAATGAACTATGGGAGCGGGTTTCTGAAGTAATAGTTCACCATTAAACCAAGGAGAGGACAAGGAGGTGTCTGGTGAACTCAACGGCAATTCACCGAGATTCCCAAAAGATGGATTTCCACCATTAAGTGAACAAGGAGATAACATTTGTCAGATCAAATGATATAAGGAAGTATGCTCGAGGAAAACATACACAATTAAACATTGGTTGAAGGGTGCGCCCGAAGTACGGGTTGGGTTGCACGACCAATGTTAGAATGGTGATTCAATTAGCGAAGGACTTAGAATGAACTATCGCCCATTCACTTCAAAGCAATAGGGTTGCTAGAAGTTTTGAATTCACACGTCATAGCTCCATTGTCGGTATTCCGGTTGAAAACAATACGGGGACCAAGGAATGAACAAAGATGGCAAGAAGTATTAAGATATCAAGAATTATTAAGAGGTGGTGAAATTCTCACCACATTCTTGACAAAAAGTGATGGTAATACTTCCGAGGTAAGGAAGATCAACTGCTGGGTAGCAGTGATCTCAAGGTTTACACAAAACGCGAACAAGTTGTGTTGAACGGAAGGCAATAAAGTGGTCGATGAGAACAGGAATCGTCGAGGGGCAAGGATGGTATTACCCATCATGAATTCAATTGAATTCCTGGAAGAGCTCATAAGGTTGATGATGATCACGACACAATTGTCGAGAGATTTCATGCAGATGTAGTCAATCAGCGACGACATCAAGTCAAAGGAATGATGAAGCAAGAGGTTATTGGAACCACAGTTACGACACAAACTCGAACTCAAGCTTGTTGTTTAAGGTGAAAGGGTATGACGAGGAAAAATTGACGTAAGGTTAGTTCATCGTCGAAAATTGGTGCTCCGAGAATAAGGACCAGGTAGCACCGTTAGAATCGTCACGACAATGCTATAGCCAAACAGGCTAGGAATGGCGTGATCGGGTGCAAACTCGTACTTATAGAAGCTTACTGAAGAGTTGTTGAACCGTAGAGCAGACTCGGTTCAGTTATCGGTGTCTTTGAGTGTTCAATAACTCCGAGCCCATGAAAAGTTGTAATCGGTGAGTATGTAGTACTTGATGAAGAACTCATAAGAAATTATGCAGTTCCAAGATAATCTCGAGATACCAGGTGGTAATACTCGACAACAGATCAAACTAGAAGTTGAACTGGGGTATTGCTCTATAGAAGACAAGTGCTTAAACTTGCACAGGACATGATATTTAAAGGAGAACATGGTCAGAACCACGATTGCAAAAAGGATCAATTCACCGATACCAAAGGATATTATATCAAGGAAATAGTTACAAGAAGCTTCCATGATAGGATCTACATCGTGTCCATGGGCATGAACACAAAGTTCAAGGTCGACTCCCACTTCTTTAATGCATAACCTTCACTCACTTCTCGTTTTGATAATGGTATTAGTGTTGAAAGTTTTACCTGGTGAAGTACCAGATGAGTATGGCCCGTGAAATCTTTCGGGCTCACATAGATTAGTTAAGGCATTGGTTCAACCTATCGAGGCATCTTAGGAACATATACCACAATTTTTTTGAAGTAATTAACACAAGCTCAAAAGTAGAGCATGGTTGAGAAAGCAGACGATACAATTTACCAAAAGCATTAAGTATCCGAGAAAAGGCTCACAAGTTTATTGAATATGAAGGGCGTTGTCAGATAAAATCCAACAAAGGATCTGGTGGTCCACAAGGGATCTGACGTGAGCATCGGTACTCAACTAGAGGAAGCAGATTATAGAAACAACTGACTAACTCAATTGTCAAATGCAAAGGAATTATGATTTCCAAATCAAGGGATCAGAAGCAATGTTCTGATTAGGGGTGGACAAGTTGAATAGCCTTAGGGTACAATCAAAGACAATTGGATTGGCCGAGAACCAATTCCAGTTAAAAGAATGGAAGCTCAGCCGGAAAGGTAATTTATAAGGATCAATGATGATTGCGTGTATTCGCAAACATATTGAGTCAACAGACTCAAAATGATAATGACAAGGAATGTCAATAAGATTTATATACTTATGGGATTAATCATAATGAAAGCAAACAAGAAATCCCAGAGCAATAGGTTGCTGAGGATTTTCGGAATATCGGGTGGTATTTCGAAGACTTTTGTGTAATAACAAGATCAATGGGGGATGATCGTATGAATGGCAAGTGTAAGTAGTTATCCATACGGATTTATCGGTGGTCAGGAATAGCAAAAGTGATGGGCACAAAGTCTCGAGAGAACATCAGAGAGTATCTTCGGAATCTTCTGTTTAGCAGACGATCATCTGAAGTGAGGGGCTCTTCGGGTGGATGCGATCACGAGATCCTAATCTTAGAGTTAGCAAATTCATTTAACCCGAATAGTAGAGAGATCAGAGTCCCAGAGTATAGACGAGGAATAAAAGATCCTAATACCACCCGATGGCGACGTGGGCCCATGGGCCACACAGCCATGTTAGTAAAAGTTTTTCAACGACTAGACTCGACTTCGGCCAAGGAGTTGGAAAGGGGGATTCCTACAGGCAGTCGGCTCTGATACCAACTTGTGACGCCCCCGATTCAATCGTACACTAATCATGCACGCAAATGTGTACGATCAAGATCAGGGACTCACGGGAAGATATCACAACACAACTCTACAAATAAAATAAGTCATACAAGCATCATAATACAAGCCAGGGGCCTCGAGGGCTCGAATACAAGTGCTCGATCATAGACGAGTCAGCGGAAGCAACAATATCTGAGTACAGACATGAGTTAAACAAGTTTGCCTTAAGAAGGCTAGCACAAACTGGGATACAGATCGAAAGAGGCGCAGGCCTCCTGCCTGGGATCCTCCTAAACTACTCCTGGTCGTCGTCAGCGGGCTGCACGTAGTAGTAGGCACCTCCGGTGTAGTAGTCGTCGTCGTCGACGGTGACGTCTGGCTCCCGGACTCCAGCTTCTGGTTGCGACAACCAGAAAGAAAGGAAAGGAGAAAAAGGGGGGAGAAAGCAACCGTGAGTACTCATCCAAAGTACTCGCAAGCAAGGAACTACACTACATATGCATGGGTATATGTGTAAGGAGGCCATATCAGTGGACTGAACTGCAGAATGCCAGAATAAGAGGGGGATAGCTAAACCTGTCGAAGACTACGCTTCTGGCAGCCTCCGTCTTGCAGCATGTAGAAGAGAGTAGATTGAAGTCCTCCAAGTAGCATCTCCAAGTAGCATCTCCAGTAGCATCGCATAGCATAATCCTACTCGGCGATCCCCTCCTCATATCCCCGAGGGAGAGCGACCACCGGTTGTATCTGGCACATGGAAGGGTGTGTTTTATTAAGTATCCGGTTCTAGTTGTCATAAGGTCAAGGTACAACTCCAAGTCGTCCTGTTACCGAAGATCACGGCTATTCGAATAGATTAACTTCCCTGCAGGGGTGCACCACATAACCCAACACGCTCGATCCCATTTGGCCGGACACACTTTCCTGGGACATGCCCGGCCGCGGAAGATCAACACGTCGCAGCCCCACCTAGGCAAAACAGAGAGGCCAGCACGCCGGTCTAAACCTAAGCGCGCAGGGGTCTGGGCCCATCGCCCTGAGCACACCTGCACGTTGCGTGGGCGGCCGAAAGCAGACCTAGCCTAGTGGCGTTCCAGTCCAATTCGGCGCGCGCCGCTCCGTCGCTGACGTCTGAAGTGCTTCGGCTGATACCACGACATCGGGATACCCATAACTACTCCCACGTAGATGGTTAGTGCGTATAGGCTCGTAGCCGACTCAGATCAAATACCAAGATCTCGTTAAGCGTGTTAAGTATCCGCGAACGCCGAACAGGGCCAGGCCCACCTGTCTCCTAGGTGGTCTCAACCTGCCCTGCCGCTCCGCCACAAAGTAACAGTCGGGGGCCGTCGGGAACTCAGGCCCACCACTACCTGGATGGAGCCACCTGCCCCTTCAGCCCCCATCTCCAAACAGTATCACCAGTAATGTAACAGTGTAAAGTATATAGTATATGCCCGTGATTACCTCCCGAAGTGATCACAGCCCAGTAGTATAGCATGTAGGGCTGGGCGTTCGGTTAATATGGTTATTATGGTTCGGTTTATTCGGTTTTTTATAATTTCGGTTTTAGAGAAATGGCAACCGAAATAATTAAACAAAAATTAGCAACCGAACCATATTAACCTAAATATATCGGTTCGGTTTATTCGGTTAACCGGAAAACCGAAGTACGTGCACCAATCAGAGCCACCACTTATATGAGTAGCTATTTGCATTGCACAAAATATACAAATAATAATCACAAGAGCTAGCAACCTTAACAGAAAATATGAATATATGATAGTTAAAATGTCACATCGTTGGCTGTAATGAAAGACACAACTTTGCTATATATATAAATGGATAGTGAATAAAGTCTCACGTACGTAAATATATCAAATAGTCTCACTTATGTAGCAGCAAAAGCAAATAGCATAATTCTTATTTTCTCACACACAAGTGGAGGGAAATCAAACAAAAGGCTATCAAATAGCTGACTGGTGACAAAAACATGAATAAATGGGACTTCATCACAGGAGCAAGGCTTCAAGATCTCAGATCTGCAGTACTACTTCCATGGCTCCATACGGCAACCTTGCGGGATGCAAACATCTGAGGATTTTGTACAATAAATTTATTAGCATACCTCAATAGCAACTGCATGAAAAAGATGTATATTTTTGAACCTGATAGGCTGTAACTAATAGGTAGTAAAGTTATCAAGAAACCGCACCATGTTTAGGAAGTACGATCATCCATGATGACCGAATTATCCTTATTGGAGTTGTTCTTCGAAATATTGAGCCCATTTATTTCTTCAAGCAATGCTGAAAATATGAGTAAATGATATTTAATTCATGAGTGACATAGGAGAAGTCTAACAAAAATAACTCAAGTAAATTATTGACTTACCTTCCTCTAGCTTAGTTAATTCTGCAGTGTCCTCTTCGTCATTTACAGCAATAGATCCCCTCAACCAATCTTGTGTGCAGACAAGTGCTTGGACCATAAATGGAGTTAAGGAGCTCCTGAATGGATCTAAAATACGACCACCAGTGCTGAAGGCCGACTCCGATGCAACCGTAGATATAGGAATTGCTAAAACATCAAGGGCCAAATGTGACAATACTGGAAATCTAGAAGAATTGACCTTCCACCACTCACGAATGTCAAACTTGCTGCCATCTTCTTCATTCTCCTCGGAAAGGTACTTCTCAAGTTCAGATTTACTAGCAGTAATTCCAAAAGTGCTCGTCCTCATCTTTTGAGCAATCAAGGACTTCATTAAACTTGTGCCACGGGCTTCAGGTTCTTGTGCTACATTGGACGGCTGCACTTTATCACTTGGAGCATATATCTTTCCATATTCTTCAAATAACTCGTGAAGCGTCTTACTTATTTCAGTCCAAACTACCTGCCCTTGGGTCTCACCAAACATCTCCAGAATAGCTATCTTTATGTAATTTGACAACTTGTACCTTGGATCAAGAGAAACCGCAATAAAAATAAGGATGTTGAAGCTTTTATGATCCCCCCAATATTTATTGTACTTAGCTATCATCCTCTTAGCCATGTCCTTACGCAAAGAATCTTCGCTTTCACACCATTGCCGCAACAAGATGATAACATCGGCTATCTCATGAAAAAATATGTGAGCTGACGCGGAAACACGGACAGTAAGCTTGTAGAAGTGTTCCAAAAATTCTGTCATCTTTCTTGCATTATCCCAATCTGCGGCTTCTGGAACTCCCGGACCTTTCTCACCATTTAAATCAAGTGCATAGTACGGGTCCTCATCAGCATACCTATAAAAAACTTGCTCATACGTTGCTGCAGCTCTCAACATAAGGTATATTGAGTTCCATCTAGTAGGCACATCCAATGACAAAAAGGCTTTACTTTTAACTTTCTCTAGTTCAACACATTTCTTAAACCTTGTAATTCTAGCAGGGGAGTTCTTCACAAACTTTACAGCAGCTCGCACACGTGCCACTGAAAGGTCGATTTCCTTTAGTCCATCAGTAACCACCAAGTTTATAATATGCGCAGCACATCTCATGTGAAAATACTTCCCTTCAGCAATACTACTTTTGGCTTTATTCATAACCCTCCTGATATAATTTATAGCACCGTCATTAGCAGAAGCATTGTCAACAGTTATTGTGAAAACTTTATCAAGCCCCCAATCTACTAAGCATCTCTCCAAGTCCTTCCCAATGTCCTCCCCCCTATGTCCCTTCACTAAGAAAAACCCAATTATCTTCTTTTGTAGCTTCCAGTCACCATCAATGAAATGTGCTGTAACACACATATAGTTCTGCTTCTGGGCAGAAGTCCATGTGTCAGTGGTGAGGCATACTCTTTCGCATGATTCCTTAAAGATTTTTTTCAGCTTCTGTTTCTGCACATTGAACATGCTAACAACTTCCCTAGTAGTTGTTCTCCTAGACGGCACATTGAAACGTGGGCATGCCTTGGACATAAACTTTCTAAACCCTTCTTTCTCAGAAAATGCAAAAGGGAGCTCATCTGTAATAATCATTTCAGCAAAAGCTTTCCTAAGCATTTCAGGATCAAACCTCCAAGCAGTAAGTGTACACTTGCTACCATCCCCTTCATTTCGTGTAGCTTGCAAAGTAGGCTGCTTATCATCTTTGTTCCTATTAGGATTCTTCTTGCATATCTTTAAATGAGAATTTAGGGCAGATGTACCATTGATTTTTGTTTCACATTTAAGCTCACGTTTACAGTAGTTGCACTTGCCCCTCTTCAAAACATCTCCCTCTACGATCTTGGTGAAACTATCCCAGACCTCTGATCTTGGTTCCATCTCTTTCCTTTTCTTGGGCATCACCACTTCCTTCTTAGCATTCTCCGATGCATCCGGTTGCTGCCCATTATTCTCATTCTGCTCTCCCTCTGTGACCACCGCTAAGCTCTCAGATTCTTGATTGGCGATGTCTTCATTTGGTTCTGACATCTACAAATTAGACAAGAATATGATTAGTCACTGTTCAATTCGGTTAAGCAAACAACTGTACTGTGTATAAAACATAAGATCATGTGGAACATGAAAAGTATTATATAAGGGAGAATACATGTGATACCTCTAAGTGTGCAGCTTTCATTTTGTACCATTTTTAAGGAATTTGATACGTATTATATATGTTTGTTTTAACTGCTAGATGGATTCACCCCAGGAGCTATATACCTACAATTGCAAGCTAGCCTAAGGAAGCTAGCACACAGGCACCTTAATTGATTTTCCAGCCGCCTTACGCCGCATCTAGCTGGTACGTACTCACGTTTCTAGAAGCATTTTGGCTTATGTCTAAGAACATATGGATCAGAATAAGCACATTCACTAAACCATAGACTAATAAATAATTTGTTATATTACGCACGCACACTGCACATGTACGAGAAGATCTATGGATAGAAATCGTACAAGTACTTGCTGATACACTAGCTCTCATGGCAATTGTTTCATGCAAAACAATACTAAAATATTCCTACTAGTAGTAGATCAAACTGATCACTTGCATGGAGTTACGTTCGTAGTTTACTAGGTACTTGTACTGAGATTTGAGAGATTAGAACTTGGAGAAGCAAGCGGATGGCTTACGTCCGTCTCAACCATAGGATTTGTTGCTGACCGCCGAACGCTGACTCGCCGGAGCCGACTCGATGAGTAGCTGATCTGGCGTCTAGGGTTGGAGAGGAGAGGGCACCGCCTGACGAAAGGATCGAGCGATGGGCGGTGACTAGGGTTTCACGTACATGTGGACGTCGGATGATTTATATCTATACATTAGGCAAATCAGAGGCTGTTGGGCCGAAGGACAAATGGGCTGCGCTCAGCCGCTCACAGGTCACAGCCACAATCACGTACGGGTGGGCTGGCCATCGTAGAAAACAACGGTTTCTTCGGTGATTTCGGTTTGTGACTGCATGAAACCGAAGTTGCACCGAACACCGAATAGGAAATAAAATTGCCACCGAACCAAAAAACCATACACCGAATAAACACATAAATTGGTTAAATCGGTTCGGTTCAGTTCGGTTTTCCGGTTTTCGGTGTGAGTGTGCCCACCCCTAATAGCATGGCAGACGGACAAGAGTGTAGGGTCACTGATGGAACACTAGCATCCTATACTAAGCATTTAGGATTGCGGGTAAGGTATCAATGACTGTAGCAGCAATGACAGGCTATGCATCAGAATAGGATTAACGGAAAGCAGTAACATGCTACACTACTCTAATGCAATCAGTATAGAGAAGAGTAGGCGATATCTGGTGATCAAGGGGGGGCTTGCCTGGTTGCTCAGACAAGGAGGGGTCGTCGGTGACGTAGTCGTACACGGTGGCATCAGCGTTGGTCTCGTAGTCTACCGGAGATAAGAGGGGGAAGAAACAATGAATACAATGCAAACATAAACACGACGATGCGTGACGTGACAATGAGCGGTGCTAGGTGTGCCCTAACGTGGTATGAGGTGGTACCGGTTAAGGGGGGAAAACATTCGGGAAAGTATTCCCGGTGTTTCGCGTTTTTGGGCAGAGGAGCCGGAGGGGGAAAGTTGCGAGTTCGATAGGTTAGGGGTGTGTGGCGAACGAACGGACCGCGTATCCGGAATCGTCTCGTCGTTCTGAGCAACTTTCATGTAGAAAGTATTTTCATCCGAGTTACGGATTAAAAGATATGATTTTCTAAAGATTTAAATCATTTTCTGATTTTAATTAATTATTTAAATTAACATTATCCGGAATAGTGCTTGCTGACGTCAGCATGACGTCAGCATGGCGTCAGCAGTTGACTTGGTCAACCTGATAGGTGGGTCCCGTTCGTCGTACTCTGATTTAATTAACTAACAATTAATTATGTTAATTAGTGATTAGGTTAATTTAATTATAATTAATTAACTTAATTAATTCCTTAATTAATTAATTAATTTAATTATTATTGTTTATTTAATTATTTTTGTATATTTTTTTTTAATTCTTCTTTTTTTTATTAAAACATTATGGGGGCTGGGCCCCACATGTCGGTGACCCAGGGAAGGCCTACCGGGCACCGCTTAGCGGGCGCGGGTGCAGGACGCGGCCCGAGCGGGCGTTCCCAGCAGGGCGCCGGAGCAGGGGGGTCCGGTGGCCATGGGGAGGCAATGGCCGGACCAGGGTGCACTGGTCGTGCCCGGTGGAGAGGCGGCCGCAGTGAGGAACGAGGGGCAAGGGGCAGCAGCCGGTGGACGGGGGCGTGCGTGCTCGGGCGGGAGGGCGTCGCGGCGGTGCGGTGAGGTGGGGCGCGGGCACACGCGCGAAGGAAGGGGGAGCACGGCCGGAGGCGGGGACCGAACCGGGCGACGGCGTCGAGCAGGCTATTGTGGGGCCGCAGTCGACGGCGTTGGCCGGCGAGCAGCAGCAGCGTTGCGGTGCGCGGTCAGATCCAGCGACGGAAGCAGAGGGGGAGAGGAGAGGGGGATGCTCACGGTGG
>NC_041389.1:440773116-440774879 GCF_002162155.2 Triticum dicoccoides | reverse complement strand
GAGGCAACCCACTGCAAGGAGGAAGACGCTTGTGGGCATCACCAGCTTCTCTGTCGGCCGCTGCAGCTCAAGACTTCAAGCAAAGAACCGTACCATGCCCATCGCCCAACTGGCGGAGCGGCTGCTCTGTCACAGGTTGGGGATTGTCGAACAGGGTGAGACGATCACCGAGAATGCCATCGACCAATACGTGGCCCTGTTCCATGGTCAGTTGCCGGACATTGCTGTTGCTGCACTTCGCGCACTCTTCAGACTCGACTGTGACCTGACAAGGACTGTTGAAGATGCACTTGTGGACCATGGTGGTGATGCTGGACTGGAACTCCAAGACTAAGCCGGCAGTGATGCCCCTGCATCTGCCTGATGCTGCTGCTCAGCTATAGATGATGTAGCCTAGTTTTTGATGATTAGCTGCCCATGCTTTATGATTCTCATGCCTGTGTTAGGCCTGTTTGTGTTGCTTCTGTCTATTTGTAGTTGTTGCTTGCAACTTTCTGATGATGTTGCCTTGTCAAGGCCCCTGCGTGTGCTCCCTGCTAGCACTGATGTAGCCATTGTTTGCCATGAATGAAAACGACATTTGCATACTAATTGGAAAGTCTGCGGTCTCAATTGCCCAGATCGTCGCTCTGCTATTCATGAGATAGTTGTCGCGATACCTTGCAACATTGTTTGTCTACAGGAAACAAAATTAGCTGCTATTGATCCATTTGTGGCTTCCTTTCTTGGTGGACAAAGATTAAAAAGCTTTGCTCAGCGCCCTGCCAATGGCACCAAACGTGGTATCCTCCTGCTTTGGAATGCTGATTCCATCAAAGTTGAATGCATCTCCTTTGGAACCTTATTTATCTCTGCTATGATCACCCTAGTCAATAGTACCACCTCCTTCAAACTCACCTCTATTTATGGGCCTACAAGAAGCAATCTTAAAGACGCTTTATTCTAGGAGCTTCTGAGCCAAAAGCCTCAGCAAGGTACGAGATGGCTCATGACTGGAGATTTCAACCAAGTCTATCGTGCCCGTGACAAGAACCGCACAAATGTTGATCGCAACCGATTGGTGCGCTTCCGAAACACCCTCAATTCATGTGAGCTAAAGGAGATACACCTTTAGAACAGAAGGTTCACGTGGACGAATGAGCAGGCAAATCCGACAATGAGCAAATTGGATAGTTTTTTCTGCAATCAAGACTGGGATGTGGAATTTGGCTCGCACATCCTTCATGCGCTTTCGTCCTCACTCTATGACCATTGCCAACTTCTTCTCGCTAGTGACAAGGGACCAATGAGACCCAAAACATTCAGATTTGAAAATTTCTTGATCAAAATGCGCAACTTCAAGAAGATAGTGCAAGATGCTTCAAATGAAAGGGTGAACCATACCGAGCCCTATCATGTGTTGTTCCACAAACTTAAAAAAACAAGTCAGCGCCTTCGGACATGGAGCCGATGTATCTTCTCTAATCACAAAGTTCAAATCCATATGGCCCTTGAGATCATCCTTCGGCTGGACATGGCACAACAGGAGAGGCCCCTTAGCTCTGGTGAGCGTGACCTTAGAAAAGAGCTTAAAAGAAAGGTCGTGGACTTGGATGTTCTAGAAAGGGCCCGAAAGAGACAATCTTCACGAATAACCTTACTCAAAGAGGGAGATGCTAGCGCTGGCTTCTTTCACCTCCGGATCAATCATCGAAGAAGAAAGAATTTTATCCACCGCCTCAAGCATAACACAGGATGGGTCACAAATCACGATGGCAAGAAAG
>NC_041389.1:440735791-440772865 GCF_002162155.2 Triticum dicoccoides | reverse complement strand
CGCGCTGTAAGGACTTCAATTGGTCTTGCATCCCCCCTTCAACTTGTGACATCTCGGATTTAGATGCCCGTTCACAGAGGAGGAAGTTCGTGGTGCAATCTATGATCTCCCTAGCGACAAGGCCCCTGGTCCGGATGGCTTCACTGTTGCTTTCTTCAAGGAATGTTGGGATATTGTAAAACCTGAATTTATGCAAGTGATCAACAAGTTTTCCGCCCTCTGCGTTTCCAACCTTCATTGGCTCAACCCTGCCAACATTGCTCTCATTCCCAAAAAAGGTGGGCCGGAGGACATCTCTGACTTCAGGCCCATAAGTCTTATTCATATTGTGGCAAAGGTCATAGTTAAGATGATGGCCACTCGCCTTGCTGTTCACATGCCCAACCTCGTTTCCAATACTCAAAGTGCTTTCATCAAGAAAAGGAGTATCCATGATAACTTCATGTACGTCCGCAACTTGGCTCGTCGGCTGCACCACAATAAAGCTCCATCCTTGCTATTCAAGCTTGACATCAAGAAAGCTTTCGACTCTTTGAGATGGGATTATTTAATGGATTTACTTTGTCACCGCCAGTTTCCGAGCCAATCTTGAGATTGGGTCTCCTCCCTCCTATCCACGGCCTCATCTAGAGTTTTGCTAAATGGCGTGCTTGTGATCCAATTAAGCATGCGTGTGGTCTTCAGCAAGGGGACCCTCTCTCCCCTCTGCCTTTTGTCCTCACTATTGACCCACTCCATCACATCCTTGCCAAGGCTACCGATTAAGGCCTGCTGCATCCTCTTCGTGGTCGGCCCATCCGTGCATCCTTGTATGCGGATGCTGCTGCTATCTTTGTTGCGCCGATCAAGGAAGATATCCACTTCTTGGCTTTGACTCTGAGCTCCTTTGGGGCGGTTACCGGCTTGGTCACCAACTGCGCCCAAAGCCTTGTGGCGCCCATTTGTTGTGGCAACATCGACCTTGACGACATTTTGCAGGCCTTCCCGGCGGTCCGGACTACCTTCCCCATGCGATATCCTGGTCTTCCGCTGTTGGTCACAATACTAAAGCGCATCCACTTTCAGTATTTGGAGGACAAGGTGGCTGGAAAGCTTCCACCTTGGTCGGCTATGCATCTCGCTACACCGGGGCGCATTGTTTAGGTCAAGGCTGTGCTCACTGCCATGGCCATTTACCACCGAACGCTCCTTGACCTTCTGGTTGAAGTGATGAATAAGATCGATAGCCTCCGGCGTGCCTACCTTTGGGCGGGTTGTGATAAGGTGACCGACGGAAAGTGCAAGGTTAATTGGGACCTCGTCTGCAAGCCCAAGATTTATGGTAGACTAGGAGTGCTCAACCTCCAGAAGTTTGCGAATGCGCTACGTTTGCATTGGCTCTGGCACGAATGGGATGATCCACCTAAGACTTGGTCTGGCTCAGGAATGCCTTGTACTAGCAACGACAAAGATCTCTTCGCCGCTGCTACACGTGTGTGCATCGGAGATGGAAACAAGGCTAAGTTCTGCGAAGCTCCATGGCTGGACGACCTCCAGCCTAAAGACATTGCACCAAAGATTTTTGAGTTGTCAAAAAATAAAACATGCCTGGCCAGGAAAGCTCTTGACAATAACCTTTGGATCCGCCATATTGAAACTCGGCAGGGGCTAACCTTGGCCCATATTCAGGAATTGCAACCCTGTGGGGGATGCTTGCTGATGTAACCCTCAACCAGGGAAGCCAAGACACCATTACTTGGAAGTTCACAAACAATGGCGAGTACTCCGTCTCCTCGGCTTACATGGCGCAATTTCCCGGTCTCTCCTTTTGTCCAATGAATGCTACAATCTGGAAGATGTGGGATCCACCGAAGTGCAAATTCTTTGCTTGGTTGATCTTCCAAAATCTTGTTTGGACAACCGATCATTTACTGCGGCGAGGCTGGCCAAGCTGCAATTTGTGCCCTCTCTGCAAGCAAGTGCAAGAATCTGCTGCTCACCTTCTATTCTAATGTAGGTTCACTGTCCGGATTTGGACCGAAGTTTGCACTTGGCTTGGCATCCTTGACTCCTCACCAATGATTTGGCGTCATGAAGACTCAGTTAGAGATTGGTGGCTCAAGGCGGTTAGTGTTGGAGGTGGCTGCAGGAAGGCGATCGCCTCCTTGATGATGCTTGTCTCGTGGGAAATTTGGAAGGAGCGCAATGCAAGAATTTTTCAAAGGGATAATTGGTTTTATGCCCCTAGTTGTGTCCCACTCGACAAGATTGCCCCTACTTTCCAAAAGTCAGCGGTTCTGTCCAACCCACTTTGGTCGTCTTGTGCTTTTGCCCTTTGACCGTTTGACCGTCACTTTGAAAACTTCATAACTAATTCACACTAAATTAGAAAAATGCAAATAAGATATCAAAATGTTCGAAAAAACATCACCTGTATGTCAATTTCACTTGCATTCATGACAAAAGTGTTGGTAAGTGCCCATATGAGTTTTAGCTCTTATCACACCACCATGAACAGTAAAATATTAAAAAGTTCAAAAAAAACCCCAAAAAATTGGTGCCAAAGAATGACAAATGTTTTTAAGTGCTTGCCAAGTTTCATCAGGGAATGCCATTTGTGGAAGTCATGGCAATTTTTTTTTTGCCATGACTTCCACAAATGTCATTCTGTGATGAAACTTGGCAAGCACTAAAAACATTTGTCATTCTCTAACACCAAATTTTTTGGACTTTTTGAACTTTTAAGATTTTACTGTTCATGGTGGTGTGATAAGAGCTAAAACTCGGATGGGCACTTGCCAACACTTTTGTCATGAATGCAAGTGAGATTGACATGCAAGTGATGTTTTTCCGAACATTTTGGTATCTTATTTGCATTTTTCTGATTTAGTATGAATTAGTTATGAAGTTTTCAAGAAGTTTTCAAAGTGACGGTCAAACGGTCAAAGGGCAAAAGCACAAGACAACCAAAGTGGGTTGGACAGAATCACTGACTTTTGGAAATTAGGGGCAATCTTGCCGAGTGGGACACAACTAGGGGCATAAAACCAATTATCCCTTTTTCAAAATGTCTCTGCCCCGACCTCCATTGTTATCGCAAAAATCAAAGAGGAGGCCTATCTCTGGTCTTTGGCGGGAGCCAAACAGCTTAGTATTGTTATGTCGCGAGAATGGAGCTTTTTCTTTTTGCCACCTCGCGGCTTATGTCTAAACATTCTTCTTAATCAATGAAAATGGCAAGTCTTTTGCCTTGTTTAAAAAAAACTATATTTGGTTTTGGGTTCTCATGGAATGGTACATATATTTGTATCTTTTTATGTTTTTTAGTATTTTTCTTAAAATATTAACTATGTGAAAATCATTATTGGGTGCACCGGGTTCGCTGGATACATTCCGGGAGTCGGATTGTAGACAAGCGAGTTGTTACCAAATTGTGCAATGATGCTACGTAACAAAAACAATAAAGATGGGCTCCTGGATATTTGTTGTATTGTTGGGCAAACAGAAAAATGGAGCAGCGAGTTGCATGATTAATTGGGTCTGAACTTCCATGGTACTCGGCTGAAGTATTGATATAGACTTGCACATCTAAAGCTAGTACAGAACTGGCGAGCTAGAGAGATACCGAGCAGGCGTTTTTTTTTGAGTCCAAACACACTCTCATTTATTGATCAATATCCAAATACATAGGAATACAAGATAAATCCAGGGGATTAGGTAGCCAGAGATGGCGTCCCGGAGAAAGTCCCAAAATGTGTATGGCGAGACTGTGCGCCTCAAAGTTCGTCTCGCGCCCTTCGAAGATGAAGGAGCATGCTGAAAACTGTGAAACTGAGCAGGTCTATGGTAGGTATAGGCGGGCAAAGGCTCACAAAGTGCTAACTGGGCCTGCCACAGTCACAGCCCAATAAGATCATTTTTCTTTTATATATGTAATTTAAATTTAAATTCAGAATATCCTCTTCAAAACATTATTGAAATATTTGAATATTGAAAAATATGTTTTTAAATGCATTTGAAAAATATTCATCATGTGTTTGCAAAAAATGTATATCGTGTTTCTTAAAACATGTTCAACATATCTTTTTCAAATGTACACCATGTATTTAGAAAAATGCAGTGTGTTTGTAAAACATGGTTAATGATTATTTAAGAAAACTTGTATTTGAATAATGTTCATCGTGTATTTTTTAGAAAAAAAAGTCATTAATTTGCAAAAGGTGTCTAATAAAAAGCCGATGACCGGAAAAAGTAGTAGAAAGAGTAACTAAGAAAGCCAAGTCTGCCTGGACACGCACAATAATTGGCTCTAATCCAAACATATGTCGAAACACTTGCTCAACAGGGAGTCCAAACATATGCACACGCGCGCGCGCACACACACACAACCCACATTACACCGTGCATATCAACTCGACTTGACTATATTTTGTGATTTATTGATAGATTGTGTGTACCACTTTGAAAGTTTACTTGAAGGTAAATTATTTTTGAAATTAGCCTACACATTTCGGTTATTTTGTCCGCGGTGAACCGGCTGACCCATGGGCCCGACCCTGACAGCGTGTTTGGTTCGGGGGATTAGAGATGGGGAATGGGAGTTGATGGGTGAGGATATTAAAAGTCCACTGTAAGTTCGATTACAGGAAACGGGAGATTAAATAGGAAGTTGAATGAAAGTTGAGGAAGACAATTCCCACTCATTTCTTCTTAGGGTACCATGTTAATCGTGATCAAAGTTTTATGGCACGCTAATTTTTATCATATATCAAAAAAGGAATGAGAGTAAAACTCCACTTCTCATGCCTAATTCCTCAACAAACACCCTTGTGGCAATTCTCATTCGTCTGCCCGAATGGTTACCAAATAGGCCGTGAAGGCCTGAACCGGTGGTGGAGAAATGGAGATGATGCTGATGTCCTTCCATGTTTTCACCAAAATTACCCCAATTTTCGAGGTTTTCGTGGTCCACAAAAGTCGGTCCCCGATGAGCGATGGCCCAAAACCATTTTATATCGGAGCTCACGCGTCAAGCTGCAACGCCCATGGCGATCAAACAAACACGTACTCGTTTGACCGGGCCGGCGACATGCATGACCCGCGCCGTACGTCGCGCTTTGGACACAACCCCGATGCAATCCGCATACGTACATTCGCTCTGCCGGATCAGCCGCTGCTTAGCCTAGCCTGCTCGCCCGGAGACCCACCGGCACCACAGCAACACCAGCTGCCTGCTTGCTTCTGCCGTGGCGTGGCGGGGACGATGCGTCCAAGACCGGGACGAAGGCGTGACGACGACTAGTCTCGGCCGGCGCGCGATCCCATCTCGCCCTGCTGCGTTCTACACTTTTTACTGGCGCGTCTTTGGCCGGGCATGGCCTGCCCGGCTAAACTACTCCAGCACCCCCAGTGTCACTGCGCTGCCACCGCGGGAGAGCCACCACCGAGGAGGTGAAACGCAATTAATTACAGTTGGGGGCGTGCGATTATTCCCTCACCCGCCCGGGGGAATGTTAAATCGACCCGTCGATCAGCAACTTGGCTCGACGCATCGGCTCGCTTTCGCCGTGCTCAACGCTCTCTCCGATCAGCACGGCAATGTGGCGTGCACGGCAATATGCCCCTGTTCCTTTTGCCGCCCCCTCCTGAATTTACCAGCAAAGCTGGACCGTCGCACTGTCGCAGTTGGTGCGCATCTCGAGAGCCCCGGCCGGAGCCATACGAGAGAATAACTTTGAGACCGGTCCATCCGTCCATGCACGCGCCTCTCGTGCCCGTGGGGCATACGTGCGCCTACGGAGGCATCATGCAAAGTAATGGTGCATGCCATCCATCTTCGTTGTTGTTGGATCCACGTACTACGCAGGTGGTATTGCACTCGTGAAAGAAATAAATCAATAACGATCTTGTCCCCGCGTGACTTGTCTTCCGAACCGGCAGATGATTCGGACACCGTACTTCGGATACAAAAACCTATCATCAGCAGCAGCAGTCTGAGGCACCAGGTTTATGTATTCGTCCAAGGCTTGACCAGGGGTTAGGTGATGCGAACAGGAGATGGATCGATAGATCAAAACCTTATAGAATGCCGACCAAGGCCATAAATACTCGCATGTGATGCCCGCTAACTCTGGGTGGATCTTGATGGAGCTTACTTAGATTAGCCTCGCACGCGCGACACAACACTGAAAGATCGAATCTCGTGCGTGGAGACATGCTGTTTTGCCACGACCACGAGCGAGTCATGTGACCGCCAAGCGATTTTCAGCAACTTCAGCAAATGGCACGGTGCAGCGCCCGCGCTTCAAGTGGGCACGGGACCGCATACCTACTGTTGTTTAACGATGGTGCTCTCCTTGGAGGTATTGCGTTATTGGTTGTTAACTGTTTCTTGTTTGGAACATAATGACAAGGAGCGTAGAATCAAACATAGCAATGGGTCACCTGAAAAGAAACCTAACTAAAGCTATTCTATAACGGGATTGCTTTCCATCAACTCTCCTTCCCCTCCCCGCTGAGGCCTATCCTCGATTATCATGCTCACGGTATGACAGCTCTCAAAGCACCGCAACGGTTGTATCCGGTTGTATCGTCGACGGCTCTCGGCCCAGCCTCCCGCCTGGTGCAAGCTATCTAGGAGGACGTGGTTCCACTTTGTCACCTCCTGGCTTCATCAGCCAGGCTTTTGTGGAAGTTGTGTGACTTGAGTGGGAGGCGGCGGTCGACACCCCCCAGGGTTTTCTCCGCCGCTGATGTTTGGCGTCACTATGCCACATTGATTAGGTAGTTTATGCGAGGATCGAGAGCTAATTTGGCGCCGAGCTTCGGGCTCGTAAGGGAGCCCTTCTCGATCGGATTAAGTCGTTGGATGTGCTTGTCGAAGTGGCTTTAGCGCTACGCCCTTGAAAGCCTCCCTTATGGAGAACTTCAAGGGTGAGGAGCTCTTCTGGCACGCGCGAAAGGGCGGCGGCAAAAGTGTTCTATCTGTGTTTGTGGGACGGGGACGTCGTCCTCGAGCAGTCTGGGGAGACCGTGGTCCACATTTACTCCTATAAGGAGTTTCTTTGGGAGAGAATTGTTGGCTAGTAGAGGCCAAAGTATGTACGAGTGAGAATGGCAACCTCACTATGCCATTCTTGCCAGAGGAGGTGGGGTTGGGATGAAGGCTAGTTTGGCACCATTCCCGATGGCTTACCGGTGGCCTTCTTTTAAAAGTTCTAGCCGTTGCTGTAGCCGTTGGTCATGCCTATGTTTCAGGAATTCTATACTGGGAGTCTCGGACTCTTGACATGTCTTGGCTCAGCTTTGGTGCCATTACCCTGATCCTCAAAATAGTCGGGGCGACGGACATTCAACCCTTTCAGCCAGTTATGGTTATTAACGTGTTGTAGTGGATTTTCTCAAAGGTACTTGCATCACGCTTTGCCCCGGTGGTGGAGCGTGTTTCTCACCCGTTCCAATCTGCTTTCCTGGAGGGTCATCATATTCATGACATAATTTTGGCGCTTCAAGAGATAGTGCATCAGGTTAGAACACGCCTTCATAATGGCGTTTTTCTTAACCTAGATTTTGTGAAGGCCTACGATTGCCTCGATTGGTCTTTTCTTCGCTTAGCTCTTGAGTGACGAGGGTTTGATGATTGGTGGTGTTCGTGGATCATGCGGTTGGTTCGGTGCGACAGCACCGCCGTTAATATTAATGGGATGTAGGTCCCTTTTCTAGGTCTTCCCAAGTGCTGAGGTAGGGAGATCTTATTTCTGCCCTCCGCTTTAACCTTGTTGCCGCTATTCTGTATAAAGCTAGGATGGTCGGTCATATCACTAGTGTGATTGGGCAATTCATACCTGGTGGGAGCGTCACGCATCTACAACATGCGGATGATACCATTATCATGGGGGAAGGTTCGAATCTTGATATTATTAATCTCAAGTTCCTCCTTCTATGCTTCGAGGCCATGTCCGGTATGGAGATTAACTTTGACAAGAGCAAAGTTATAGTTTTAGGGTACTTGGATGATGAGTGGCAGCGGATTGCGGACATCCTAAACTACAGGTTGTCCTCCTTTCACATTACTTACTTAGGGATGCCACTGTCGGATTCGTGGATACCCCTGAGTGAGTTCGGCCCACTTATGGGACGGGCCGCGTCTCAGAGTCTTGGTGCAGGCATATTATGTCTAAAGGGAGTAAGACCGTGCTTATCAACTCCTCCCCATGTATATGATGGGGTTATATATACTGCCACAGGGAGGGTCATAGCTCCTTTGATAGAAAATTTTCCCGCTTCTTCTGGTAGACGCCGGATGGCCAATAGAAATATTGTATGGTGGAGTGGGTTGATATCTGCCTACCTAAGTACCTGGAAGGTATTTGCATGCTTACGTCCTATTGCAAGAATGGCCCCATCCTGCTTAGGTGGGTCTAGCGGATCCTTCATGGGAAGGGGGCTTTGGCTTCAGCTTTTTCGAGCTAAGTGCCTACATGGCCGACCCCTACTTGCTTATGAGCATCGAGAGGGGTCTCAGTTATGGTGATCCATCCAACGGATCAAGCATGAGATCTTGCTTGGGCTTACCCTTTCCATTGGTAATGGAGAGGGGGCCCTATCTTGGCTGGGTGGGAGGGGTCTACATTGTGTACAAAGTTCCCAGACATGTTTGCTATTTTCTCAAATCCGTTGACTTTGGTTTCCACGGCGACTCAAGATGGTCAGTGGAACGTATTGTTCCTAAGGTCATTTGACCATGTGGAGGCGAAGGAGTGGGCCAACTTATTGGCTACCCTCCCTCCGGTGCTCACGGACTAACCAGACACCATGTCGTGGCAACTGCCCTCCTGAGTGGTTTTCTCGGTTGGCTTCGCCTACCATGCCTTATGTCGTAGACTGTCCTCTCAAGATCAAAATATTTGTTTGTCTGCTAGTGCGAGACTGCCCCATCTCGGAAAGAGGTGACCTAGTGGCATGATTCCGGAGATGGAGTGTGCCCCTTTGTGGGGTTCCAGAGACTTGTACTCGTATCTTATTCTCTGAGGCTCTGGGAGCCGATTGGGAAGCCTTGGACCTCGATGGGTTCCTCCAAACCCGTGCCAACAAAACTGAAAGGAGGAGACACCTTTTTCAGCTTGTCTTCATGGTGCTGACTTGAACTCTGTGGACGACGCATAACAAGATGGTTATTGAGCAGATTTTCATGTGATGGACCTCTTACTTTGTCTTCCAACCTTGCATTCTTGCAACACTGCCACCCGCTTTCTACACAGTGTTATCGCTATCGGCTTGTCCTTATGATGGATGCGATGACTACTCAAGCACATCAGCGGGCTTCGACTCGGCACACTTGAGCTTTCGGCCACTTGGTGGCCTTTTTCCCCATTTTCTTTCCTTCTTTCTTTTGGTCGTGTTTAGGTTTATGCCCCGATAGACTAATTTTATTATTGTTGAGACACTCGTTGTCTGGATATGGTGGTTGCTTTATTTATAAAACGGGGCGAAAGCTTGATCCGAAGAGAGTTTGTTCACTATAGTCGGGTTCAACAAACCATTTCTTCTGCTCTAAGCATCATTATCACACCTTTAAACGTACGTCTCTCGTGATGTAACCTCACCTGAATTTTTTTCTACTCTTCTATCAATGGAATGATACACGACATTTGAGTATTTGCTGAAAAAAATCACCAACTTTTAAATCATTCAATCTACGACCAGTGGTTCGTGTGGGTTTTTTCTTTGTGCAATTTTACATTTTTTAGTTTTCTGCCAGTAACTTGCACAACTACAGCCACGCGCAAGTACTGTTGCACAGTGATTGGCCTAGCACAACTATAGTTACACGCCTTCTATCTTAGCGCAAACGCACGTCTGTCAGCTATGTGCCACTATAGTTGTATGCACATCCTATCACACGCACCGCATACCGCGGTTAGCAAGCCTAGCGCAATTGCACATTCATTGCCCACGCGAAATTACAGTTGCTCACACTCTGGCCTAGCAAAATTGCACATCTGCAGCCCCGCACACGCAATTACAGTTACACGCGTGTCCATCGACCACCCCCAACTACAGTCACATCAGTCACCGCTGCGCAACTATATTTGCATCCCTCATTAGCAGCATATGTAAAACATAAAAAGGAAAAAGGAAAAATTCAAACGATGGGGCTTGATGATTGAGTTATTTCTATACAAATGATAAAAATCGGGCGTTCCCTTAGAAGGGTTTTCTCATCGAATGCCCTGTGACATGTTCGATCACCATTAGGAGAGAACGTGTGGACATAGCACATTGATTTGCTTGTTTGACGCTACATGAGAGAACGACCTTCATGAGTTTTTCTTTTCATTAGCATAATGGCAGCTTTTTCTGATGTAATATGCCAAATTTCGAAAACATGTTTGGAAATTTCTCTTTTGTAGTATGACAGTTCTCCATGTGACGGCATGACAATTCTCCTCTTTGGAGCATTCAACGTAACATATCTGTGCATATCTTCAATTGGTCTCTCTCTTATCTCTAGCCTTGTATAGCCTAACTGTTGGAAATATGCCCTAGAGGCAATAGTAAAGTTGTTATTATTATATTTCCTTATTCATGATAAAGGTTTATTATTCATGCTAGAATTGTATTGACAGAAAACTTAAATACATGTGTGGATACATAAACAAATATTGTGTCCCTAGTGAGACTCTACTAGACTAGCTCGTTTATCAGAGATGGTTAATGTTTCCTAACCATAGACATGAGTTGTCATTTGATAAGGGGTCACATCATTAGGAGAATGATGTGACGGACAAGACCCAATTGTTAGCAGAGCATATGATCGTTCAGTTTATTGCTACTGCTTTTTTAATGTCAAATACGTGTTTCTTCGACCATGAGATCATGCAACTACCAGACTCCGGAGGAATGCCTTGTGTGCCATCAAACATCACAACGTAACTGGGTGATCATAAAGGTGCTCTACAGGTATTTCTGAAGGTGTTTGTTGGGTTGGCATGTATCGAGACTGGGATTTGTCAATTCGTGTGACGGAGAGGTATCTCTGGGCCCTCTCAGTTATTCAGCATCACAAGAAGCTTGCAAGAAATGTGAATAAGGATTTAGTTACGGGATGATGTATTACGGAACGAGTAAAGAGACTTGCCGGTAACAAGATTGAAATAGGTATGAAGATACCGATGATCGAATCTCGGGCAAGTAACATACCAACAGACAAAAGGAACTATGTATGTTGTCATAAAGGTTCGACTGATAAAGATCTTCATAGAATATGTAGGAACCAATATGGGCATCCAGATCCTGCTATTGGTTATTGACCGGAGAAGCACCTCGGTCATGTCTACATCATTCTTGCACCCATAGGGCCCGCACTCTTAATGTTCGTTGACAATATAGTATTATATGAGTTATGTTGGTGAAATGTTGTTCAGAGTCATGGATGAGATCACGGACATGACAAGGAGCTCCAGAATAGTCCGAAGGTAAAGATTGATATATGGGATAATAGTGTTTGGTCTCCGGAAGGGGTTTCGGATGTTTCCCGAAATGTTCGGGTACGAGAACACTCTATTTGGGCCAAGGGGTAAAGCCCACGAGGCTTTACGAATGTGCAAAAGGAGTTTTGCGGAGCCCAGGGGGCAGATGCCAGGGACACCGAGGACCGTGACAACTGGTCCTGGAGTCTGAGAAGTGCTCTTGCCTTGCGTGATAAACCAAACCAACTTTGAGGAGTATCTTTCTCCAAGAAACGACCCAGGGCTCAACATATAAATAGAGGGTCGGGTAGGGCTAGCACCGAAATAGATCAAGATTCACCAAGCCATGTGCCAGAAACCCCGTCCCCTCTAGTTTATCCTCCGTCTAGTTTCTGCTGTGCTTGGCGAAGCCCTGCGGAGATTGTTCTTCACCACCACCGTCACCACGCCATCGTGCTGCCGGAACTCATCTACTACTTTGCCCCTCTTGTTGGATCAACAAGGCGAGGATGTCATCGAGCTGAACTTGTGCTGAACGCGGAGGTGCCGTACATTCGGTACTTGATCGGGACGGATCGTGAAGGTGTACGACTACATCAACTATGTTGATAAATGCTTCCACTTAGCCATCTTCAAGGGTATGAAGATGATCTCCCCCTCTCGTAGCTATGCATCTCCATGGATAGATCTTGCGTGTGCATAGAATTTTTTTGTTTTCCATGCTACATTCCCCAATAGTGGCATCATGAGCCTGGTCTATGCATAGATGATATGCATGGGTAGAACACAAAGGAGTTGTGGGCGGTGATGTTCATACTGCTTACCACCAACGTCTTATTTTAATTCAGCGGTATTATGGGATGAAATGACCCAGACCAACCTTAGTGTCCACGTACATGAGAACGGTTCCACCAACTGATGCAACTTGTTTTGAATAAGGTGGCTAGCGGGTGTCTGTTTATCTCACTTTAGTTGAATCGAATTTGACTACGGCCGATCCTTGCAGAAGGTTAAAACAACAAACTTGATAATCACTGTTGTGGTTTTGCATAGGTAAGAATGGTTCTTGCTAGTTACCCATAGCAGCCACGTAAAACTTGCAACAACAAAGTAGAAGACGTCTAACTTGTTTTATGGTATGTTGTGATGTGATATGGTTAAGACGTGATATGATATACGATGTTGTATGAGATGATCATGTTTTGTAATATCGACAACATGCAGGAGCCTTAGGGTTGTCTTTTAATTATTGTATGACCTGTGTATCAACCATTCAATGCCATGTAATTGCTTTACTTTATCGTTGTACATTAGCAATAGTTGTAGAAGAAATAGTTGGCGAGATGACCCCGACACAACCATGGAGTTCAAGGTGTCACGCCAGTGATGATAAAGATCATGACGTTGCTTTGGAGATGGAGATCAAAAGAACATGATGATGATGATGATGTCCATATCATGTCACATATTTTGATTGCATGTGATGTTTATCCTTTATGCATCTTATTTTTCTTAGAACGAGGTAGCATTATAAGATGATCCCTTCACTTAATTTTAAGATAAAAGTGTTCTCCCCGAGTATGCACCATTGCTAAAGTTCATCCTTTCAAAGCACCTCATGATGACCGGGCATGATAGACTCTATGTTCACATACAACGGTTGTAAGCCAGTTTTGCACAAGCAGAATACTTGGGTTAAACCTGACGAGCCTAGCATGTACAGACATGGTCTCGGAACACTGGAGACCGAAAGGTCGAACATGAGTCATATAGTAGATATGATCAACATGAAGATGTTCACCATTGAAGACTACTCCATCTCACATGATGATCGGACATGGTTAAGTTGATTTGGATCATGTATCAGTTAGACAACTTGAGGGATGATGATTTAAGTGGGAGTTCATTAGTAATTTGATTATTTGAACTAAATTTATCATGAACTTTGTCTTAATAGTTTTTTCATATCTATGTTGTAGATAAATGGTCCGTGCCACTGTTCCCTTGAATTTTAATGCGTTCCTAGAGAAAGCTAAGTTGAAAGATGATGGTAGAAACTACACAGACTCAGTCCGTAACTTGAGGATTATCCTCATTATTGCGCAGAAGAATTATGTCCTTGATGTACCGCTAGGTGACCCACCCGGTCCTGCTAGTCTAGACGTTGTGAACGCTTGGCAAACGCGGACTGATGGCTACTCGATAGTTCCATGTGCCATGCTTTACGGCTTAGAACCGGGGGTCCAAAAGCGTTTTGAGCACCACGGAGCATATGAGATGTTCCAAGAGCTGAAATTGATATTTCAAGCTAATGCCCGGATTGAGAGATATGAAGTCTCCAACAAGTTCTTTAGCTGTAAAATGGAGAATAGTTCTGTAAGTGAACACATATTCAGAATGTCTGGGTACCACAACCACTTGACTCAGCTGGGAATTGAGCTCCCAGATGAGTGTGTAATTGATAGATTTCTTCAATCACTTCCACCAAGCTATAAAGGATTCATGCTGAACTATAATATGCAGGGAATGACTAAAACAATTTCTGAGCTCTTCGCGATGCTGAAATCGGCGGAGGTAAAAATCAGGAAAGAGCATCAATTGTTGATGGTTAATAAAACCACCAGTTTCAATAAAAAGGTCGAGGGAAAGAAAGGGAACTTCAAGAAGAACAACAAGGAAGTTGCCGCTCCCGTGAACAAGCCCAAAGCTGGACCCAAGCCCGAGACTGAGTGCTTCTACTGCAAGGGTAACGTTCACTCGAAGCAGAACTGTCCTAAATATTTGGCAGATAAGATGGATGGCAAAGTGAACAAATGTATATTTTATATACATGTTATTGATGTGTTCCTTACTAGTGCTCATAGTAGCGCCTGGCTATTTGATACTGGTTCGATTGCTCATATTTTTAACTCAAAATAGGAGCTGCGGAATAAATGAACACTAGCTAAGGACGAGGTGACGGTGTGCGTCAGGAATGGTTCCAAGGTTGATGTGATCGTCGTCGGCACGCTACCTCTACATCTACCTTCGGGATTAGTTTTAGACCTCAATAATTGTTGTTTGTTACCAGCGTTGAGAATGAACATTATATCCGGATCTTGTTTATTGCAAGATGGTTATTCATTTAAGTCAGATAATAATGGTTGTTCTATTTATATGAGTATATCTTTTATGGTCATGCACCTTTGATGAATGGTCTATTCTTGTTGAATCTCGATCAGTGATACACATATTCATAATATTGATGCCAAAAAAAATGCAAAGTTAATAATGATAGTGCAACATACTTGTGGCACTACCGATTAGGTCATATTGATGTAAAGCGCATGAAGAAACTCCATGCGGATGGACTTTTGGAATCACATGATTATGAATCATTTGATACTTGCGAACCATGCCTCATGGGTAATATGACTAAAACTCCATTCTCCGGAACAATAGAGCGAGCTTATGACTTATTGGAAATAATAAATACCGATGTATGCGGTCCAATGAGTGTTGAGGCACGCGGCGGGTATCGTTATTTTGTAACCTTCACAAATGATTTGAGTAGGTATTGGTATATCTACTTGATGAAACACAAGTCTGAAACATTTGAAAAATTCAAAGAATTTTAGAGTGAAGTGGAGAATCATCGTAATAAGAAAATAAAGTTTCTGCGATCTGATCACAGGGGTGAATATTTGAGTTACGAGTTTGGCCTTCATTTAATACAATGTGGAATTGTTTCACAACTCACGCCACCTGGAACACCATAGCGTAATCGTGTGCCCGAACTTCATAACTGTATTCATTAGATTTGGTGCGTTCTATGATGTCTCTTACCGATTTGCCACTATCATTTTTGGGTTATGCATTAGAGATAGCAACATTCACGTTAAATAGGGCACCGTCTAAATCCGTTGAGACGACACCGTATGAACTATGGTTTGGCAAGAAACCTAAGATGTCGTTTCTTAAAGTTTGGGAATGTGACGCTTATGTCAAAAGGCTTCAGCCTGATAAGGTCAAACCCAAAGCGAAGAAGTGTGTATTGCTACGTCTTGATCTAGCGTTGGTTTTCCCCGAAGAGGATAGGGTGATGCAGCAAAGTGTAGCGTAAGTATTTCCCTCAGTTTTGAGAACCAAGGTATCAATCCAGTAGGAGGCTCCTCAAAAGTCCCACGCACCTACACAAACAAACTGAGAACTCGCAACCAATGCAATAAAGGGGTTGGCAATCCCTTCACGGTCACTTACGAAAGTGAGATCTGATAGAGATAGTATGATAAGATAAATATATTTTTGGTATTTTATAATATAGATGCAGAAAAGTAAAGATGCAAATAAAAGTAGATTGAAAGCAAATATGATAAGAGATAGACCCGGGAGCCATAGGTTTCACTAGAGGCTTCTCTCGGGAGCATAAGCATTACGGTGGGTGAACACATTACTGTCGAGCAATTGATAGAAAAGTGAATAATTATGACGTTATCTAGGCATGATCATGTATATAGGCATCACGTCCATAACAAGTAGATCGACTCCTGCCTGCATCTACTACTATTACTCCACACATCGACCGCTATCCAGCATGCATCTAGTGTATTAAGTTCATAAGAACAGAGCAACGCATTAAGCAAGATGACATGATGCAGAGGGATAAACTCATGCAATATGATATAAAACCCATCTTGTTATCCTCGATGGCAACAATACAATACATGTCTTGCAACCCTTTCTGTCACTGCGTAAGATCACCGCAAGATTGAACCCAAAGCTAAACACTTCTCCCATAGCAAGAAAGATCAATCTAGTAGGCCAAACCAAACTGATAATTCAAAGAGACTTGTAAAGATAACTCAATCATACATAAAAGAATTCAGAGAAGATTCCAATATTATTCATAGATAAACTTGATCATAAACCCACAATTCATCGGATCTCGACAAACACACCGCAAAAAGAGATTACATCGAATAGATCTCCACAAGAGAGGGGGAGAACATTGTATTGAGATCCAAAAAGAGAGAAGAAGTCATCTAGCTAATAACTATGGACCCGTAGGTCTGTGGTAAACTACTCACAACTCATCGGAGAGGCTCTGGTGTTGATGTAGAAGCCCTCCATGATCGATTCCCCCTTCCGGTAGAGTGCCGATGAAGGCTCCAAGATGGGATCTCGTGGATACAGAAGGTTACGGCGGTGGAAATTGTGTTTTGTGGTGCTCCTGGATGTTTTCGGGGTCCGTGGATATATATAGGAGAAAGAAGTACGTCGGTGGACGCCCGAGGGGCCCACGAGACAGGGGGGGCGCGCCCCTAGGGGGGCGCCCTCCTATCTCATGGGCCCTCGGAGCTTTCTTGACTTGCACTCCAGGCTCTCCGGATCAGATTTGTTCCAAAAATAACGCTCCCGAAGGTTTCATTCCGTTTGGACTCCGTTTGATATTCCTTTTCTTCGAAATACTGAAATAGGCAAAAAAACAACAATATGGGTTGGGCCTCCGGTTAGTAGGTTAGTCCCAAAAATGATATAAATGTGTAGAATAAAGCCCATAAACATCCAAAAGGGGTAATATAATAGCATGGAACAATAAAAAATTATAGATACGTTGGAGACGTATCAAGCATCCCCAAGCTTAATTCCTACTCGTCCTCGAGTAGGTAAATGATAAAAAGAGAATTTTTGATGTGGAATGCTACCTAGCATAATTCATAATGTAATTTTCTTTCATTGTGGCATGAATGTTCAGATCCAAATAATACAAAATAAAAGTTCATAAAGACATAAAAAATAGTAATACTTCAAGCATAGTAATCAAGGTAATCATGTCTTCTCAAAATAACATGGCTAAAGAAAGTTATCCCTACAAAATCATATAGTCTGGCTATGCTCTATCTTCATCACACAAAGTATTTAATCATGCACAACCCCGATGACGAGCCAAGCAATTGTTTCATACTTTAATAATCTCAAACACTTTCAACTTTCACGCAATACATGAGCGTGAGCCATGGACATAGCACTATGTGGAATAGAATGGTGGTTGTGGAGAAGACAAAAAGTAGAAGATAGTCTCACATCAACTAGGCATATCAACGGACTATGGAGATGCCCATTAATAGATATCAATGTGAGTGAGTAGGGATTGCCATGCAACGGATGCACTAGAGCTATAAATATATATGAAAGCTCAACAAAAGAAACTAAGTGGGTGTGCATCCAACTCGCTTGCTCACGAAGACCTAGGGCACTTTTGAGGAAGCCCATCATTGGAATATACAAGCCAAGTTCTATAATGACAAATTCCCACTAGTATATGAAAGTGACAACATATGAGACTCTCTATCATAAAGATCATGGTGCTATTTTGAAGCACAAGTGTGGAAAAAGAGATAGTAGCATTGTCCCTTCTCTCTTTTTCTCTCATTTTATATATTTTTTTCTTTTTCTTTTTCTCTTTTTTTTCTGTGGCCTTTCCTTTTTTTTCTTTTTCTTTTTGGCCTTTCTCTTTTTTTTGTAAAGTCCGAAGTCTCATCCCGACTTGTGGGGGAATCATAGTATTCATCATCCTTTCCTCACTAGGACAATGCTCTAATAATGAAGATCATCACACTTTTATGGATTTACAACTCAAAGCTAAAACAAATTATGACTCTATATGAATGTCTCCAGCGGTGTACCGGGATATGCAATGACTCAAGAGCGACATGTATGAAAATTGTGAAGGTGGCCTTGCCACAAATATGATGTCAACTACATGATCATGCAAAGAGCAATATGACAAAAGTAATGTGTGTCATATGAACGGAACGGTGGAAAGTTGCATGGCAATATATCTTGGAATGGCTGTGGAAATGCCATAATAGGTAGGTATGGTGGCTGTTTTGAGGAAGGAGTATGGTGGGTATATGGTACCGGCGAAAATTGCGCGGCACAAGAGAGGCTAGCAATGGCGGAAGGGTGAAAGGGTGCGTATAATCCATGGACTCAACATTAATCAAAAGAACTCATATACTTGTTGCAAAAATTTAGAAGTCATCAAAAATCAAAGCACTATGCGCATGCTCCTAGGGGGATAGATTGGTAGGAAAAGACCATCGCTCGTCCCCGACTGCCACTCATAAGGAAGACAATCAATAAATATAATTGTGCTCCAACTTCATCACAAAGCGGTTCACCATACGTGCATGCTACGGGAATCACAAACTTCAACACAAGCATTCTTCAAATTCATAATCACCCAACTAGCATGACTGTAATATTACTACCTCCATATCTCAAAACAATTATCAAGTATCAAGTTGATCATAACATCCAATTCACTTCGTATGATAGTTTTTATTATACCCAACTCGGATGCTCATCATTCTAGGACCAACTTTGTAACAATAGCAAATACCATTATGTTCTAAAAGACTCTCAAAATGATATAAGTGAAGCATGAGAGACTAGAAATTTCTTCAAAATTAAGACACCACCGTCGTGCTCTGAAAGATATAAGTGAAGCACTAGAGCAAAAACTATCAAGCTCAAAAGATATAAGTGAAGCACATAGAGTATTCTAGCAAATTCTAATCAAATAGGCTTCTCCCAAAAGGTGTGTTACAGCAAGGATTATTGTGGTAAACTAACAAGTAAAGACTAATATAATACACGACACTCCAAGCAAAACACATATCATGTGGCGAATAAAAATATAGCTCCAAGTAAAGTTACCAATGAACGAAGACGAAAGAGGGGATGCCTTCCAGGGGCATCCCCAAGCTTTGGCTTTTGGCTACTCTTGAATATCTTGGGGTGCCATGGGAATCCCCAAGCTTAGGCTCTTGCCACCCTTTATTCCATAGTCCATAAAAGCTTTACCCAAAACTTGAAAACTTCACAACACAAAACTCAACAGGAAATCTTATAAGCTCCGTTAGTGAAAGAAACCAAAACCACCACATAAGGTGCTGCAATGAACTCATTATTTATTTATTTTTGTGTTAACATACTTTATTCCAACTTCCTTATGGTTTATAAACTAATTTATTAGCCATAGATGCATTGAAATAAGCAAACAACACACGAGAAATAGAATCTGTCAAAAACAGAACAGTCTGTAGCAATCTGTAACTAACGCAAACTTCTGGAACTCTAAAAATCGTACCAAAATAGGAAGTATTGGACAATTTGTCTATTGATCAGCAGTAAAAAGAATCAATGCAAAACCACGTTTCTGTTATTTATTGATTTTTTATCTCGTGAGTGCAAAGTTTCTGTTTTTCAGCAGAATCAAATCAACTATCATCATAGTTTATCCTATAGGTTCTACTTGGCACAAACACTAATTAAAATATAAAAAACACATCTAAACAGAGAGTATATGCAAGATTTATTCCTAAATAGGAGCAAAAACAAAGAACATAAAGAAAAATTGGGTTTCCTCCCAACTAGCGCTATCGTTTAACGCCCCTAGCTAGGCGTTGATAATTCTAATGATGCTCACACGAAAGACAAGAATTGAAGCGCAAAGAGAGCATCATGAAACACATGACAAACACATCTAAGTCTAACGTACTTCATATGCATAGGCATATTATAAGCAAACAAATTTGCAAGGCAAGCAAAAATTGGCATATGCAAGGAAGAAGAAAGAGACGATAGCAATCTCAACATGAAGAGAGGTAATTTAGCAACATGAAAATTTCTACGACCATATTTTCCTCTCTCATAATAATTACATATAGGATCATGAGCAAATTCAACAAAATAGCTATCACATAAAATATTTTCAACACGATCCACATGCATGCAAAGTTGACACTCTTCCAAAATAGCGGGATTAACATTAACTAAAGTAATGACCTCTCCAAACCCACTTTCAATAATATTGCAAACATTATTATCAATCTCATATTCATCATGGAGCTTAAATAAATTTTCAACATCAAAAAAAGAATCACCCCAATCATGATTATTGCAACAAGTAGTAGACATAGCAAAACTAGCATCCCCAAGCTTAGGGTTTTGCATATTATTAGCACAATTGACATCAAGAGAATTTATAGTAACATCATTGCAATCATGCTTTTCATTGAAGGAACTACCAAGTATGGGTGCAATAGCAACGATCTCATGTTTAACATAAGGAACTATAGCAAATTCATCTTCATAAATATTGGCATCATGGCCACAAGAATAGCAAGCATCATGTTCATCAAGGGATATTTCACAAATCATCGCGATCATTATCTATAGATTCATGCATATCATTATTTTCTTCCAAAGCAACGGTCATTCTTTCAATAAATTCTTGGATATACACATTATGAGCAAAGTTTTCATTGCAATATTTAAGTATGACGGAATTTTCAGATTTGTTGAGAGTAAAATCATACTTTTCAATCAAAGAATCAACTTCCTGAGCACCCTTAAAAACGACAAATTCTTCAATTTGTTCAATATCATAGTAACTATAAACACCCTTTGCATAAGAAGATAAGATTTCATTATCATTGAACTCACATAGGTACGGAAGGTGTTTATTAGGGTTCTTAGAGCAACAAGTAAAATCACAAATTTCACAAAGATTCCAAGCATAGCATAGCAAACTATTTATATGATACCATAAGAGCTTCCCCTTTTCAGACAAACGATGTCGCACAAAATGAGCATGCTCATCTAAAGATTTCCCATAAACTAGGCTAGTTGGGGTTTCAGCACGAGCACATATGGATCGAAGATGATGATCCAAGTAGAACACTTTAAGTGCATCCATAACAATAGATTTTTAGCAAGCAAAGATGCAAGCACATAGAAGGCACATGGAGACACAAGCAAACAAAAAGGCAAGCGAAAAGAGAGAGGAGAAGATTGGGAAAGAGAGGGCGAATAAAACGGCAAGGGTGAAGTAGGGGAGAGGAAAACGAGAGGCAAATAATGTAAATGCGAGGGAGATGGGTTTGTGATGGGTACTTGGTATGTCTTGACTTGAGAGAAGACCTCCCTGGCAACGGCACCAGAAATCCTTCTTGCTACGTCTTGAGCTAGCGTTGGTTTTCCCCGAAGAGGAGAGGGTGATGCAGCAAAGTGTAGCGTAAGTATTTCCCTCAGTTTTGAGAACCAAGGTATCAATCCAGTAGGAGGCTCCTCAAAAGTCCCACGCACCTACACAAACAAACTGAGAACTCGCAAACAACACAATAAAGGGGTTGTCAATCCCTTCACGGTCACTTACGAAAGTGAGATCTGATAGAGATAGTATGATAAGATAAATATATTTTTGATATTTTATAATATAGATGCAGAAAAGTAAAGATGCAAATAAAAGTAGATTGAAAGCAAATATGATAAGAGATAGACCCGGGGGCCATAGGTTTCACTAGAGGCTTCTCTCAAGAGCATAAGTATTACGGTGGGTGAACAAATTACTGTCGAGCAATTGATAAAAAAGCGAATAATTATGACATTATCTAGGCATGATCATGTATATAGGCATCACGTCCATAACAAGTAGATCGACTCCTGCCTGCATCTACTACTATTACTCCACACATCGACCGCTATCCAGCATGCATCTAGTGTATTAAGTTCATAAGAACAGAGCAACGCATTAAGCAAGATGACATGATGTAGAGGGATAAACTCATGCAATATGATATAAACCCCATCTTGTTATCCTCGAGGGCAACAATACAATACGTGTCTTGCAACCCTTTCTGTCACTGCGTAAGATCACCGCAAGATTGAACCCAAAGCTAAACACGTCTCCCATGGCAAGAAAGATCAGTCTAGTAGGCCAAACCAAACTGATAATTCGAAGAGACTTGTAAAGATAACTCAATCATACATAAAAGAATTCAGAGAAGATTCCAATATTATTCATAGATAAACTTGATCATAAACCCACAATTCATCGGATCTCGACAAACACACCGCAAAAAGAGATTACATTGAATAGATCTCCACAAGAGAGGGGGAGAACATTGTATTGATATCCAAAAAGGGAGAAGAAGCCATCTAGCTAATAACTATGGACCCGTAGGTCTGTGGTAAACTACTCACAACTCATCGGAGAGGCTATGGTGTTGATGTAGAAGCCCTCCGTTATCGATTCCCCCTCCGGCAGAGTGTCGGCGAAGGCTCCAAGATGGGATCTCGTGGATACAGAATGTTACGGCGGTGGAAATTGTGTTTCGTGGTGCTCCTGGATGTTTTCGGGGTCCGTGGATATATATAGGAGAAAGAAGTACGTCGGTGGGCGCCTGAGGGGCCCACGAGACAGGGGGCGCGCCCCAGGGGGGGCGCCCTCCTATCTCGTGGGGCCCTCGGAGCTTTCTTGACTTGCATTCCAGGCTCTCCGGATCAGATTTGTTCCAAAAATAACGCTCCCGAAGGTTTCATTCCGTTTGGACTCCGTTTGATATTCCTTTTCTTCGAAATACTGAAATAGGCAAAAAAAAAACAGCAATATGGGCTGGGCCTCCGGTTAGTAGGTTAGTCCCAAAAATGATATAAATGTGTAGAATAAAGCCCGTAAACATCCAAAAGGGGTAATATAATAGCATGGAACAATAAAAAATTATAGATACGTTGGAGACGTATCATGTATTCATAGGATACCCGAAATGAACTATTGGGTATACCTTCTAACACAGATCCGAAGGCAAAATCTTCCTTGCTAAGAATGGGTCCTTAGAGAAGGAGTTTCTCTCAAAAGAAGTGAGTGGGAGGGAAATAGAACTTGATGAGGTAGTTATACCTTCTCTCGAATTGGAAAGTAGTACATCAGACAAAACCGTTCCCGTGATGCCTACACCAGCCAGAGAGGAAACAAATAATGATGATAATGAAACTTCAGATCAAGTTACTACTGGACCTCGTAGGTCGACCAGAACACGTTCCGCACCAGAGTGGTACGGCAATCCTGTCCTAGAAGTCATGTCGTTGGACAACGGCGAACCTACGAACTATGAAGTGTTGGGGAACGCATTAATTTCAAAAAAATCCTACGAACACGCAAGATTTATCTCTAGGTGATGCATAGCAATGAGAGGGGAGAGTGTTGTCAACGTACCGTCATAGACCGAAAGTGGAAGCATTATGACAACGCGGTTGATGTAGTCGTACGTCTTCACGATCCGACCGATCCTAGCACCGAAGGTACGGCACCTCCGCGATCTCCACACTTTCAGCTCGGTGACGTCCCACGAACTCTAGGTCCAGCTGAGGTCGAGGGAGAGTTTCGTTAGCATGACGGCGTGGTGACGGTGATGATGAAGTTACCGGCACAGGGCTTCGCCTTGGCAGTACGATGATATGGATGAGGTGGAAATATGTGGAGGGGGGCACCACACCTGGCTAAACAATCAACTTGTGTGTCTATGGGATGCCCGCCTGGCCACGTATATAAAGGAGGGGAGGGAAGAGGTGGCCGGCCCAAAGGGGGGCGCGCCAGGTGTGGGGAATCCTACTATGATGCGACCGTTGACAGAAAAACGATGGCGTGAATAATTTGCCCAATCTTTCACGGTACGATGTCACCTGAAACAGCATGGCACTCGCGATCTTGTAGATGCAATCACCACGAAAACAACACGCACACCGAGAGAGGAAGTAAATGGACGATCTTCAGCAGATCAGCAAAAATTGAAACTCTAGAATCAATCTTAGACCAGAATCACAAAGCCTCAATAGCTATCAACAAATATTCAGTGGCGGCTTGGAGATTCCCCGAGTTGCCGATCTATCCATCGATGGAAAAATAACCTAGCCAAAAACTGACCCTCGTACACGGCCGACGTGGCCTTTAAAATAATGCTCGCAGGCACGCAGGCTAGCCCGACTCATTTCCTAATTTCCAAGATGACTTGGACTCTAACAACCACGTAACAAACTAGGTACGCTAAAAAAACTATAGTCTTTTTCCTATCCAACTAAACAAGATTTAACTAATTTAATTATCCGGCAAGCTGATCACAAACGTCCAATCTTTCCTTGTAGCTTCTCAAGTAGAACTCAAACTTGGACATTAGTCGCCCCAATCATCATATCTGTGCATAGTGTCCTGAAACATGCTTCACCTCATCTTGTGGAAAAATATCAAACGCCATTTTTCCAAAACGAAGCACGAAAGGATTTTTAAATTGGCGCCCAAACGTATTAAGGTTGTTAACCTCGTTTTCACTCTCTGTCATTCCATTCCAACGGACTCTCTGGTGAATATTGTGTGTCTCTTTTTGTTGGCGCAGTGCTGGAACAATATATTTTGATGTTTCATAAGCAGCTTGCAAATGATCATTGCGAAAATTAGACAAGGGCATATCATCCTCCGTTCCTTGAAAAGAAACAGTCCTCGGTTTTGACTTAGGCCTTGCAGATTTCTTCTTGAACACTTCTACAGTACACTTTATATTCTGTGCATCCTTAGGAAGAATCACATAGAACTCACCCTTATGCATAAAAGTGTACCTGTTTGTTCACTCGTGATGAAGAGCGTTAACATCATATTGCCACGGACGCCCCAAAATAAGGTGAAAAACATGTAGTGGCATAAACGTCGCATTCCACCTTACCAACATAGCCATCAACAGAAAAAAGGAACCTTCACCCTATGAGTTACCTTCACTTTGCCAACATCATGTATCCACTTCATATAGTATGGCCTTGGGTGCTCCCATGTTGGCAACACAAGAGACTCCACCACATCCTTGCTAATCATGTTGCTAGCACTGCCACCATCAATTATCAGTTTGCAAACTTCTCCCTTAATGGTACATGCAGTTAGAAAAGCACTATGTCATCTCGCTGGTCTTGTCATCTCGCTGGACCTTATGTGCTAGCAAACTCTACATATCAGGATCATCTTCAGGATCAAACTCTTTCAATTGCATCCTCTAACTTAGGCGTCTCATCTTCAGATTCTGAAATATATTCCGCATGAACTAGTAGAAACCTTCATTGATTGGAACATTCATGCTTCATGTGTCCATGTCCTCCACACTTGTGGCAAATAATATTGCGATGATGAGATGATGTCGCACTAGATGAAACCTGAGAAACCTCCTTAGGTGCAGCCGCCACTTTGCTCTGTTCAATGCTTCCCGACTTATAAGAAGGAGTCGGTTTAGCACTAAGCACTACAAAAAAATACACTTTCATGATGATACGTGTTTGTCACCGTAGGTCGCATTTTTTGTCATGCATGTACATCCATGACAATTTTATGACAGAATCAAGATAGTCATACCTGTGCTGTCGTAGAAGTGTTCCATGACATTACCAAAATTATCATCATGGAAGTGTCCACTTCCATGACGATAAATCACGCGTCACAGAAGTGCTTTCGTCAAGGGTGACCGACACGTAGCATCCACCGTAACGGAACGCCGTTAAGCTATCGGGTCGGGTTTTGGATCCGATAACCCGTTAACAGCCCGGACCAATGGGAAATTTCCACGTGTAAAATTCTGATTGGCCGGAGGGAACACCTGTCAGCTCGTCAGTGGGCCAGATGTCGCCCGTCCATTGGAGGAGACATGCCTATGATACATCGACATGTGGCTGGGCCCAACAGAGGCCCATATAGGTTAAAAAGGCCGGCCCAGTCAAAGGCCCGTAGTACTTAATCAGGTACTAGTGGGCCAACCCAATAATGACCTGCTTAATAAAGGCCCATTTATGGCCCGAAGCCAGATCTGACCTGTTAATTGTTCGCCCAATATTTGGGCCCATTTACGGCCCGAAGCCAGATCTGGCCCGTTAATTGTTCGCCCAATATTTGGGCCCATTTACGGCCCGAAGCCAGATCTGGCCCGTTAATTGTTCGCCGAATATTTGGGCCCAACTACAACCCAGTGACTTTCGGCCTGTTAGAGGCCCGATGTAGACATGGGCCTATTTCAGCCCGGTGTGACTTTTGGCCTGGGAATGGCCCGCGCTGCCCATGGGCCATATATGGTCTGACAGGACATCGGGCCCACTAACGGCCCGTGCTAAAGGTGGCAACAGTTAAGCCCAACGTGACTTTGGGCCTGTTAAAGACCTGTCGTGTAATTCGTCCATTGATGCCTGTACTAAGCTTTCAGCCTCTTACAGGCCCATGATATCAGTGGGACAACTAAGGCCCGAGATATGTTTCGGCCTGGTAACGACCCGTGAGCTAACTGGGCCCAAAAAGGCCCGATCTACATTTCAGCCTGCTGAAGGCCCATCGACGACTAGTGAAAATTGAGGCCCAACATGCATTTCGTCCTGCTAAGAGGCCAGTACAATATTCAGCCTGTTAATGGCCAATGCTACCTGGGCCAAACTAAGCGCTGGGTCGACAAAAGGCCCAACTAAAATATAGGCCGGTGTAAGTTGTGGGCCTGGCGCAATGTGTGAAGGCCCCAATCATTCAGGCCCAAGAAAGACGCAGGCTGGCCCAATTGCAGCCCGCTAAAAACCAGGCCCATTAGAGTTGAATGTTTTGGCCCGGTCGACTACATCTGATTTTTTTTCAGATAGCGAATGATGGCAGTAACAAGTAGGAATTAAGAACAAACCTACTCTATATAATAAAGAAATTACAGCATAGTAACTAAGAATAAACCTACACTATACAGTAAAGGATTTAAGGTATATTACATCCACTGGGCATCGAAGTTCGCCACCAGTGATCATAAAGCACAACGAAGAAGCAGATTACAAAAAGTGGGCACCATTGGAGCGTAACAGAATAATACTGAACCGAGACCACTTCCAAGATAGTTCAAGAAAGGTTAGCCTTGCGGGGGAACTACTGCGCAAGCTGCTAAGCAAGGCTGTGAGACCGGCCTAGCATGTCGGTCATAGCTTCCAGGTAGAGCTGTTTAGCGATGAGGTTCTCATTGGTGTTCTCCGCAATATTTCTTAGAGATAGGACTTCAAGTCGAAGTTGAGTTGTATAATGCCTTTCTTCCAGAACTTGGGACTGAAGAAGTCGAACTGATTCAGACAACGATTTCTGTGAGCTTGTCTGACTGCTAGTCTCAAGTAACTTGAACACTGCATCAAGACAAGACTTTGGGGTTGCCTCGCTATCTTCAAGATGTTTTGCCTTCTTTGCTGCAATATATGTTGGGTTTGTCTCACAGCCTTCAGCAGACTTGTGCATGCCATCAGGCATATCACCCTGAAACAAAGTAGAGAGATGACAGGTTTTGCACGTGTATAAACAAAGATGATAACTGTGCTGTCAATTCCATCCAATTTCAAATTAGAAAATAAAGAGTAAGTTCAAAATATCAATAGCATAATTTGGCATTGTTCATAATGCGGGGAGCTTCACCACACTACTGGATTACCATGTCAACATAACAAGCATAGATGAAGGGCAAAGAAAATCATTGTATCTATTTTGGTTAATGTGCATGGCATGTTGTTCATATCATCAGCCACATCAATAAGATAAAACAGGAGATGAGAAGGTGCAAACGTGGGCTGCTTCACCACACACTGGATTATAGATCCACAAAAACAAGCATACATATAGGGAGTATTAAGTAATGTGCATGGTATGAATAAGGAATTTGGTTTTACAAGTAAAACTTAGAACTTACGGTTCTTGTGAACATGCATTTTGGTAGAAACAACAAACTAAAAAGCAGTAAATGATAGGGAGTATGAGCAAATTAAACAGCAGTTGAGGATAAAGGCTTTAGGAGTGACTTACATTAATACACCGGCTTTATAATTCCCTTCTCCATGTCAAGGGAAGGATAACTGAAGAATTTCAACACAGAATCTTCTTCATAAGCATTGCATGTACTCTACATTTTGTAGAGAGTAATTATAGATATGTTAATACTGAAAGGGATAGAGGATAATGAAAAAAAGATGCAGATTGATGCTACATAATCAACTACCAATCCCTGGAAGTACAAGCATTACAGGACAAAATGTACTGACAAGAGCAATGGGCTATACTTCTGCACTGGCATTGTCTGTGTATTCTACTTATTGGTAAGATTAAATATAGATCTGATCTTTTTTAGTAAATGGTGGGCGAGGGAGATAAGATGCAGAATGCTACATAATGAACCAATCCCTCTTCCCATAATACAAGAGTGTTTTGAACACTGGTGTACTGTACAAAACGTTCTTATATTATGGGACGGAGGGAGTAGCTGTTAATGTAAGTACATTGATAGACCACGTTCAGTCCTTACAAGAGGACTGCAGAGCTAAACCTCTTCAAAAGCATTGGGTTGATTATAAATTTATGTAAGAGTCCATACGGATCTTATAATGTACACCAAATGGACGATTACGAGGCTAACATGTGTAGTGATGCTACATAATCAAACAGCTATGAAAGTAAGTATGGTCATACAGGGCAAGAGGTACTCACAAGAGCAATGCAGTGTGTAGTATAGTTGCGAGATTCTGTGGTCCCTTGAGAACGAATGTTCTTCTGCTAACAGTTTTCGTACAAGTGAGACATTAAGGCAAATGCAGAAATATAGTTCAAATTGTGATGTGATATCATAGACAGTACCTTACGCTGCAGCCGAGACCAATGTGTAACAAGATTATTCCAGTCACCGTCGGATAAATGTAGCACCAGAGACTTTACAGAAATTTTGTTCAGAGGCTTGCCATCAAGGTGCGCTTGCCTCAGGTAGGAACGATACTTCATCAACGAGTGCTTGAAAAGCGCAACCAACCCTTGCTCATCTTCACAATCCAGTTTGCTCCTCACCTATTTAAAAGTATGAAATCTTGTGTCTTCTGTCAGCAGAAACATATGCAGTAATGACCATGAATAACATTAGTACATTACTTACGTGTAAGTTGTGGAGGAAGACTGGAAATTGTTCTGTGTCTGTGGTATAATCTTTCCATGAAGGAAAGATGCGCACAAAGTTCCTGACAACAACATAAGCTTCGTCTTCTAAACTGGGAAGAAATGGAACAGGGGTCCTATTTGCTGCAATTGGGGCTCTCTCTAGTTCAGAAAGGGATATGGCAACTGGGTTTGGTGTACTCTTTCCTGGAATGGGGGTTTTGCATCGTAGAGCTGGTGCTATGTCAACTGGCATAATCATACTATTTTTGGTGCAGTTGGGGTCTGCTGAGTTGGGGCATCAGAAATGACCAGTGTAGTAGGGCTAGGGTCTGCTAGAGTTGGGGTGTTTCGTGGGTCAGGTGATATTGCAACTACACCTAATGGGCTATTTGATTTATCCGGTGCCACTACCTTTTCCAAATACTTTGCTTGTGCTCCTCCACGATCAGCAATCGCCCTCTTCCTTTTGAACTTCTGATACACAAGAACAACATTTGAATGGATATATATGGTATGATGACAAATGGAATATGTACTGAAAATGGATAGGCAGGGCGTATTCACATACACTATGTGTAAACTAAGCTAATGGCAGTTCAACAAAGTAGAAGCAATTCAAAGCATCGGTTGCAAGATATGTGCGACCAATGTAACCTTGGAAAGTTAGAGCAAGCACCTTGATGGGTGAATACGATAGGGCATCTTCCTCTGACTCCTCCACTAGGGATCTACATTGACTTAGGTCTCCCTCTAGCTCAGAATCACTGTTAGGATCATATTCTGAGCATGAATCTGTAGGTGGAGAGCGTTTGCATTGCATTGCATCCAGACTTGATTTCAGTCCCTTAATGCCAAGTTTGATAGCCATGGCATTGTTCTGCTTTATTCTTTTCATGCGCACAAGATCATAATCATTATGATGCTGTTCAGAATCTGAGATTCATGAAAACATAAAAAGTAGTCAGATTATCTACGGAATGCATTGCAGATACAACTCAAAGAGTGTCTCCCTATAAACCCATGCATATGCAAAGTTCACCGCCCAACCGTGCTGACCAGACCACACACAGAAATACAAACCCCTTATGTCTCTATAATAGGCAGACACACATTTCAAAACTGAAGTAGGAACACTAGAATCATATGAAATTCGTAATTGAACAAATAAACTAAGGAATTATGAGTGGCATAATGTTTAGCTTCAAGGGTGGAGTGTTGGTAGTGCGACACAAAGCAAGTAGGCAGATTGTATTCCATGTAAAAGATCGAAACCTATGTAAAAGCTGGAAATGACACTTTCTTTCTATACAATGCAGTGTCCGTTGCCCACACATGATGGAAGAGATCACATAGAGAAATACTATTCACTCATGTCTACGGTTCCAGTATTTAGAAACAGGGTGGTCCACCCTAAAAGAATATTGACAACAAATATGACAAGGCAAGCATAGATGTAGTGAATCAATCATTTACTTGTGAGCTTACTAGGACCAGTATGCAGAATTGTAACTGCAGTAAGAGACCGTCCAAAATCTGAATGAAGAAGTTTGTCTAGCACTTATTGTTTGCAACTAATAGACGTGAATAATTGGATATTATATGGAATGAGTAAGAAATACAAGTAAAATTGTCAACAAACCTGGCTTGTAGTTGTAATCTGGGTCAATGTCACTATGACTAACAATCCAAAATGACTAGTGTCTGTTCCGAGGGCCGGAATTTTGAAAACCTTGTGAACTTTAGAGGTACTAAAGAATACCGAAATACATCTGAACCATTAAGTGTAGGTAGCACTGAGCACACAACAAACCCTAATGACAGTCCTGCCTAATGAGTAATGAATCAATTAGAAAATGGGTGATGAGGAGTGGCTGCTGAGTGTTGAGGACGTATCTCACGATAAATCGGGTTGGCTTGGTGGGTTCTGCACGCCTCAGCCCTGAACGGACTGGGAAGGTTGGCATGGTGGCGCGCCTGGGCAGCGGTGACGCTGTTGGGCGAGCGGCTCCTGACCTCCTGTTAGTCCGGCGTCTCCTCCTAGAGTCATGCCGTCTGGAGACGACAAGTCACCGGCGAGGCAGGCGGCTGGGGGCGAGTAGAGATCACAAGCGTGCAGCAGAACAGAGGGGAATCGGGGCCTGGGACGACCCTAAATCCCAGGGTGGGCCGGCCCACCGTGGGCACCCTCTAGAGATACACACCCGAGCGACGAACATGCATTTTCGAAACTAATTTAGGAACATTTAGCTGACCAATTAAATGACTCTGTTTTAATTATATCAGATTCATATTTGAACAACTAAGCTTTTTTAGCTTGATGGGTGGAGCAGTGTTATTATGACATGAAGCACGTATTCTAATCGTATAGTGATCATAAAAGGGAGAAACTCTAAGCATATTTTTTAGCAAAAGAGGGTTTCCCCTCCAATTTCTATTAAAGAAACCACCACAGAACCAACATGATCAATTAAACCCTAAGCATGATCAATTAAACCGTGTTATGATTGTGCCATGGCAGATTTGAAGCTGCAAACCAGAGAAATGATATTTAGCATCCATTGTTTGCTTCGAACTAAGAACTAAATTCTAAGAGCTGAAAAGAAAGTGGAGTAACCAAGTGAAGATCTATTTTATGGTTGAGATAAAAAATTGACGAGATATGAAGTACCACCTCTCTTGCGGCGCCGTGTAGGCATCTGGTGTGCCATGGCTGTCGGTGGCGTTGAAGCAGATCTACGACGGTCGATGGGTGCATCGGGGGATAAGTCCCGTTGAGGTGGAAGAGAAGGCGTGTGAGTGGCCCCGGCAAAGAGGACGACGACGCTGATGAAGCGAGAGGACGCGATGCAAGGCTATTGGTCCGTCGCCGTGGATGAGAAATGTCCATCTCTAGCAGTGGACGACACGTTCTTGGTAGGCGCTCCAGCATGGTGGAGGACGGCGGCGATGGATGGGGTGGCGGATGGAGGCTGGTGTGGGGATGGTGTTCTAGCGTGGACGGTGTATGAATGGGAAAATGGAGGGAGAGGTACGGGGAACCATGTTTTTGGGACGCGCCTGTCTGAAATATGGGAAAGTTACGGACTTAGCCCCCGTTTAAAATTTGGACGTCTCGTCGGTTGGGGATAGGACGGTAATCTCGCATCTCGCCAATATTTGCCCAGAGCGATTTCGGGCGAGGAGAGGGTGGTTGGCGCCCATGGTTGGCGCCCACGGTGTATGAACAGGGCTGACAGGTAGGGCGGTTGTGTCACGTCTGAGTGAAGTTACAAACCTGCCCCTATTGAAAATATTAGCCTACATCGATTTCGGCTGAGTCGAGTTTGTTTTGCCACCTACCGTGTATGAATGGGGAATGGAGGGAGAAACAGAGGTCTTTCGGACTAGCTTGAATCAAATGTGTTTTGCCGCCCATGTTTGACGTCCACCGTGTCGGAATGGGCTTAGAGGCGCCCGTGTCATGTCTAATTGAAGTTACTAACCTATCCCTATTTAGAGCAGTGGAAATCGGGCTGATGGATTGTCCGTGTAATGGGTAGACAGTAATTTCCATCTCCCAAACACTTGGCTTCGGGCAGCCGACGTGGGAGTGGACATTTTGCCGCTTCTTTCGAATTTTGGGACAATAAGCATCCACATTTACCCTGGCAACTAAATTCGAATCCATTTTGTATTCCTATATCAATCTTTATAAATCATTCTATGTGTTTTTATATATCTTCAAAAGGACGACAAAGATGTATTCCACTGTCATATATGAATATGGTTTACAAATGCCGATACTCAAATTCAGAAGCTAGAAACCAGTTTATGGTGAATTCGAATATTTGGAACACTTCATGTCCAACTCAAATGTCACATGCAGCATAATGTGTACTCCCATTTAGATATGTACACAAGCGATGTATCAAGATTCAAATACCGAGTCAATCAACCAAGAATGTACAAAAATAACAGGCATATAAACACTTATAGAGTATATGGATCAATAATATCAACTAACATACATAAGCCAGACCGCTATACTTTTTTTTGGCTACAACAACATCCTTTTTTTAGCCAGCCTCTTGGCCCTTTCCGATGCGTGCCACTTATAGTCCATCTATACTACTATTGTTGCTGAATGCACATTCAACCCGATTGGCATATTTGTAGGTCTGGCACAACAATCCAAATGAAATGTCTCTGAGTCTTATCAATTAATACAGACTTATGCTCAAATAAAATTACAAACCAAAAAACAAAAAACAAAAAACAATTATTACATGATCTCTAAAACAAATGGTTTGACTGATTACATGAACAAACAACACAAAGGTTATTCAACGATGGAAAGAACATTTCACCTATGATTTACCAAGTAGGAATTCAATTTCCTTTTTGCCTTCAGGACCTTAACAATCTGGTCAGTCTCAGCTTGCTTCGTTTTGAAATCCACCAAATATTTAATGGTTGTCTTGAGTATTGCTTGTGATTGTGTTGTTTGCTTCCTCAACATGTCAACTTCATCTCTAAGTGCAGAAGCAGAATCTCTTTCTACCACTAGTTTAGCCTCTAGAGCATCAGCAATTGGCAATTCATAATGCACGATTGGGCCGGTGCCACTGCTGTGGGATGATGCAATGTCCATGGGGACCTCGCTCTTTGATCTTGGGCTAACCTATTTTGCCATTAAAGTTCCGATTGGATTCAGAAAAGTTGAAGTTAGCAAAACATCTCAACTGGGAGTTATAACAGCAAACCAGTTAAACAAACAAGAAATTAAAGAGCTTAAATTGGATGCTGAAAAGTAGTTATTAACATCATTGTAACCCGCTGTTGCAGCAGCAAAGAAGTTAAACAAACAAGTAGCTCTTTAAGTTAAGGCAAACAGGTAATTCTTAACAGTAAGTATCAAACACATAGATAGGTGCAGTCTACAATAGGATTAACAGGCTGTGGCATTATGTAATCAGTAGCAAACTAAATTAAGCCAAGCAATGTAATTGAACAATTTTGCAATAAGTGGCTAACTAAAATTCTGAGAAGCGGGTAACTGAACTTAAGCTCGTTCTTTGTACAGGCACACTGCAACTTCTTTTTCGCTTACAAGGTTGTACTAAGGAGTCCATGGCATCAATTTCTTGGATACGCAGTCCCAATACTTCTTTCTTCCCACACTGCATTGGTAAGTCGAATGGTTAATCTGGTAAGATGGTGCGTCCTTGATATGTTATATGAGGACGTGTAGTCAAACTAGTTGTAGCCACACACATCACACTGGCTTTTACTGTATATTTCATGCGATTACTTTTGGCATGTCGAGATCTAAGCAATCTACAATAGGATGAAAAGACTGGCATCCTTCACATTATTGGCGAACTCAGTTCATAGAAAGAAGCAATTAAACCATTCTGTGGGTAAATCAAAAGCGCCACTGGAATATTTTTCACTACCCAATCATACACGCAAAAAGGGGGACGCCACCGTAGGGGCTGGTATGGGCGGCCGCCTCAGGTGGCCGGAAAGTGTGCACCTAGTTTGAGTCGTCCAGGTTGGCCCATGCTAGTTTTGTTTGTCCCAACGCACGAGCAGGCAATGTAAAAAATGAAGAAAAATGTTTCAATTTGGATGGGCCAATAACATAAGTGCAAGGCAGGCCCTATAGCAGGCTCGCGGCACAAATGAGCGCCTCCCATATCAATCGACAGCAGGAAAAATCCCAATTCATTCGCTCCAGCCTCCAGTCTGGTTTGCTCCTAACCTAGCTGCCGCTGGACAGACCGACACAACACTTCCTCACGCCCTCGTTGGAGGGCAGTCGCCGGGCTTTAAGCAAACGGAAGGACAAGAAGATGAAGATCCAACCCTGGGTATAGCTTGCGTGGGAGGCAGCAGCGGCAGCACGGGCATGGCATCGAGCTTGCGCAAATGGACAGTCGCAGCTTGCAAGAGTAGCATGTTCAACGAGCAGGTACATCACATCCCTGATTATATCTAATTCAACTCTTCAATTTCTGGCCAATAGTTAAATCTGACAGTGTTATGAAACTGCTTGTATGTAGGGAATCTATGAGAAAATGAAACCAATTTCTACTAATTTTATAACTCCCCCAATCAATACTGAACTGACTGAATCTGATGTATCTAATCAAGTTTCCGGTGCAAACATACCAGCTCATGTTGTTCTTGATCCTGAAGTGTCTAATGAACAGACTGCTAATGAAGGATTTGATGCAAACATTTTACATGCTCCTCGTGATGAACATATAGTGTCTAATGAGGGATCTAATGCAAGCATTTTCAAGCTCATTGAAGGATTTAGTGTCTAATGATGATCTGCTATGTTGAGAGAGACAAAGATTTGTAGACATTGATGACAAGCAAAATATAGTGCATTTTCATAGCTTGAGGAAACGTCGAGGCCATCTACCAGAAAGTCCTTGTATCATGACAACATAGCATAAATACTTTTCTAATCTATTGTTTGAAACTATTGGCATACTTGTGCAGGATAGATATATTGATATGTAGTTTGCGCACTGGTTATAGGTGCAATTACACTTCGATATTTTCAGCCAGAGAACGAATAATTCGAGCAGGTACAGACCATGTTTGTAGTCCACCATGTTGCATTTTGTGTTTTTTTGGTGCTTGCATAATTTAGTGTTTATAATCTGAACTACTTTAGATCACTATCTGGTTTCCAAAGTGCAGGTAGCTTCACATTTCTCAAGTTATGTTGGTTTCCGGAGTGCAAGTGCCTTTGTATTTTTTAAGTTAAATGTTCGCCCCTGGTAATTTGAATTCGTGGATCCTCCACTGCACAAAAATCATACACGAATGCCAGTACAAATTAAATGAAATGCAGGGACTTACGCTAGCTCGTTGTACAGGCTCACTGTAGCTCTGCTTGCGCTTGGGATGTTCCATGTACAAGTCCATGTTACCACTTGCTTGGATGTGCAGGCCTTGTGCTCCTTGCATCCCCCTCTGCATTTTGACACGGCGAATGGTTGATCAAATAAGAGGAATCGACCTTGATGTTGTACCGGAGGATAGATACTTACAAGGTTATACGGGTGTGCAGGATGTGTACCAGATCCCGTAGCACCGTCATGCTTCGCTAAAAATGGATTTGCTTGTTTTAGATGATATCTCCAGAAGAAATAAGAGTTAAAGTCAGAGTTGCATAGGCGTGTAAGCTAAGAGAGCAGTGAAAGGATATCCAAACATCATCGGAACAGTGCACAAGGGAGTGATGTGTGGATACCTAGTTCGGGCCGGCATTTGGGCATGCTCGCCTAGCTAGAGTGCGGGTCACTTCAGAGCCGTTGAGGGTGATGCACTGGCGTTGGCTGGCCGCGCACGGATGCAGATCTTGAGTGGCAGCGAAGCGCTATGATGCGGTGGACGAGACAGTTGGTGAAGCCCCAACGGCCTCGGGGGGTGGAGGTGTGACAATGTGCTCGGTGAAGTAGCCCCGGTGAGTTGGGAGACGGCGTCGGTGAAGCGCACCTGATGCGGTGGAAGTCAGTGTCTGTGAGGCACGTCGGTTGCGGCGGCCGATGTTATCGGTGGACCACCCGGTGCGGTGGACGAGGGCATAGATGAGGTAGCTCCAGTGCGGTGGTGAAGTGCGACCGTCATCTTTGTCATTGTCGTCTGGCACAGAGGTGGGGAGAGAGACGAGACGAGGGGCGATTCGAACTTTGCTTGGGTTGGCAGCGAATTAGGGATTTGAGCAATCTGGGCGCGGAAGGGGATGGTGGAGAAGAGAGATTTTGCAGGGCTGGAATTGGGGCCGCCAGATATGTCAATCCGAAACGTGGAAGTGTGAACTTATTTTGTCGTCGTCCTTTTTGGGGG
>NC_041389.1:440734883-440735712 GCF_002162155.2 Triticum dicoccoides | reverse complement strand
ATGTGGGCCCAACAGGTGGCTGGCCCACGTGTCAGTGACCCAAAGGCAGGTGCCTTTAAGGCACCGAAGCAGCGTCCACCCCGACACGACCCTGGTCTGCCTGGTGCGCCTACATTTGAGAATGCAAACGAATCTGTATGTATTACCATGCTTGTGTTTTCCTTGCAATAATTAGTCATTCGAAACGAGATACCCCCTCCGTTCACTTTTGTAAGTCGTTTCAGACAACTTAAAATGAACTGTTTTGCACATTGTCTGAAATGTCTTCAAGGTCTTATAAAAGTGAACAGAGGGAGTACTATAAATTAATTAATGAGGAATTATTTGAAAAAAAATAAAAATGGTATCCACGGTATCCACGCTAACGTGGATTAGAGTGTGTGTCACATAATTAATTATTTGAATTAGAGTGTGTGTCACGTAGCGATCTCCAATTCTAACGTGGATTTCGCATTTCACTGCATCCATGCTACTTTTTAATACAAATTCATATGTATATGATGAACACCATGGTAGTGAGAAAACTTTTGGATGGATTCAAACATATGACCTACAAAAAAGCACAACAAATTGAGTCAACGTCAACTTTTCGAAACTTAGTATGGCACGAATTCGAAATAATTACCCGTATGCATGGTCCTCAGTTCAAATCTTACAATGTACACTGAATTTAAACATTGATATTAAGTCTCATACTATGTACATTCAAATGTTGTTTTTAGCCCCCCCCCCCCGCACACATGCTACATACTTCCTGTATCGGTCAATCTTCCTCTCCTAACCACCTTAGGAAGCTATCGGTTTCCAACACACGTTCATTCTTTCTCTC
>NC_041389.1:440667590-440734452 GCF_002162155.2 Triticum dicoccoides | reverse complement strand
CTCCCTCGAGACTGTCTTTCTTCCGCACAGCTGGCCACACTCGCTCAATATCGCTCTCTTTATCTAAGTCTCGTTTAACCTCGTTTTCTATCACACACAAATGATATATCTCCCTGTTCGGGCCTCGATCGACACACTTTATACTCTCTCACACAGATTGTCTATCTAGGTCAGTCCATCCAAGCCGCCCCCACTCTTTTGACCTCATGGCGGGCCATGCTCTCTCTCTCTCTGTCTCTCTCTCTCTCTCTCTCTCTCTCTCTCTCTCTCTCTCTCTCTCTCTCTGTATGTCTCGATTGACCTCGCTCTTTCTCGGAAAAAACGATATATCACCATGTTTGAGCCCAATTCGACCTATTCACATTGTATACTCTCTCACGCACATTGTCTATCTAGGTCACTCCAACCCATCTCACTCTTTCGATCGCACGACAACCCTATGTGATCGATTGACCTTGCTTTCTCCCACGCACAAAATATATCTACACGTCTGTGACTGGATCATCTCTCAAGCTCTATCTTACATCCCTCACCCTTGCCAAAAGCTCAATCGGACAATATCTCTCCAAAGCATATATATCTGTTTAATAAATGTCGGACCACACTCACTTTGTCTCTCTATCTATATGTCTCTCTATTGACCTCGCTTTCTCACATCGTATCTTCCATGCATTGAAGGTACCTCTCCATCCCTCGCAAAGCCGGAGCTATTTACATTGCGAGGGGCACTCCAACCTTGGATTAATTTGTGTAGGCATTTATTCTGGTCGGTTTAGATTATATTTTCGTAGCATTCGGCCCACAACTACTCCAAACACCGTTGCAACCCCCGCAACTCCACTAGTTGATTTCCCTCTGGCTCGGTCATCGCTCTCTCGCACGTCATTTCTCTCCTTCAATGTCGCACCATGGCATTATTGCAAAAAACTCTGTTGTTCTCTTTAATTATTATAAATAAGCTACAAAACTACACACCGATTGTCCACTTGGAATGGAACAAATTTCGACCCACAAATTAAAGTGCTACAAACTACACACTGAGGGGCCCACATGTCATGAAACAAATTTGGACCCATATACAAATTAAAAACTAATGGACGAGGATCGAACATGCGACCGGGCCTTCAAGCCGCATGTCAATAGGCAACATATGTAGAACAAAAATGTTTGTTGTACCCCCCTTTGTTCACATAATGTTTTGATATTACCTGTCGTGGAATTGTCACGGCAGATGTCCTAGTGTGAGGAATTAGTCGCGAGGCCAACGCATCTATGCGGTAGCTTGAGAGGGTTTAGACAGCTTCGGGCCCCGGGAAACATCATTCGATAATAACCCTACATGTTGTTTGTGGCTAGGTCTCATTATGATCATGAGGGAGTCGCCATAAACTGGCTCTCCTCTAGTTGTGTCTAGCCCTAGAGATTGTTTCTTGTTGCTTGTCCCTCTTTGGGGAGCCCTGCCCCTCCTTATATATGTTGAAGGGGCGGTTTACATGACTAGTCCTAGTTGGATTAGGATTACTCTATTACAAGTGGAGTCCTAGTCTTGCTTCCTTTGTAGGAGAATATTCCTTGTGCTTTCCTCATAAACCGGCCCACCATAACATGATCTGGCCTTCCATAAACCGCCTTCTGGGCCACTGGGTCTTGTCGTTCCTCTGACCCACTCGCCGGGTCACCCATGAATTGCCAAGCTCGGGCGGGTCACTTAGTGAGTCGTCCAGTCCGGCCGGGTTATACTTCCAGCCGGGTTACGCCGCGGGGTATATCCCCGACATTACCGCAACCTATTTAATGGATAACATGTAATATTATTTTTAGTACTATTCGCCTTCAATTACTGGTGGGTTCATGTGTGCTCTCTCTCTCCTCCCCTTCTACATTTAGACGCACGTGCAAACATGATGAACGGGCGATGTTTCCGTTGACCATATCTAGACGTGTTCACAAGTTACGGCACCAGTTTCACGTACTAGCAGCCCTAGTCAGTGTGTATGTGCAATGCACATTAATTTGGAAGTATATTAAGTGCATGCGGATATTAAGTAGGATATTATTTGTGTGTTATTATGTGATTAGCACTATTTTTGGCATGAAATTAACTTCACGCTAAACGTGTTGAGCGCTCGACATTGAAGCAGTTTAGGTCGTTGGATGACAAGGAATACATGTGGCTTGATGACGTTTTATATTTAATTTGATACGACTCTAGAAGAACATTCAATCAATCAAACTATAGATTTCGTTCAGTCTGACTCCGACTTTAAATTATATGACGATCGATATAAAATAAACAGAAATGATAAACGTTTGGATTTTAAGCATGGCAATCCAAACGTTTTTTGGAAAATTTAGATTATGCGGCGGCGGCGGGGGCATCTTGCGGTGGGAAGCGGCTCCTCTACCATGGTCTGCGTGTCGTCGGGCCTCTGACCGACAGAGACGGCAGCGTCTTGCACCATTGTTGGCGTACTCCTGGATGTTGGCCTAGCTTCAAGGAAGGCCAAAATGTTCTGGACTTCGAAGCGAGTCAACTGGCGGGAGGAGGCGACTGGCGTTGGTGCAAGGAAGCGGTCAACGACGGCCATCCATGCCGCCGAGGGGGGCACTGGCACCCGCGCGGGAACTGGCGCTGTCAACAGCGCAGCGGAGACATTCGTGTGCACAGGCACCGGCACGAGCGTGCACGTCAATGCACGCGCATGCGCATACGCTGGCAGGTGCACAGTCACCGGCACAGGCGTGCACGTCAGTGCATGCGCAAGCGCATGCGTTGGCAGGTGCACGGGCGCGTGACAGTCGGCGGGGACCTCGTGGAACCCTGTGGGGTCATGCTCGGCGACAATGTGCGGCTCCCAGCACATCAATGCCATGGGGATGGGCGCTGGCGCAGTCGGGACGATGAGAGCCGGAACGGGAGCGGGGAAAGGCGTGTGGTCTTCCCGCAAGGTCAGTTCAAGCTCGTCCCAAAGCGCCTTATGTTCTTGAGACTCCGGCTGGGTGTCTTCCTCAGGAAACTGGAAGACTTAGGGCAGACCATCGTGATGTGGCATGGCGTACGTTTAGGTCGGGCTAGTTGGAGGTAGACGACAGGAGAATCGGAGAGGAAGAGAGAAGATTGTAGCGATACTTGATTTTAAAGTGCGGCCCCGGCGACATTAAAAGTGGGAGCAGTTGGGACGAAGGTGGGCGGTGGAGCCCGATACGTCTCCAACGTATCTATAATTTTTGATTGTTCCATGCTATTATATCACCCCTTTTGGATGTTTATGGGCTTTATTCTACACCTTTATATCATTTTTGGGACTAACCTACTAACCGGAGGCCCAGCACATATTGCTGGTTTTTTGCCTATTTCAGTATTTCGAAGAAAAGGAATATCAAACGGAGTCCAAACGGAATGAAACCTTCGGGAGCGTTATTTTTGGAACAAATCTGATCCGGAGAGCCTGGAGTGAAAGTCAAGAAATCTCCGAGGGCCCCACGAGATAGGAGGGCGCGCCCCCCCTAGGGGCGCGCCCCCCTGTCTTGTGGGCCCCTCGGGCGTCCACCAACGTACTTCTTCCTCCTATATATATCCACGGACCCCGAAAACATCCAGGAGCACCACGAAACACAATTTCCACCGCCGTAACCTTCTGTATCCGTGAGATCCCATCTTGGAGCCTTCGTCGGCACTCTGCCGGAGGGGGAATCAATCACGGAGGGCTTCTACATCAACACCATAGCCTCTCCGATGAGTTGTGAGTAGTTTACCACAAACCTACGGGTCCATAGTTATTAGCTAGATGGCTTCTTCTCTCTTTTTGGATCTCAATACAATGTTCTCCCCCTCTCTTGTGGAGATCTATTCGATGTAATCTCTTTTTGCGGTGTGTTTGTCGAGATCCGATGAATTGTGGGTTTATGATCAAGTTTATCTATGAATAATATTGGAATCATCTCTGAATTCTTTTATGTGTGATTGAGTTATCTTTACAAGTCTCTTCGAATTATCAGTTTTGTTTGGCCTACTAGATTGATCTTTCTTGCCATGGGAGAAGTGTTTAGCTTTGGGTTCAATCTTGCGGTGATCTTACCCAGTGACAGAAAGGGTTGCAAGACACGTATTGTATTGTTGCCATCGAGGATAACAAGGTGGGGTTTATATCATATTGCATGTGTTTATCCCTCTACATCATGTCATCTTGCTTAAGGCGTTACTCTGTTCTTATGAACTTAATACTCTAGATGCATGCTGGATAGCGGTTGATGTGTGGAGTAATAGTAGTAGATGCAGGCAGGAGTCGGTCTACTTGTTATGGATGTGATGCCTATATACATGATCATGCCTAGATAACGTCATAATTATTCGCTTTTCTATCAATTGCTCGACAGTAATTTGTTCACCCACCGTAATACTTATGCTATCTCGAGAGAAGCCTCTAGTGAAACCTATAGCCCCGGGGTCTATCTCTTATCATATTTGCTTTCAATCTACTTTTATTTGCATCTTTATTTTATGCATCTATATTATAAAATACCAAAAAAATATTTATCTTATCATACTTTCTCTATCAGATCTCACTTTCGTAAGTGACCGTGAAGGGATTGACAACCCCTTTATTGCGTTGGTTGCGAGTTCTCAGTTTGTTTGTGTAGGTGCGTGGGCCTTTTGAGGAGCCTCCTACTGGATTGATACCTTGGTTCTCAAAACTGAGGGAAATACTTACGCTACACTTTGCTGCATCACCCTCTCCTCTTCGGGGAAAACCAACGCTAGCTCAAGACGTTGCAAGAAGGATTTCTGGCGCCTTTGCCTGGGAGGTCTTCGATCAAGTCAAGACATACCAAGTACCCATCACAAACCCATCTCCCTCGCATTTACATTATTTGCCTCTCGTTTTCCTCCCCCCCCACTTCACCCTTGCCGTTTTATTCGCCTTCTCCTTCCCAATCCCCTCCTCTCTTTTCGCTTGCCTCCTTCTTGTGTGCTTGTTTGCTTGTTTGACCTTATGGCTGTGCCTAAGGGACCTGAACACCTTCTCAGAAGGATGGATGAGATTGAATCAAATATTAGAAGCTTTATGAATTTGCAATTTGAGCATAATAATTTATTTAGAAAAGAGCTTAAGGAACAAAAAAGTTTTTTGGGGTTTATGAACAAAGAGCTTGATGATATGAATAAAGAATTCTATGGTGTTAACGCTCAAATTACCCGGCTTGAAAATGCTATAGCCAAAATTTCTGACAAGCAAGCCACCTTAGTCAATAAGATGGCCGCTAAACCAGAAAAATTATATGAAAATAATGATGAGGATCTTAAAGTTATTGATGCGTCTCCGATTAGATCTATGTTTTGCAAGATGAATTTTGATGATTATGGGAGTGATGATGAATCAACTTTGCCTAGAAGGCGTCCCAAAAATTCAGAATCTTTAGATCGTGATGTTAAATTTGGTAAAAGAGAGATTGGAGAATCTTCAACTTCTAATATTGACCTACTATCTCGGATTTCAAGGAATTTGATTATGATAATTGCTCTTTAAAATGTTGTATTTCCTTGTTGCAATCCGCTGTTAATTCTCCTCATGCTTATAGTCAAAATAAAGCTTTTACCAAACATATCGTTGATGCCTTGTTGCAATCTTATGATGAAAAACTGAATTTGGAAGTTTCTATACCTAGAAAACTTAATGATGAGTGGGAACCTACTATAAAGATTAGAATTAAAGATTATGAGTGTTTTGCTTTGTGTGATTTGGGTGCTAGTGTTTCCACGATTCCAAAAACTTTATGTGATATTCTAGGTTTCCATGATCTTGATGATTGCTCTTTAAATTTGCACCTTACGGATTCCACCATTAAAAAGCCTATGGGAAGGATCAATGATGTTCTTATTGTTGCTAATAGAAATTTGGTGCCCGTAGATTTTATCGTTCTTGATATAGATTGCAATCTTTCTTGCCCTATTATTCTTGGTAGACCTTTGCTTAGAACGATTGGTGCGATTATTGATATGAAGGAAGGGAACATTAGATTCCAATTTCCTTTAAAGAAAGGCATGGAGCACTTTCCAAGAAAGAGAGTCAAATTACCTTATGAATCTATCATGTGTGCTACTTATGAATCTAGTGCCAAAGATGGCACTAGTTAGATCTATCCTTGCTTTTATGCCTAGGTAGGGGCGTTAAACGATAGCGCTAGTTGGGAGGCAACCCAATTTTTCTTTACGTTCTTTGTTTTTGCTCCTGTTTAGGAATAAATCTTGCATCTACTCTCTGTTTAGATGTGTTTTTATCTTTTGTTTAGTGCCTATGCCAAGTAGAACCTATAGGATAAACTATGATGATAGTTGATTTGATTCTGCTGAAAATCAGAAACTTTGCGCTCACGAGAAAACATTCAATAAATCACAGAAACGTGATTTTGCATTGATTCTTTTTGATGCTAATCAATAGTCAAATTGTCCAGTTCGTCCTATTTTTGTAGGATTTTTAGAGTTCCAGAAGTTTTCGTTAGTTACAGATTGCTACAGACTGTTCTATTTTTGACAGATTCTGTTTTCCGTGTGTTGTTTGCTTACTTCAATGCATCTATGGCTAATAGATTAGTTTATAAACCATAAGGAAGTTGGAATACAGTAGGTTTACCACCAAAATAAATAAAGAATGAGTTCATTGCAGTACCTTATGTGGTGGTTTTGTTTTCTTTCACTAACGGAGCTTATAAGATTTCCTGTTGAGTTTTGTGTTGTGAAGTTTTCAAGTTTTGGGTAAAACTTTTATGGACTATGGAATAAAGGGTGGCAAGAGCCTAAGCTTGGGGATGCCCATGGCACCCCAAGATATTCAAGAGTAGCCAAAAGCCTAAGATTGGGGATGACCCTGGAAGGCATCCCCTCTTTCGTCTTTGTTCATTGTTAACTTTACTTGGAGCTATATTTTTATTCGCCACATGATATGTGTTTTGCCTGGAGCGTTGTGTATTAGTCTTTGCTTGTTAGTTTACCACAATCATACTTGCTGTAACACACCTTTTGGGAGAAGCCTATTTGATTAGAATTTGCTAGAATACTGTATGTGCTTCACTTATATCTTTTGAGTTTGATAGTTTTTGCTCTGGTGGTTCACTTATATCTTCTAGAGCACGACGGTGGTGTCTTAATTTTGAAGAAATAGCTAGTCTCTCATGCTTCACTTATATCATTTTGAGAGTCTTTTAGAACAGCATGGTATTTGCTTTTGTTACAAAGTTGGTCCTAGAATGATGAGCATCCAAGTTGGGTATAATAAAAACTATCATAGGAAGTGAATTGGATGCTATGATCAACTTGATACTTGATAATTGTTTTGAGATATGGAGGTAGTAATATTATAGTCATGCTAGTTGGGTGATTATGAATTTGAAGAATGCTTGTGTTGAAGTTTGTGATTCCCGTAGCATGCACGTATGGTGAACCGCTTTGTGATGAAGTTGGAGCACAATTTTATTTATTGATTGTCTTCCTTATGAGTGGCAGTCGGGGACGAGTGATGGTCTTTTCCTACCAATCTATCCCCCTAGGAGCATGCGCGTAGTGCTTTGATTTTTGATGACTTCTAAATTTTTGCAACAAGTATATGAGTTCTTTTGATTAATGTTGAGTCCATGGATTATACGCACTCTTTCACCCTTCCACCATTGCTAGCCTCTCTTATGCCGCGCAATTTTCGCCGGTACCATATACCCACCATACCCCTTCCTCAAAACAGCCACCATACCTACCTATTATGGCATTTCCATAGCCATTCCGAGATATATTGCCATGCAACTTTCCACCGTTCCGTTCATATGACACACATTACTTTTGTCATATTGCTCTTTGCATGATCATGTAGTTGACATCGTATTTGTGGCAAGGCCACCTTCACAATTTTCATACATGTCGCTCTTGACTAATTGCATATCCCGGTACACAGCCGGAGTCATTCATATAGAGTCATATTTTGTTCTAGCTATGAGTTGTAAATCCCTAAAAGTGTGATGATCTTCATTATTAGAGCATTGTCCTAGTGAGGAAAGGATGATGAAGACTATGATTCCCCCACAAGTCGGGATGAGACTTCGGACTTTACAAAAAGAAAAAAAAAGAGAGAAAGGCCAAAAAGAAAAAGAAAAAAAGGAAAGGCCAAAGAAAAAAAAGAGAAAAAAGAAAAAGAAAGAAAAAGAAAAAAATGAGAGAAAAAGAGAGAAGGGACAATGCTACTATCTCTTTTTCCACACTTGTGCTTCAAAATAGCACCATGATCTTTATGATAGAGAGTCTCATATGTTGTCACTTTCATATACTAGTGGGAATTTGTCATTATAGAACTTGGCTTGTATATTCCAATGATGGGCTTCCTCAAAAGTGCCCTAGGTCTTCGTGAGCAAGCGAGTTGGATGCACACCCACTTAGTTTCTTTTGTTGAGCTTTCATATATTTATAGCTCTAGTGCATCCGTTGCATGGCAATCCCTACTCACTCACATTGATATCTATTAATGGGCATCTCCATAGTCCGTTGATACACCTAGTTGATGTGAGACTATCTTCTACTTTTTGTCTTCTCCACAACCACCATTCTATTCCACATATAGTGCTATGTCCATGGCTCACGCTCGTGTATTGCGTGAAAGTTGAAAGAGTTTGAAATTACTAAAGTATGAAACAATTGCTTGGCTCGTCATCGGGGTTGTGCATGATTAAATACTTTGTGTGATGAAGATAGAGCTATAGCCAGACTATATGATTTTGTAGGGATAACTTTCTTTAGCCATGTTATTTTGAGAAGACATGATTACCTTGACTATTATGCTTGAAGTATTACTATTTCTTATGTCTTTATGAAGTTTTATTTTGTATTATTTGGATCTGAACATTCATGCCACAATGAAAGAAAAATTACATTATGAATTATGCTAGGTAGCATTCCACATAAAAAATTCTCCTTTTATCATTTACCTACTCGAGGACGAGCAGGAATTAAGCTTGGGAATGCTTGATACGTCTCCAACGTATCTATAATTTTTGATTGTTCCATGCTATTATATTACCCCTTTTGGATGTTTATGGCCTTTATTCTACACCTTTATATCATTTTTGGGACTAACCTACTAACCGGAGGCCCAGCCCATATTGCTGGTTTTTTGCCTATTTCAGTATTTCGAAGAAAAGGAATATCAAACGGAGTCCAAACGGAATGAAACCTTCGGGAGCGTTATTTTTGGAACAAATCTGATCCGGAGAGCCTGGAGTGAAAGTCAAGAAATCTCCGAGGGCCCCACGAGATAGGAGGGCGCGCCCCCCCTAGGGGCGCGCCCCCCTGTCTTGTGGGCCCCTCGGGCGTCCACCAACGTACTTCTTCCTCCTATATATATCCACGGACCCCAAAAACATCCAGGAGCACCACGAAACACAATTTCCACCGCCGTAACCTTCTGTATCCGTGAGATCCCATCTTGGAGCCTTCGTCGGCACTCTACCGAAGGGGGAATCGATCACAGAGGGCTTCTACATCAACACCATAGCCTCTCCGATGAGTTGTGAGTAGTTTACCACAGACCTATGGGTCCATAGTTATTATCTAGATGGCTTCTCTCTTTTTGGATCTCAATACAATGTTCTCCCCCTCTCTTGTGGAGATCTATTCGATGTAATCTCTTTTTGCGGTGTGTTTGTTGAGGTCTGATGAATTGTGGGTTTATGATCAAGTTTATCTATGAATAATACTAGAATCTTCTCTGAATTCTTTTATGTATGATTGAGTTATCTTTACAAGTCTCTTTGAATTATCAGTTTGGTTTGGCCTACTAGATTGATCTTTCTTGCCATGGGAGAAGTGTTTAGCTTTGGGTTCAATCTTGCGGTGATCTTACCCAGTGACAGAAAGGGTTGCAAGACACGTATTGTATTGTTGCCATCGAGGATAACAAGGTGGGGTTTATATCATATTGCATGTGTTTATCCCTCTACATCATGTCATCTTGCTTAAGGCGTTACTCTGTTCTTATGAACTTAATACACTAGATGCATGCTGGATAGCGGTCGATGTGTGGAGTAATAGTAGTAGATGCAGGCAGGAGTCGGTCTACTTGTTATGGACGTGATGCCTATATACATGATCATGCCTAGATAACGTCATAATTATTCGCTTTTCTATCAATTGCTCGACAGTAATTTGTTCACCCACCGTAATACTTATGCTATCTCGAGAGAAGCCTCTAGTGAAACCTATGGCCCCGGGTCTATCTCTTATCATATTTGCTTTCAATCTACTTTTATTTGCATCTTTATTTTCTGCATCTATATTATAAAATACCAAAAATATATTTATCTTATCATACTTTCTCTATCAGATCTCACTTTCGTAAGTGACCGTGAAGGGATTGACAACCCCTTTATTGCGTTGGTTGCGAGTTCTCAGTTTGTTTGTGCAGGTGCGTGGGACTTTTGAGGAGCCTCCTACTGGATTGATACCTTGGTTCTCAAAACTGAGGGAAATACTTACGTTACACTTTGCTGCATCACCCTCTCCTCTTCGAGGAAAACCAACGCTAGCTCAAGACGTAGCAGAGCCTGGTCAAAGGGCTCGCCTCCCGGTGAGCCTGCACAGCGGTCTGCTCGCACGCCTCCCTGTTAGCCGGCGCAGCGGTCTGCTCGCACGCCTCCCGTCGACTCACACACTTGCTCGGATGGTACCTGCTGATGAGAAGCGGGGACTCGTGGTGGCACGTAAACTCCCACGGTTTCAATCATGAAAGAGTTCGTCTTAACGTGACAGGTCTTTGTTCCAAAATACCTTGGCTCTTCATTTGTGCAACTTGTCATAAGCAGCTTGTCTCAAATTGAAGAAAAAACTTACGAAGTAATATTTGTGCCATATCACGTGACCATGCTCAGTTTCAAGAATTTATGCTCACTTTTGGATTTTCTGAAATATAAGATCCAGGATTCGAAACAATATCATAACCTGCATCATGCAATAAATTTTCAAGCCGTACATCTTTCCTGTTGTATTTGTTAAGAAAGGATTTGGTCAAAAAAATTGCTTAGTTAGACTTCAGACAATTTATATATGCAGAGTAAAAGGATAATCCCTCCGTACCAGTGCATTGCCTGATATATTAACTCAAGTATTAGGCACGAACAAACGGGCTCAATTCTGTGCTCATCCTGGTGTAGTAGTAGTAGTACTAGGCAATGCAGTTGACGGGTGACCTTGACGAGCGGCAACCAAGGGAATTGAACCGTGCTCGGCACGGTAGGTAACGTTGTCTAGTTACTAAAGCATCCCCCCGTTGTTCATCGGTAGTCATTATGGACCGGGGACATGAGGGGAATTTCCTAGGGATGGAATTCTGGCCGCTAGATATTTTGACTTGAAATGTTGAGGCTCGACTGGTTGGGGTTGCCTAATGTGCGTACCACGCACGCCACTGAAGGACACGAGCCCAGTTTTTATTTTTTTATTTTTTTAGGATCAACAGGAGCCAAGGTTTGGCTGGTACGCCGTTGGGTCCTACCATTCGAGAATACGAAAGGAACCTTCTAAATTGCCGAACGAATCTATGTGTATTACAATGCCCGTATTTTCCTTGCAAATACTAATCTCAACGTGGTAATTGATTTATGATGAGTTGTTGAATTAGATTGAGTTTGTGATATAGTGATCTCAACGTGGATTTCACATTTCATGGTATCCCTAGTAAGTTTTCCAATGCAAATTCAAATTTAAAAGATGAATGATATGGAGGTGAGAAAACTTTGTATGTATCAAGCATATGACCACACACACACAGAGAGAGACACACACGCACGAACACAACAACAATCCAATAAGTATAGTGCATCTATTTTTCCAAACCATGCATGTATGACACGAATTCAAAAATACTCCTTATACTCCTAAATATTAGTCTTTTAGAGAGTTCAACAAGTGACTACATACAGAGCAAAATGAGTGAATCTAGACTCTAAAATATGTCTATATACATCCATATGTGCGAGTCCATTTGAAATCTCTAAAAAGACTAATATTTAGGAACGAAGGGAGTAAAATGTAAGACATGCATGGTCCTCAGTTCAATATTTAAAATGAACATGAAACTGAAAAATGAATATTAAGTCTAGTACGACAGTACATGCAAATGTTGTGTTTAGGCGGAGCTATGATTGTTGGGGGTCAACCCCTCGACCTTGGATAAAATTTTGGAGCTCTGTTTAGGGTTGTTTAGATTATATTTGTCCCCACCCTCCCAACCACCGATTGGTTGTGCACCCCCACTCCTCCTCCCCGGGAGAACATCATGTGCCCCCATACCTTAGATGCTATATGCCGATATGAGTTGCTTGGAGCATGTAGATCTGAGATATAGCAGCTCACGTGATGTGTCTTAATATCTTTACAGGAAACCTTGATGAGTTTGAGAGTTGCACAAAATTTGTACAAAAACTACTCAGATGCCCTTGGATCCCATATCCAACGACCTCGAAGCTCGTATTACCATAGCATCTAAGATGAAGGAGGACATCATATTCTCCTGTATGTAAGAAAATCATGTACTACCACACCTTAGATGCTTTGGTGATACAAGCTCTTCGGAGCCGTTGGATTTGTGACCCAACACCTCCTCGGTGGTTCGAATGGTTTTTTCCAGAAAAGCCCCAAAAGAGTTCGGCCACTGCTTACAAGCACAAAGGCTGCTCAGATGCCATTGGATCTCAGATCAGACGACCTCGAAGCTCGTATCACCGTAGCATCCAAGCTGCGATAGCACCTTATGTTTTCTCGCACGGGAGAATATGAGGTGCTCCCGCACCGTAGATTCTATGGTGATACGAGTTCACTGAGATCGAACGGCCCACAGTAGGAGGTTTGAACGTTTTTGCAATATACGACTGAGAGAGTTTGGGAAATGCACAGAAAGTACAAGTACTACGCATGTGCCATCTGATCACTGATCATACGACCTAGATGCTCATATCACCGTAGCAGGTAATTAAGCTACCGGGAGCATCTGATATGAGCAACGGGGAGCCGTTGGATCGAAGATGCAGCAGCACACATGAGGCCTGAATATTTTATTTGCAAAAAAACCTTTGGAGAGTTTGGAAATTGTGCATAATTACAAATACTACTCCCAAGCCATTGGATCTCACTTCCAACGGTGTAAAATCTCGTATCACCATAGCATCTAAGCTGCGGGTGGATCGGGTATTCTATGCCACTGTCTTTTTTGTTCGTAAACTTGCAAATTACATGTAAGTCGTGTTGTTACTTGTCTAACCGCGCAAAGTGTTTGTTCTAAAAGACCATCCTACACTGAAATATCAGAACAACACACGGGGGTCCCACTTGTCATTAATCAAATTTGGACCTAAAACTAACAAATCTAAAAGACGAGATTTGAACTGGCAACCTAGACTACAAAGCGTAAGTCGATAACCTGAAACAACAAGGTTGTTGGCTTTGTCCCATAACTTTATTTTATACAGTATTACGTTGAGTAGAGTAGAGGGAGTGCCTCGTCAACACGTGCATGACCTTGACTCACTTACTGGTGGGTCCCAGGTCTACGATCTCTATCTCTCTTCTCTCCATCGTCTAACCTTTGCACGGGCACACACGAAGAGCGGCGCTAGCTTGCCATGGTGTTATTACATCTAAAAAAGCTTGAAAAATAGAAGAATCGCCTAGAATAAGAGACGTTATGGCTGGTCAAGATGGAGCTAACCACATCTATCCTATGTGCCACGTTTGCATGATGAAGCTGTGTGTCTAGTGGGGTGTTTTCGACCGACTGGCTGGGTCCCGAGGTTGAACCATAGGTACTACACTGATACAGTATATTTTCACACGCACATTTTTCCTCCATGTCAAGACGTGCCACACCCTACCGCACGGTTTTGGGGTCCTGGGTGGTGCACACATATATTGTTCCTGACGTGGGACGCCCTACCACGAGTTTTCTGGGTCCTCCTCGGTCGTAGCGCCGAAGCAAGTAAATGAGTTATCAAATCACGAAAGACCACCTTTCCCGCCGAGTACATCAGCTAAGCACAGTGGCTAGCTAGTTGGGCTAGTTCGGCCGATTAGCTAGGGCGCCACCACATTTGTTTTTTCACCCTTTTTTTATCTACTTGCCGGCAGGTAAATTTAAATATCCACCGCGGCATTGCTATGATGTTTGGGTGCGGCAGGATTTTTAATTTTTTAATTGACGGGAGCAGGCGCGACAGGATTTTTAATTTTTTGATTGACGGGAGTAGGCGCGGCAGCAATTAGTCATGATGACTCCGCCTGTAAAACCCACTGCTCCCTGATGTGAGAAGTCATCGACTGGTGTTTTACCGTGGTGAAAACCAAAAGATTCCCTGCTCCTCGGCTGGCTCCCTTCGCCTTCCCGTAGATTGCATTGCCTTTCAGCCGTTTCACCCCCTTTGCTTGCTCTCCCCATTGCTTCTACCTGGTGCCATGGCGGCACAACAAATCATGGAGTCTGAGGTGAGGTCCTGACACAGGAGCTCCATGCCAAGGATGCGGAGCTCAGGGCCAAGGACGTGGAGTTCCGTGAGCTCAAGGAGGAGAGGAGTGCCATGCTCCTCCGTTATGTGCAGGAGTTCACGGAGCTTCAAAAGCGGCAGGCATCCACCACAAAGATGCTCAAGGCGTCGGCAGCGTTGCTGCAGAAAGCAGGAGATACGATAGGCCGTTAGGGGAGCCGGCTGGAGCGCGAGCGGGCCTATCGTGATGAGGTCCAGGATCGCCTCAGCCACTTGGTGAACCAAATTGCCATGCACGTGTTGCGGCTGCATGATGCCTACCGTCGTGCCAGCGTGACGATGCCGGCAGTCAGGCTAAACCCGTTCGACCACCTGGTTGACTTCAACGAGCTGCGGCTTTTAGACCTGGTCTCCTTCTTCACCTATATCTCCGAGGAGCTGAGTTGTCTCCGCACGATGGTGGGGGTTGAGCTGGACAAGGAGGGGTTACAGGCTGCCGCCGCCATTGCCGGGCGAATCCTTTCAGGGCTCCTTCACCGGAATCCATTCGTGCCATTGGATGCCGTCTTTGACGAGCTGGCTCCCGTTGACCGGGAGCGGGCTATTCGGGCGGTTGCACCCTGCATCACCAACGTCGTGCGCCTGGAGAAGCAGAGGGACTTCAGTGGTGTTTAGGTGCCATCTGCATGGGCATGTCCATGTCTCGACGCAACATGACCGTTGGACCAAACTCAGACAGTGCAGATCAGTCACTGTAGCACAAAGCGTGTGGGTGTGTTTGGTTGAATTCTCATCTCAATATAGTTGTTTCCTCTTCATGTATTTTTGTTAACCTACTAGTGTGGACTCATGCACCCTTCATGCACTCTGCCAAACACCCAAAAGTGGGTCGAGAAGGGAACTTTTGCTCCCATCCCGTGCACCCTTCATACACCCTCCCTAACACTATTCGTGCTTCATATGGTTCATGTTTCGTGGAGTATTGTAGCATTGTGCTCTCCGTGCGCTGTACACCTAGTTCTGTTAACATTGATCTCACCGTTCATTCTTGACCGGACAGTCAAAAAGGCAGTACATATAGGAGTAGTTGACATGCGCACAACATCATTTGTTATCGTCATATCTTACTACACTAGCAACAAGATTGTCTAGTACTGACATATGAACCACTGCACATGCCTAGTAGTATGAGCACTGTGTATGTTCAAGTGGCTGCCATGTTTCGCACTCCTCCGTCGTAAGAGTGGAAATACTTGTTCTAATCATTTTTTTCTTCAGAAAAACAGTAGACACGCTCCACCGTGCAGATCCTCCTCCAGCCATGCACTAAATTACTCACTTTCGCCGACGTGTGGGACAACCAGCACCTGGGTCCACCAGCCATGCACTAAATTACTCTGTAGTAGAATGACGGTAGACTACCCCGATCGAAGCGCCGTAGTAATGCCCAATGAGCCGTCAAATCACAAAACCCCCTCCTTTCCATCAGTAAGTTGGATAGGCGAAGCAACCATCATTTCACTCTTCTCTCTCAGCTTCCTCTCTTGAAGAAAACCCCCACTCGCTTCGCTTCTCCCTCATCTCGTTCCTCCTTTCACTCTTCTCTCTCATCTTCCTCTCTTGGATGGACGCTGGAGCACCGGCCAACGTGATGTCTATGGCTCTGGCCAAAACCGTCGAGGCTCATGGTACAAAGAAGCGCAAGCACCCCGCTGAGACTACCATAGACAAGCTCAAAGCCATCGCCCTGTCCAAGCCCCCTCTCCGGGATCCCTCATTAAGCAAGTCCAGGTAATGTCTCTTGTTGACGATCTCTTTCTCGATCTTGATCGTGTTTTTTCATCTAACACGCAATACTAGTACTGGTAGTACAACTTTCTAGGTGATCTTGCATGTGATTTTAGTGTGCCAAATGACGGTTCTAAATTCCTCGTTTGACCAAAACATGCGAGAGGTTAACACTTATTTCTTATAGATTACATTCAACTACTCCCTCTGTCCCAAATTTCTTGTCTTAGATTTGTCTAGATACGGATGTATCTAATACTAAAATGAGTATTAGATACATCCGTATCTTGACAAATCTAAGACAAGAATTTTGGGACGGAGGGAGTACTTTATGAACATCAATGCTACCTTTAAAGAGGGTATATTTGCCTCAGTAACTTGTGTTATGGATATTGCAAGTAATCCCTCTGCTCTCATGCCTTTGAAGACATGTTATAGTGTCTTTGTTCACTCATTTCTGTGCATATATGTAGTCATGTATGGAGTATAATATCAAAAATCATCTTATATTTCTGAATGGAGGTAGTAATAAAATATGGTTTCTGTTTGAATTAGAACCAGATCCGAAGTGGAAATGAATTCTCAAAGTCATGACGTGTGAACTGCAAGACCTGGGGATGAGTTCTACTGCTAAACTATCCTGCTGATGTGTCCTTGTCTCCACGTGTCCTGAACTAGTGTTTTCCTGTAGCATTGTTGTCAGGCGTGTTCTCGAGGCTGTACTTGACCGCAAAAATTTCCTGGCTGTGTCTTCGATTACGAAGGGTGTGGTTCTTGTAAAGCTTCCCAACAAATCTGATGCGGACTGTCTTCATCATCATGTTTATGAGTGGAAAGACCACTCTGTTAGGTTCTCCAAGGTTGAAGAGATGGTGATGGTGCATGTAGAGATCTCTCACGAAGTCCATGGCCTAGTCAGTTATGGGGGGTTCATCCCGTAGGTCGGTGGCAAGAAATAGTCTGTGGAGTTTAATTAGTGCAACTTTGCTTGTCTGTAGTAAGTACTATTGTTCAGTACTTGATTTGTGTTTGTGAACCCTGTATTGTTTATTAGTACTGCCACTTTTGGTGTGTGGTTAGTCCTGAGAATGGTCTATGTTAATGTCTGTCCACTCAATTCAGTCTGTATATTTTGAAGTATCTAGATTATCTTTTTTGTAAGGACGGTTTATCAATTATGGTTACACTCCAATATCTGTATGCATTGCAGGGTTTATCGCACCCACTAGGATTTCCAGTCCCATGGATGTTCGGTCCATACGATTTGTCACGACCTTTCGACTGTCCTGCTTGTGGGAGTAGGCGGGGCCCCTGCATGCCACCTGTAGTTGGACGATCAATCTTCTGTTTAGTACTTCAACATAGTGATTTCCTGGTAAGGATTCACTCGTGTCACATCAAGTAAATCTTATTGATTTACTATCTAAATCTTATTGATTTAATGCCATGTTTTCTTTCTTTTCCTACAATTTTACAATGCAGGTTTTGCCATGTGACATTCATCACAGAATAAACTGTTTGGTTTGCTCTACGATGGTTATTTTTGCAGGTTTCACTTCTTATGTCGTGTCAGTAACGAAGGCACTGTCCATCACTTATATTACTGGAAAAAATTGGATCAGTCTGTTGTCTGAGTACAAGATGAATCCCTATGATGAACTGCAGTTTGGTTTAACAAAGATGCCACAATTAGTCCTTCTCGCGTTTAAAAGAAATGAAGAAAAAAAAAGGATCACGGTCACGGATCCTAGTCAAGTTAGAAAGCTGATCATAGCAGACCAGACACGATCGCCGCTGTCTTGCACATCGATACCACCTTCAGCAACGAATCGAGCACTGGCAGTTGCTCTAGCACTGACAGTGGCAGCAGCTCAGTCTGATCCAGCTGAGGATTGGGCACCGACTGCGTCAGCGGATCAGTCTGATCTACTGGAAGATTGGGCATCGACACGGGCACCTGCTCCGACACTGGCACCAGCTCTACAAGGAGCACCATCTCTGACAGCAGCAGCAGCTTCAGCACCTGCACCAACACTTGCACTTGCATTTGCTCCGGCCCATGCAGTGGCAACCGAACGAGCAGTTGCACTGGCAACAGACTGGGCTGCAGTTCGCACTTCATATACCAAAATCCTTACAAAAACCGACATGTCCACCTTCTTGGTAAGCATTGGCCGCCCAAGTGCTTCGTTCTTTTTTCTTTCCATGTTGTTTCACACGATTCACTGTGCTGATCTAACTGTTTGGGTATGTCTTCTTGTTTGCAAACAAAGAATTCCTAGAGCAACGAGGGAGTCGTTCAACAATCCGGGCGACCGCGGCCAAGTTTCTCTTACCATGCGCAGCCTTGGTGTGAATGAACCTGCTCAATATACCGTAAGTACAAAGGATAGTCGCGTGATGATTGATGCTAAAGGATTGTCAAGGTTTGCATCTAAATCATATCTTGCAGTAGGGAATGTTGTCAAAATCGAACTTTCTCGGCAAGGAGAACTGGTCCAAATCAACTTTGAAATTCTTTAGTAGCAGCACGCAACTGCCGAACTGATCTATCCTCCGAGAGATTTTGATCTAATAATCTGGCATGGTGAAACAAGTGTCCTGTGTGTATAAGTAGTACGATAGTAATATTTATCACATGGTATATCGTTGATAGAATTGCAACTCTCATTGCTAGTTAGGAACTGTCCTTCGATTTCATTCCAACAGCTGCCGTGCTTTATTCAGTTTTGTTTATTCGCCTTGCGACAGCATCTAAAACCAGCGCCGTACCGACCGCTTGCAATATGAAAAGCGCTGAGGTAGAACACATGGGCCCCCAAACATGCAGGGTGGGCCTGCAGCCCAAAGTCCAGAACCGTGAGCCTGTCTGAGTATTATATTCTCAACTGAACCCCCATAAAAATAGCTGAACCCCCATAATGCCCGTGGGTTGCACATAACATCAAGATGCATTTGTATGAGTATTTTATCTTGTGAGATAAAAGAATGAACGAGGGAAGGCCTTATTTGCAAATGTGGAGAGGTGTGTGGGTACCTTTTTGCAAAATTGCCATAATTTCCTTCCTATCCGTCAGATATAAATCGGACGGCCTATATTGCAGGATGGCAGGCGCACCATCATCACCAACTCGTCTATATTGTGTTAAAAACAACTCTGTTTTTTATTATTATATATGTTATATATATTCCCCTTGATTTTTCGTATGTATAAAGTTGTGAAAGATTTGTATATTTCTTTATAGAGGGAGTGTCTCTCTGTCAAAAATATATTTATGTGTAACTAGTTACTCCTGTCTTTCTACTTCCTTTCGCAGATATGTGGGGCAATCGGCAATGGGGTCCACGTGCCATATGCACAAATTAGAGTGCACAACTGCATGGTAGACACAGCCCGGTCGTAACGCCGCAGTAATGCCCAATGAGCCGTCAAATCACAAACCCCCCCCCCCTTTCCAGCTTTAGCAGTAAGCTGGACGGACGAAGCAGCAATATTTCACTGGGCCTGAATCCCCTTCTCCCTCGTCTGCTTGTTCAGAGGAAAAACCCCTCTCGACGATTGCATAGGGTTTTCTCACGGAGAACCAGGTACGAATTCTTCATCCATCCCCGATAAATCCAAGTCCCTTGGTCGCAGGTAATCCTAGGATGGTAGCCGCCGCCGTTGATGCATTTTTCTTCCTATTGAATCTAGGGTGTTTCATTTGCAGTGCCCAAAGTGCGAGGACCCTACATGTTTCTGCATCCTCGGCGAGACGCCTGACTTGTTCCTTCTCATCCTAACACATGATTTTAAAACACGCGCAGTATGTTCCTAGAATCCTCTTTTCTGTCTGGGAGGGTGGGGTTTTTTTGAACATGTTGTCGACTAAATTGGAAATTTGGATTGCTATATTTGGATAAAAGGTACTACTAGTATGATGGTCAACACTGACGTGAAGGAGGAAGTTATTTCTAGATTTGTATAGGGAATACATTGTGTTCTCATATTATTTTTCCTGCAGTGCATTATTTGCTCTGCCAGAACACATGTACTCAAGATGCTCGGCCTTGCCATAACTGAATACACTAGTTTAATGGTCACAGTGAATACAAGCCATTGATATAAGTTCCGAGTTGGGTTCATGAACCAAGAAGATCGCTGCTTTTTTTATGGCCGAGCTTGGATAAACTTTCTCAAGTGTTATAGACTGAAAGTTGGCGCACAAATGTTGATGGAAATAGCAGAACCTGGTCTCATCTTCACTGCGATCTTCCACCCTGACGTCGTTCCAATTGTTCATCCATGTTAGTTTTGTATCTGGTTCTTGCTTGTTGCCTCGATTACTTCTTAATCCACCTATTCTGTCTAACTAATCACAATTTAACTTTAGAAGTAGCAACTAATCTCTCACGAATATGCTACTTCTAACTAATATTTTCTTATATTTGGTGGCACGTGTAGGTTTTTTCAGAGCTAAGCAGTCTGCTCATTTGTTATTCTGAAGTAACTCGGCTGTTACTGATGGCACTGAAGTTGACTGGGATGACATCCACAAGTTCCTACACTTTATTGATTGTCTTGAGGTCCTTGTGGGGCGGTTCAATGGTGCAAGGCCACGTGGGATATGTGTGCCACTGCTGCACTCATTGAACAGGTCCAACTGTGTCGAGAAACTTATGGTACAAGTTGTTTTCTGTTATATATGTTGTTCATAAACTATTGCTTATATACAATTTTACAGCTATGATCTTCTTGAAACAGAAACTGCCCAGTTCTATTGTTCCTATATAGATGCCTGACCATGGTCGGGTCAGACTTGCGCTTGGTCACAACATGATGTTTATGCCGACCTACTCCGTTCCCCTTGGAGGTGAAAAGATACTTATTCATGGGTGGTCTCAAATAATGAAGGCTCGTCCATCTTGGAGAATAGGACAGAAGATTATGTTCATGCTTTTCCATGGCTCTAAAGCGAATATCATGTTTATTGACCACATTGCAAGATGAAGCCGCTTTCAGAAGGTTGTGGATGCGCGGGCTGGTGCCTGGGCCTTGTCCTGGGGCTTGGTGGCCTCACCCTTGGTTAACTGTAGGCAAAGTAGCACTGTTCGAGGCATGCTTTGTATGGTTGAACCTGTATAAGTACTCATACTGCTTTCAACTTTGGTTGTTAAGTGCCCCTGCTGGTTTCAGTTAAGGTTGTTAAGTACTCCTGCTGCTTTTACAGTCTGTCGTGTTTCTTCAGTCCCATCTTCCTCCAGCCACCAAAATCAAACCAGTGCCGGCGGGGCCGCCTGCTTTTGCCTCCCACTGCTGGCTGCGCCTCAGTGCACGCATCACCGGCCCACCGCGCGCTTTGGTGTGCTCGCCGCGGCGCCGCCCTCTCGCATAGTCAACATGCTCAAAAAACAATAGGAATCGGCAGAACTACGTGGAGAGGATGACAGTAGGGGCCCACAATGTCAGCGCATGGACAAATAAAATGCTTCCTCCTAGTGTTTTCCAGACATCTGGGACCCACGACATTGTGAGCGTAAAAAGTCAATAGACAAGAGAACAATACAAGATCGGCTGACACCTGGGACGTAGCTGCTCGAGCAGTATTTTTTTTTGTTATTGTTGAGACGTTGAACTGGGCTGTGGCCCGTCTAGCCCAGGCTTATATTTTATGTTCACCATGTGACCAGCCCAGCTATTTTTTCTTTGTGAAAATGAGCCCAGTTATTTTTTCTGAAGAATACCCAATCCAGGCCTACTTATTTTTCTACACCCTGATGGGCTGCAACTCTTTCAAGACGCCTGCAAATCTTGAAAGTAATATGAAATGGATTGTAAATATAAAAACAGATGACGAATTGGCAATTACTTATAATTTCTGAATTTTTTCACATTTTCAGATTGCTATTTCGCTGGGCATTAACCTAATTTAAATATATCTTCAAAGTACTTTAAATCTTGCTCGACATTTTGGTATTAAAAATAGTTTGGAACCCACAGAAATATGCGAAATTGGCCCTAGCCAACCAAAAAAACGACTGCAATAAATTGCATAAGAAGTTGCAATGAGCTATATATAAATTATTAAAAAAAAGACGGAGTGGTCTGACTTGTGGGCTTGTTAAGTTGACGCGTATGCAAGATTTTTTTAGTTATTATACATATCAACAAATGATTCTAGCAGACGTAACCATTGGATGTCAATCTAACGGCCATCGTGTTTCTTTAATCTCTGATCTTCTTGCTCCAGCCGCCAAAGCAGCGCCGGCAGGACCACCTGCTCTCGCCTCCCGTGGTCGGCTGTGCTGCCGCGTAGGCCTCAGCGCCCCCTACTACTCCCACCGCTGGCCAGGGCATCCCTCTACTCATCCACACCCCATGTTATTCTGCGGCGACGGCAGCCTCACATCGCAGCCAAACTAGTGAACCCTCGTACTCCTCTCGGCGCGGGCTTCCACTGTCGCGTCTTCCCCGGCTCCACGTCGTCCCCTTCCTAGCCCTCGCCGTCGTCCACCGCCATGGTGCTCTCCGTGCGGCGTGGTCAATGTGGTCAACGACCGACTTCCATCGGAAGAGTACTGTACGTGGAGAGGCTGACAACTGGGTCCACGCCAGCCACAAGGAAGTGCCTCCTTATTACACGCAAAATAATTATTCCTCCACCTGACAGCAGGGACCCACCGGACGGGCCACCAGTATCTCACGAAAAAAACATTTCCCCCTAACTGCTGGGACCCACCGGATGGGCCACCGTATTTCGCAAAAAAACGTTCCCCCCGCTGTCAGCTCGGACCCATCGAAAGTGCCTCCTTATTACGCACAAAAAAATGTAGACCCCTGCTAGCTGGGACCCACCTTGGTGGGAGGCTGACTTGTGGGCCTACTAAGTTGACTGGGACGGAGGCCTTTGTCAACTTTAGTCAATATGAATGATTCTAGCTCAAGTGACAGTACGATGTCCATCCAACGACCGTAGTGCTTCTTCAACCTCTGGTCTTCTTGCTCCAGCCGCCCAAAGCAGCGCCGGTTGTGCGGCTCCTGCCTCCCGTGGCCGGTTGTGATGCCGCGGAGGCCTCACCGCCCCCTACTACTCCCACCGCTGGCCAGGCCATCCCTCTACTCACCCACACCCCCTGTTATTCTACGGCGATGATAGCCTCACACCACAGCCGAACCAGTGAACCCTCATACTCGTCTACGCGTGGGCATCCACTACTGCGTCTTCCTCAGCTCTGCATTGTCCCCTTCCTAGGCCTCGCTGTCGTCCACTACCTTGGTGCTCTCGGCGTGGCGTGGTCAACGTGGTCAAGGAACGACTTTCATCGGACGTGGACTGTACGTGGAGAGGCTGACAGCTGAGTCCACGGCCGCAGCAAGGAAGTGTCTCCTTATTATGCGGAAAATAATGATTACTCCACCTGACAGCAGGGACCCACTAGACAGGCCACTATATTTCGCGAAAAAAAGGTTTCCCCGTGACTGCTGGGACCCACCAGCTACATCTTCGCACGCAAGGAAGTGCGTCCGGAAAAAAACGATTCGCCCCCTGACTGCTGGGACCCACCAGCTACATCTTCGCACACAAGGAAGTGCGTCCGGGAAAAACAAAACGATTTGCCCCCCTGACTGCTGGGACCCACCAACTACATCTTCGCACGCAAGGAAGTGCCTGACAGTCGGGACCCACCTGGTCGAAGCGTACGTAGCATTGTCATTCTGGTCGCGAACGTATACGTACATACTGGTCGATGTAGAGGCGTGCACGTGTCGTAGTAGAGGTGTGCACGTAGCATGTACACGTACGTACATCAGCCAGTGTGCAAGAAAGAAAATACGACCATGTACGTACATACGGGCAGGGTCTCGAACGCCTACTCGTGCATACGTACGGCCAGGGCTCGTGTACATGGCTGGGTCGGAACGGAGAAACATCATCGTCGTCGTGTTCATGGGGAGCCAACCGGCTGGGTCAGAACAGAATGCGTTGTCGTGTTCATCAGGAGGGCTTGGAAGGAACAGGCAATGGAAACGAGGCTTGGCGTACCGCAGAACGGAGGAAACGGCCTTGTGTTTGACCGGCCACATTCAAAATGGGATCCCGTTCATTGAGAGGGGTCTGGCGTACCGCAAATGGAGGAAACGGACCTCCTACGGTCGAAACAGGGGTCCTGTTGATCGGGAGGGGTGTGGCGTACCGCAAAATGGACGAAACAGACTTGTGTTGGAGCGCTCCGGTCGAAATGGGGGTCCTGTTCATCGGGAGGGGTGTGGATACCACAAAACGGGACTCCGCGGGATACTGTTCATCTCCACCGTCGACCTCCTCCAACCTCCATGGGCTACTGTTCATCCACCGTCAACCTCCTCCAGCCTCCACGGGCTCCTGTTCATCCAGCCTCCACCGCGCGCTACTCCACCGGCTACTGTTCAACCACCCCTCTCCACGGGATCCTATTCAACCACCCCTCCACGGGCTACTGTTCATCCACCCCTCCACCATGTACTGTTCATCCAGCCCTCCACAGGGTCGTCATGTTCATCCAGCCCTCCACGGGGTCCTGTTCATCCAGCCCCAACCGACTCGATCGATCGGGGTCCTGTTCATCCAGAGGCAACGCCACGGGGTCCTGTTCATCCACCCCCACCACTCACTATTCATCCAAACCCCCTGCAACACTCATTGTTCATCCAGAGGCAGCATCGATCGGCTTCAGTTAGCAGTAGTAGCAAAGGAATCGCTCGATCGGGTTCAGTTAACAGCCATCGACCGATCACTCGGGTTCAGTAACGCTTAGCCTGCAGTGCAATTGCTCGGGTTCAGTTAGAGCCCAACGCCTCACTCGGGTTTAGTTAGAGCCAACGCCTCACACACACGCGCGTACATGTACAAGAGAAACGCGCATCGCTCGGCCCCCGACCTCCCACCGTAACCGGGAACTCACTGAAATTTTCCTCGCCCTCGCTTCTACCACGGTTTTTTACGTCATGGACGGCCCAAAGAATGTCATGCAGCTGCGTCTCCGGCCCACCCAGGATGAAAAGCCCATTTTCTGTCATGATTTTTTGTCATAGAAGTAGGAGCCCACCACATCTATGATGATACCGGGTTTTGTCACAATTATCGTCATAGAAGTGTCATAAGTATGACAGAAAAAAATTTGTTCGGTCCAAAATGTCACGGATGTGTATTTTTTTTCATAGTGAAGCCCACCATCAATAGGAGAAGAACCACGTCGCCCACTGTTGTAAGTTGGACGAGTCACAGAAGCATGCTTCTCCAATACCCAATGTTCACCATTCTTCGCTTGATGAAGCAACTCATGAATATCATTATATTGCATTAAATCAACACGGTCATGAATCTTTTCTTCTAACCCCTCAAAGAAACGTACCATGGTCGCCTCCGCAGACTCACACACAGCTGTACGGATCAACAAAACTTGCATCTCCTTGTAGTACTCATCAACTAATTTTGTACCTTGCGCTAGACGATGCAGTCTACTATGAAGCTAGCGAGTGTAGTAAGCAGGCACAAAATGTTCCCTCACGATTCGCTTCATGTCAGCCCAGGTCGCTGGTCGCTTGTGAATACAGTTCTTATTATCCCACCATACAAGAGCATACTCTATAAATTCCATAGATGCAACACGAACCTTCTTCTCTTCGGAGTAGTTGTGATCGTCAAAAATCTGATTTACCGCATCTCCCACTCCAAATATTTCTCCGGGTCAGCACAACGTCCAGAGAATTCAGGTATGGTTATCTTGATTCGACCGAAACCATCATCCTCGTGGGCACCATTCGGAACCTTTCTGATGTCCAAATATAGCCTTACAATATATCGATCTTTACGTCTCGACCATTTTGAGACTCCTCGTCGCGTCCGTGATCTCATTCGAGACTCCGAAGAAACTTCGGTCATCAAATCACATAACTCGTAATACAAATCGTCATTGGACGTTAAGCGTGCGGACCCTACGGGTTCGAGAACTATGTAGAGATGACTGCGACAAATCTCCAGTCAATAACCAATAGCGGAACCTAGATGCTCATATTGGCTCCTACATATTCTACGAATATCTTTATCGGTCAAACGCATAACAACATACGTTGTTCCCGTTGTCATTGGTATGTTACTTGCCTGCGATTCGATCGTTGGTATCATCATACCTAGTTCAATCTCGTTACCAGCAAGTCTCTTTACTCGTTCCGTAATACTTCATCCCGCAACTAACTCATTAGTCACAATGCTTGTAAGGCTTATAGTGATGAGTATTACCGAGAGGGCCCAGAGATACCTCTCCGAAACACAGAGTGACAAATCCTAATCTCGATCTATGCTAACCCAACACACACCTTCGGAGACACCTGTAGAGCACCTTTATAATCACCCATTTATGTTGTGATGTTTGGTAGCACACAAAGTGTTCCTCTGGTATTCGGGAGTTGCATAATCTCATAGTTTGAGGAACATGTATAAGTCACGAAGAGAGCAGTAGCAATGAAGCTGTAACGATCATAATACTAAGCTAACGGATGGGTCATGTCCATCACATCATTCTCCTAATGATGTGATCCCGTTCATCAAATGACAACACATGTCTATGGTTAGGAAACATAACCATCTTTGATTAACAAGCTAGTCAAGTAGAGGCATACTAGGGACACTATGTTTTGTCTATATATTCACACATATACTAAGTTTCCAGTTAATACAATTCTAGCATGAATAAGAAACATTTATCATGAAATAAGGAAATAAATAATAACTTTATTATTGCCTCTAGGGCTGATATGTCCATTTTGCATCATGCTTTTATATCGATATTTATTGCATTATGGGCTGTTATTACACGTTATGTCACAATACTTATGGCTATTCTCTCTTATTCTACAAGGTTTAACATGAAGAGGGAGAATGCCGGCAGTTGGGATTCTGGGCTGGAAAAGGAGCAAATATTGGAGACCTATTCCGCATAGGTCCAAAAGTCCTGGAACTCCACGAAAGTCATTTTCGGAATTAATGATAATTATTGAGTGAAAGAAGTACCAGAGGGGAACCACACCCTGGCAACGAGGGTGGGGCGCGCCCCCTGCCTTGTGGGCTCCCTGGTGGCCCTTCGGTGCCCATCTTCGGAAGGAAATATGCCCTAGAGGCAATAATAAAGTTATTATTTATTTCCTCATATCATGATAAATGTTTAATATTCATGCTAGAATTGTATTAACCGGAAACATAATACATGAGTGAATACGTAGACAAACATAGTGTCACTAGTATGCCTCTACTTGACTAGCTCATTGATCAACGATGGTTGAGTTTCCTAACCATAGATATGAGTTATCATTTGATCAATGGGATCACATCATTAGAAGAATGATGTGATTGACTTGACCCATTCCATTAGCTTAGCACTTGATCTTTTAGTATGTTGCTATTGCTTTCTTCATGACTTATGCATGTTCCTATGACTATGAGATTATGTAACTCCTGCTTACCGAAGGAACACTTTGTGTGCTACCAAACATCACAATGTAACTGGGTGATTATAAAGGTGCTCTACAGGTGTCTACGAAGGTACTTGTTGAGTTGACGTATTTCGAGATTAGGATTTGTCACTCTAATTGTCGGAGAGGTATCTTTGGGCCCTCTTGGTAATGCACATCACTATAAGCCTTGCAAGCCATGTGAGTAATGAGTTAGTTGTGGGATGATGCGTTACATAACGAGTAAAGAGACTTGCCGGTAACGAGATTGAACTAGGTATTGAGATACCAACGATCAAATCTCAGGCAAGTAACATACCGATGACAAAGGGAACAACGTATTTAGTTATGCGGTTTGACCGATAAACATCTTCATAGAATATGTGGGAACCAATATGAGCATCCAAGTTCCGCTATTGGTTATTGACCGGAGATGTGTCTCGGTCATGTCTACATAGTTCTCGAACCCGTAGGTCCCGCACGCTTAAAGTTTGGTGACGATCGTTATTATGATTTTTGTGTTTTGATGTATCGAAGGTATTTCGGAGTCCCGGATATGATCACGGCCATGACGAGGAATCTTGAAATGGTCGAGATGTAAATATTGATATATTGGATAACTATGTTCGGACACCGAAAGTGTTTCGGGAGGTTTCAGACATTTACCGGAGTACCGGGGGGTTACCGGAACCCCCCGGGGAGTATATTGGGCCTAATGGGCCTTGGTGGGAGAAGAGGAGGGGCGACTAGAGCAGCCGCGCACCCCCTCCCCCTCTAGTCCGAATTGGACAAGGAGGGGGGGCGGCGCCCCCTTCTTTCCTTCTCCTCCTCTCTCCCTTCCTTCCCATCTCCTACTCCAACAAGGAAAGGTGGAGTCCTACTCCCGGTGGGAGTAGGACTCCCCCCTTGGCGCGCCCTCCTTGGCTGGCCACCTCTCCCCCCTTAGTCCATTATATACGGGGGCAGGGGGTAGGGCTGCAAGAAAAGCTCGAGGCTCATGAGCCACTCGAGATTGACTCATTTTTTGACTCGACTCGAGATCAACTCGAAAAGAAATGAGCTGAGTTTGAACACTTTATGTAGATCGACCGAGAAACGAGCTGATCTTGAGCCAATGTTGGCTTGCTCAATTTTAGCTCGATAGCTCGACAGAATATCATTATGTTAAATGATCATGCCATATATTAAATGGAAATAAGATAATTTATTACCATATATGTTGTCCATAATTTTTCTCCATCTTAATTACCAACGAACATGGAAATTTAATTAAGTGCAGAGAGATTTAGGCCTAATATGGCACGTGGTCGAATATCTATTGACTATCCTATATTTTTGGCAAATGTTCCAAACATATTCGCCTTAATTATTTTGTTTTTCATCCATAGATTTATAATTTTTACCATCTTATTTAGCTCGAAACTAGCTCGAGATCGACTCGAGATCGTTACAAGCTGAGCATGAGTCATGTTCTACAGCTCGATCATGAGCTTCACTCAGTTTGGGCTCGCTCGAATTTTCTTATGAGTTGAGCTGAGCCAACTCCAACTCGCTCGAGCTCGACTCGTTTGCAGCCCTAGCAGGGGGCACCTCTAGACACACAAGTTGATCCGTTGATCTCTCCTAGCCGTGTGCGGTGCCCCCCTCCCCCATATTCCACCTTGGTAATATCATAGCGGTGCTTAGGCAAGGCCCTGCGTCGGTAGCATCATTAACACCGTCATCACTCCGTCGTGCTGATGGAACTCTCCCGCAAAGCTCTGCTGGATCAGAGTTCGTGGGACGTCATCGAGCTAAACGTGTGCTGAACTCGGAGGTGTCGTACATTCGGTACTTGGATCGGTCCGATCGTGAAGACGTACGGCCACATCAACCGTAGAGCTCGCAGTAGCACCTGGGTATTTGATACTGGTTCGGTTGCAAATATTTGCAACTCGAAACAGGGACTACGGATTAAGCGAAGACTGGCTAAGGACAAGGCGACGATGCGCGTGGGAAATGGTTCCAAAGTCGATGTGATCGCCGTCGGCATGCTACCTCTACATCTACCTTCGGGATTAGTTTTAGACCTGAATAATTGTTATTTGGTGCCAGTGTTGAGCATGAACATTATATCTGGATCTTGTTTGATGCGAGACGGTTATTCATTTAAATCTGAGAATAACTGTTGTTTTATTTATATCCGTAATATCTTTTATGGTCATGCACCCTTGAAGAGTGGTCTATTTTTGTTGAATCTCGATAGTAGTGATACACATATTCATAATGTTGAAGCCAAAAGATGCAGAGTTGATAATGATAGTGCAACTTATTTGTGGCACTGCCGTTTGGGTCATATTGGTGTAAAGCGCATGAAGAAACTCCATATTGATGGACTTTTGGAATCACTTGATTATGAATCAGTTGGTACTTGCGAACCATGCCTTATGGGCAATATGACTAAAACGTCGTTCTTCGGAACAATGGAGCGAGCAACAGATTTGTTGGAAATCATACATACTGATGTATGTGGTCCGATGAATATTGAGGCTCGCGGCGGGTATCATTATTTTCTCACCTTCACAGATGATTTGAGCAGATATGGGTATATCTACTTAATGAAACATAAGTCTGAAACATTTGAAAAGTCCAAAGAATTTCAGAGTGAAGTGGAAAATCATCGTAACAAGAAAATAAAATTTCTACGATCTGATCGTGGAGGAGAATATTTGAGTTACGGGTTTGGTCTACATTTGAAACAATGCGGAGAAGTTTTGCAACTCACGCCACCCGGAACACCACAATGTAATGGTGTGTCCGAATGTCGTAATCGTACTTTACTAGATACGGTGCGATCTATGATGTCTTTGTTAGAAATATGCCCTAGAGGCAATAATAAATTAGTTATTATTATTATATTTCCTTGTTCATGATAATCGTTTATTATCCATGCTATAATCGTATTGATAGGAAACTGAGATACATGTGTGCGTACATAGACAACACCATGTCCCTAGTAAGCCTCGAATTGACTAGCTCGTTGATCAATAGATGGTTACGGTTTCCTGACCATGGACATTCGATGTTGTTGATAACAGGATCACATCATTAGGAGAATGATGTCATGGACAAGACCCAATCCTAAGCCTAGCACAAAGATCGTGTAGTTCGTATGCTAAAGCTTTTCTAATGTCAAGTATCATTTCCTTAGACCATGAGATTGTGCAACTCCTGGATACCGTAGGAATGCTTTGGGTGTACCAAATGTCACAACGTAACTGGGTGGCTATAAAGGTGCACTACGGGTATCTCCGAAAGTGTCTGTTGGGTTGGCACGAATCGAGACTGGGATTTGTCACTCCGGTTGACAGAGAGGTATCTCTGGGCCCACTCGGTAGGACATCATCATAATGTGCACAATGTGACCAAGGGGTTGATCACGGGATGATGTGTTACGGAACGAGTAAAGAGACTTGCCGGTAACGAGATTGAACAAGGTATCGGCATACCGATGATCGAATCTCGGGCAAGTATAATACCGCTGGACAAAGGGAATTGTATACGGGATCGATTGAGTCCTTGACATTGTCGTTCATCCGAGGAGATCATCATGGAACATGTGGGAGCCAACATGGGTATCCAGATCCCGCTGTTGGTTATTGACCGAAGAACGTCTCGGTCATGTCTGCATGGTTCCCGAACCCGTAGGGTCTACACACTTAAGGTTCGATGACGCTAGGGTTATAGGGAATAGATATACGTGGTTACCGAATGTTGTTTGGAGTCCCGTATGAGATCCCATACGTCACGAGGAGTTCCGGAATGGTCCGGAGGTAAAGATTTATATATGGGAAGTCCTGTTTTGGTCACCAGAAAAGTTTCGGGTGCTATCGGTAACGTACCGAGACCTCCGGGAGGGTTTCGGGGGTCCACCAAGTGGGGCCACCAGCCCCAGAGGGCAGCATGGGCCAAGTGTGGGAGGGGGACCAGCCCCAGGTGGGCTGGTGCGCCCCCCTACAAGGGCCCAAGGCGCCCAGGGTTTGGGGAGGGGGCGCCCCACCTTGCTTGGGGGGCAAGTTTCCCCCTCTTCCCCCTTGGCCGCCACCCTAGATGGGTTTTGGCGCTGCCTCACCCCTAGGGGTGGGAACCCTAGAGGGGGCGCAGCCCCCTCCCTCTCCCCTATATATACTTGAGGTTTTGGGGCTTTCATACACAAGATTTTCCACCTCTCCGTGGCGCAGCCCTACCTCTCTTTCTCCTTGTCTCTCACGGTGCTTGGCGAAGCCCTGCAGGATCACCACGCTCCTCCATCACCGCCACGCCGTTGTGCTGCTGCTGGATGGAGTCTTGCTCAACCTCTCCCTCTCTACTTGCTGGATCAAGGCATGGGAGACGTCACCGGGTTGTACATGTGTTGAACGCGGAGGTGCCGTCCGTTCGGCACTAGGATCTACGGTGATTTGGATCACGACGAGTACGACTCCTTCAACCCCGTTCTCTTGAACGCTTCCGCTTAGCAATCTACAAGGGTGTGTAGATGCACTCCCCTCTCTCTCGTTGCTAGTCTCTCCATAGATAGATCTTGGTGACTCATAGGAAAATTTTTAATTTCTGCTACGTTCCCCTACAGTGGCATCATGAGCTAGGTCTATTGCGTAGATTCTTTGCACGAGTAGAACACAAAGTAGTTGTTGGCGTTGATTTTGTTCAATATGCTTACCGTTACTAGTCCAGTCTTGTTTCGACAGTATTGTGGGATGAAGCGGCCCAGACCGACCTTACACGTACACTTACGTGAGACAGGTTCCACCGACTGACATGCACTTGTTGCATAAGGTGGCTAGCGGGTGCCAGTCTCTCCCACTTTAGTCGTATCGGATTTGATGAAAAGGGTCCTTATGAAGGGTAAATAGCAGTTGACATATCACGTTGTGGTTTTTGCGTAGGTAAGAAATGTTCTTGCTAGAAACCCATAGCGGCCACGTAAAACATGCAAACAACAATTAGAGGATGTCTAACTTGTTTTTGCAGGGTATGCTATGTGATGTGATATGGCCAAAAAGAATGTGATGAATGATATGTGATGTATGAGATTGATCATGTTCTTGTAATAGGAATCACGACTTGCATGTCGATGAGTATGACAACCGGCAGGAGCCATAAGAGTTGTCTTAATTTATTGTATGACCTGAGTGTCATTGAACAACGCCATGTAATTACTTTACTTTATTGCTAAACTGTTAGCCATAGTAGTAGAAGTAATAGTTGGTGAGACAACTTCATGGAGACACGATGATGGAGATCATGGTGTCATGCCGGTGATGATGATGATCATGGAGCCCCGAAGATGGAGATCAAAAGGAGCAAAATGATATTGGCCATATCATGTCATTTTTTGATTGCATTTGATGTTTATCATGTTTATACATCTTATTTGCTTAGAACGACGATAGTAAATAAGATGACCCCTCATTAAAATTTCAAGAAAGTGTCCCCCCTAACTGTGCACCGTTGCGAAAGTTCGTCGTTTTGAAGCACCACGTGATGATCAGGTGTGATAGATTCTAACGTTCACATACAACGGGTGTAAGACAGATTTACACACGCGAAACACTTAGGTTGACTTGACGAGCCTAGCATGTACAGACATGGCCTCGGAACACAAGAGACCGAAAGGTCGAGCATGATTCGTATAGTAGATACGATCAACATGAAGATGTTCACCGATGATAACTAGTCCGTCTCACGTGATGATCGGACACGGCCTAGTTGACTCGGATCATGTATCACTTAGATGACTAGAGGGATGTCTATGTGAGTGGGAGTTCATAAGATGAACTTAATTATCCTGAACATAGTCAGAAGATTTTTGCAAATTATGTCATAACTCGCGCTTTAGTTCTACTGTTTTAGATATGTTCCTAGAGAAAATTTAGTTGAAAGTTGTTAGTAGCGATTATGCGAACAGTAGAAGGCTTATGTCCTTAATGCACCGCTCGGTGTGATGGACCTCGAATGTGGTCTATGGATGTTGTGAACATCTGACATACACGTTTTGATGACTACATGATAATTCGGTAATGTTAAATGGTTTAGAATTGAGGCACCGAAGTCATTTTTTTGAAATGTCGCAGAGCTGAAATTGGGATTTCAGGCTCGTGCCCACGTCAAGAGGTATGAGACCTCCGACGAGTTTCCTAGCCTACAAACTAAGGGAGAAGATCTCAATCGTTGAGCTTGTACTCAGACTGTCTGGGTACGACAGTCACTTGAATCGAGTGGGAGTTAATCTTCCATATGAGATAGTGATGTTTCTCCAAAGACATTGCCACCAAGCTACTAGAGCTTTGTGATGAACTATAACTTAACATGAATAGATATGATGATCCTTGAGCTATTCGTGATGTTCGACACTGTGAGAGTAGAAATCAAGAAGGAGCATCAATTGTTGATGGTTAGTGAAACCACTAGTTTCAAGAAGGGCAAGGGCAAGAAGGGATACTTCATGAAACGGCAAAACAGTTGTTGCTCTGGTGAAAACCCAAGGTTGAACCCAAACCCAAGACTAAGTGCTTCTGTAATGAGAGGGACGAACACTAAAGCAGAACCACCCTAGATACTTGGTAGATATGAAGGCAGGCAAGGTTGACGGAAGTATATTGGATATACATTATGTTAATGTGTACTTTACTAGTACTCCTAGTAGCACCATGGTATTGAGATACCGGTTCGGTTGCTAAGTGTGAGTAACTCGAAATAAAAGGCTACGGAATAAACGGAGACTAGCTAAAGGTGAGATAATGATGTGTGTTGGAAGTTTTTCCAAGGTTGATGTGATCAAGCATCGCATTCTCCCTCTACCATCGAGATTGGTGTTAAACCTAAATAATTGTTATTTGGTGTTTGCGTTGAGCATAGACATGATTGGATTATGTCTATCGCAATACGGTTATTCATTTAAGGAGAATAATGGTTACTCTATTTATTTGAATAATACCTTCAATGGTCTTGCACCTAAAAGAATGGTTTATTGAATCTCGATCGTAGTGATACACATGTTCATGCCAAAAGATATAAGATAGTAATGATAGTACCACCTGCTTGTGGCACTGCCACTGAGTCATATTGGTATAAAATGCATGAAGAAGCTCCATGTTGATGGATCTTTGGACTCACTCGTTTTTGAAAAAGTTTGAGACACGCGAACCATGTCTATTGGTGTATACGCATGAGGAAACTCCATGCAGATGGATCGTTTGGACTCATTTGATTTTGAATCACTTGAGATATGCAAAACATACCACATGGGCAAGATGACTGAAAAGCCTCGTTTTCAGTAATGGAACAAGATAGCAACTTGTTGGAAGTAACACATTTTGATGTCTGTAGTCTAATGAGTGCTGAGGCATGCAGTGAATATCGTTATGTTTTTACTTCACAGATGATTTGAGTAGATGTTGAGTATATTTACTTGATGAAACACAAGTCTGAATTATTGAATGGTTCAAATAATTTCAGAGTGAAGTTGAAGATCATCATGACAAGAGGATAAAATGTCTATGATATGATCATTGAGATGAGTATCTGAGTTACGAGCTTTGGCACGCAATTAAGACATTGTGGAAATTGTTTCACAATTAATACCACCTGGAACACCATAGTGTGATGGTGTGTCCGAACATCATAGTTGCACCCTATTGGATATGGTGCGTGCCATGATGTCTCTTATCGAATTACCACTATCGTTCATGGGTTAGGCATTAGAGACAACCGCATTCACATTAAATAGGGCACCACGTAATCCCGTTGATACGACACCATTTGAACTATGGTTTGGAGAAACCTAAGTTGTCGTTTCTTAAAAGTTTGGGGTTGCGACGCTTATGTGAAAAAGTTTCATGTTGATAATCTCGAACCCAAAGTGGATAAAATGCATCTTCATAGGACACTCAAAATAGTTGGTTATACCTCCTAATTCAGATCCGAAAGCAATAGGGATTGTTTCAAGAAACGGTTCCTTTCTCGAGGAAAAGTTTCTCTCAAAAGAATTGAGTGGGAGGATGGTGGAGACTTGATGAGGTTAATGAACCATCACTTCAACCAGTGTGTAGCAGGGCACAGGAAGTTGTTCATGTGGCACCTACACCAATTGAAGTAGAAGCTTATGATAGTGATCATGAAACTTTGGATCAAGTCACTACCAAACCTCGTAGGTCGACAAGGACGCGTACTGCTTCGGAGTGGTACGGTAATCTTGTCTTAGAGGTCATGTTGCTATACAACAATGAACCTACGAGCTATGGAGAAGCGATGGTGGGCCCGGATTCCGACGAATGGCTCAAGGCCATAAAATCCAAGAGAGGATCCATGTATGAAAACAAAGTGTAGACTTTGGAAGAACTACTCGATGGTCGTAAGGCTGTTGAGTGTAGATGGATTTTAAAAGGAAGACAGACAATGATGTTAAGTGACACCATTAAGAAAGCTCGACTTGTCACTAAGATGTTTTTCGACAAGTTCAAGGAGTTGACTACGGTGAGGCTTTCTCACTCGTAGCGATGCTAAGAGTTTGTTGGAATTGGATTAGCAACTACTGCATTATTTATGAAATCTTGCAGATAGGATGTCAAAACATTGTTTCCTCGACAATTTTCTTGAGGAAAGGTTGTATGTGATACAACCAGAAGGTTTTGTCAATCCTGAAAGATGCTAACAAGCATGCAAAGCTCCAGCAATCCTTCTAAGGACTGGAGTAAGCATCTCGGATTTGGAATGTACGCTTTGATGAGATGATCAAAGATTTTGGGTTTATACAAAGTTTATGAGAAACTTGTATTTCCAAAGAAGTGAGTGCGAGCACTATAGAATTTCTGATGAGTATATGTCGTTGACATATTGTTGATCAGAAATGATGTAGAATTTTTGGAAGGCATATAGGGTTGTTTGAAAGGTGTTTTTCAATATAACACCTGGATTAAGCTGCTTGAACATTGAGCATCAAGATCTATGAGGATAGATCAAAAACGCTAAATGGTACTTTCAAATGAGCACATACCTTGACATGATCTTGAAGGTGTTCAAGATGGATCAGTCAAAGAAGGAGTTCTTGCCTGAGTTGGAAGGTATGAAGTTAAGAGTTAAAGCTCAACCACGGCAGAAGAGAGACAAATGATGAAGGTCGTCCCCTATGCTTCAGACGTAGGCTCTATAGTATGCTATGTTGTGTACCGCACCGGAAGTGTGCCTTGCCATGAGTCAGTCAAGGGGTACAAGAATGATCCAGGAATGGGGATCATTGGACAGTGGCCAAAATTGTCCTTGGAGTAAATAAGGACATGTTTCTCGATTATGGAGGTGATAAAGAGTTCGGTGTAAAGGGTTACGTCGATGCAAGCTTTAACACCTATCCGAGTGACTCTGAGTAGAAAACCGGATACGTATAGTGGAGCAATCATTTGGAATAGCTCCAAGTGGAGCGTGGAAGCAGCATTTACAATATGACCTAGAGATTTGCGAAGTACATACGGATCTGAATGTTGCAGACCTGTTGACTAAAACCTCTCTCACAAGCAAAACATGATCAAACCCCAGAACTCATTGAGTCTTAATCACATGGTGATGTGAAGTAGTTTAGTGACACTAGTAAACTCTTTGGATGTTGGTGACATGGCGATGTGACCTGTCAGTGTTAAGCACATGGCGATGTGAACTAGATTATTGACTCTAGTGCAAGTGGGAGACTGTTAGAAATATGCCCTAGTGGCAATAATAAATTAGTTATTATTATTATATTTCCTTGTTCATCATAATCGTTTATTATCCATGCTATAATTGTATTGATAGGAAACTCAGATACATGTGTGGGTACATAGACAACACCATGTCCCTAGTAAGCCTCTAATTGACTAGCTCGTTGATCAATAGATGGTTATAGTTTACTGACCATGGACATTGTGTGTCATTGATAACGGGATCACAACATCAGGAGAGTGATGTGATGGACAAGACCCAATCCTAAGCCTAGCACAAAGATCGTGTAGTTCATATGCTAAAGCTTTTCTAATGTCAAGTATCATTTCCTTAGACCATGAGATTGTGCAACTCCCGGATACCGTAGGAATGCTTTGGGTGTACCAAACGTCACAACGTAACTGGGTGGCTATAAAGGTGCACTACGGGTATCTCCGAAAGTGTCTGTTGGGTTGGCACGAATCGAGACTGGGATTTGTCACTCCGGTTGACGGAGAGGTATCTCTGGGCCCACTCGGTAGGACATCATCATAATGTGCACAATGTGACCAAGTTGTTGATCACGGGATGATGTGTTATAGAACGAGTAAAGAGACTTGCCGGTAACGAGATTGAACAAGGTATCGGCATATCGACGATCGAATCTCGGGCAAGTATAATACCGCTGGACAAAGGGAATTGTATACAGGATTGATTGAGTCCTTGACATCGTGGTTCATCCGATGAGATCATCGTGGAACATGTGGGAGCCAACAAGGGTATCCAGATCCCGCTGTTGGTTATTGACTGGAGAATGTCTCGGTCATGTCTGCATGGTTCCCGAACCCGTAGGGTCTACACACTTAAGGTTCAATGACGCTAGGGTTATAGGGAATAGATATACATGGTTACCGAATGTTGTTTGGAGTCCCGGATGAGATCCCGGACGTCACGAGGAGTTCCAGAATGGTCCGGAGGTAAAGATTTATATATGGGAAGTCCTGTTTTGGTCACCGGAAAAGTTTCGGGTGCTATCGGTAACGTACCGGGACCACCGGGAAGGTCCCGGGGGTCCACCAATAGGGGCCACCAGCCCCAGAGGGCAGCATGGGCCAAGTGTGGGAGGGGGACCAGCCCCAGGTGGGCTGGTGCCCCCCCACAAGGGCCCAAGGCGCCCAGGGTTTGGGGAGGGGGCGCCCCACCTTGCTTGGGGGGCAAGTTTCCCCCTCTCCCCCCCTTGGCCGCCACCCTAGATGGGTTTTGGGGCTGCCGCACCCCTAGGGGTGCGAACCCTAGAGGGGGCGCAGCCCCCTCCCTCTCCCCTATATATACTTGAGGTTTTGGGGCTGCCATACACAAGAGTTTCCACCTCTCCCTGGCGCAGCCCTACCTCTCTTTCTCCTTGTTTCTCGTGGTGCTTGGCGAAGCCCTGCTGGATTACCACGCTCCTCCATCACCACCACGCTGTTATGCTGCTGCTGGATGGAGTCTTCCTCAACCTCTCCCTCTCTCCTTGCTGGATCAAGGCATGGGAGACGTCACCGGGCTGTACGTGTGTTGAACACGGAGGTGCCGTCCGTTCGGCACTAGGATCTCCGGTGATTTGGATCACGACGAGTACGACTCCTTCAACCCCGTTCTCTTGAACGCTTCCGCTTAGCGATCTACAAGGGTATGTAGATGCACTCCCCTCTCTCTTGTTGCTAGTATCTCCATAGGTAGATCTTGGTGACTCGTAGGAAAATTTTGAATTTCTGCTGCGTTCCCCTATAGTCTCTTACTGATTTACCCCTATCGTTTTGGGGTTATGCTTAGAGACGGTTGCATTCATGTTAAATAGAGCACCATCAAAATCCGTTGAGATGACGCCTTATGAACTATGGTTTGGCAAGAAACCAAAGTTGTCATTTCTTAAAGTTTGGGGCTGCGATGCTTATGTGAAAAAGCTTCAACCTGATAAGCTCGAACCCAAATTGGAGAAATGTGTCTTCATGAGATACCCAAAGGAAACTGTTGGGTACACCTTCAATCACAGATCTAAAGGCAAGACATTCATTGCTAAGAATGGATCCTTTCTAGAGAAGGAGTTTCTCTCGAAAGAAGTGAGTGGGAGGAAAGTAGAACTTGATGAGGTAACTGCACCTGCTCCCTTATTGGAAAGTAGTTCATCACAGAAACCGGTTCCTGTGACGCCTACACCAATTAGTGAGGAAGCTAATGATATTGATCATGAAACTTCAGATCAAGTTACTACCGAACCTCGTAGGTCAAGCAGAGTAAGATCCACACCAGAGTTGTAAGGTAATCCTATTCTGGAGGTCATGTTACTTGACCATGGCGAACCTATGAACTATGAGGAAGCGATGATGAGCCCAGATTCCGCGAAATGGCTTGAGGCCATGAAATCTGAGATGGGATCCGTGTATGAGAACAAAGTGTGGACTTTGGTTGACTTGCCCGATGATCGGCAAGCCATCAAGAATAAATGGATCTTCAAGAAGAATACTGACGCTGATGGTAATGTTACTGTCTACAAAGCTCGACTTGTTGCGAAAGGTTTTAGACAAGTTCAAGGGGTTGACTATGATGAAACTTTCTCACCCGTAGCGATGCTTAAGTCTGTCTGAATCATGTTAGCAATTGTCGTATTTTATGATTATGAAATTTGTTAAATTGATGTCAAAACTGCATTCCTGAATGGATTTATGGAAGAAGAGTTGTATATGATGCAACCAGAAGGTTTTGTCGATCCGAAAGGTGCTAACAAAGTGTGCAAGCTCCAGCGATCCATTTATGGACTGGTGCAAGCCTCTCGGAGTTGGAATAAACGCTTTGATAGTGTGATCAAAGCATATGGTTTTATACAGACTTTTGGAGAAGCATGTATTTAAAAGAAAGTGAGTGGGAGCTCTGTAGAATTTCTAATATTATATGTGGACGAAATATTGTTGATTGGAAATGATATAGAATTTCTGGATAGCATAAAAGGATACCTGAATAAAAGTTTTTCAATGAAAGACCTCGGTGAAGCTGCTTATATATTGGGCATCAAGATCTATAGAGATAGATCAAGACGCTTAATTGGACTTTCACAAAGCACATACCTTGATAAAGTTTTGAAGAAGTTCAAAATGGATCAAGCAAAGAAAGGGTTCTTGCCTATAATACAAGGTGTGAAGTTGAGTCAGACTCAATGCCCGAAAACTGCAGAAGATAGAGAGAAAATGAAAGATGTTCCCTATGCTTCAGCCATAGGCTCTATCATGTATGCAATGTTGTGTACCAGACCTGATGTGTGCCTTGCAATTAGTTTAGCAGGGAGGTACCAAAGTAATCCAGGAGTGGATCACTGGAGAGCGGTCAAGAACATCCTGAAGTACCTGAAAAGGACTAAGGATATGTTTCTCATTTATGGAAGTGACAAAGAGCTAGTCGTAAATGGTTACGTTTATGCAAGCTTTGACATTGATCCGGACGATTCTAAATCGCAAACCGGATACGTGTTTATATTGACTGGTGGAGTTGTCAGTTGGTGCAGTTCTAAACAAAGCGTCATGGCGGGATCTACGTGTGAAGCGGAGTACATAGCTGCTTCGGAAGCAGCAAATTAAGGAGTCTGGATGAAGGAGTTCATATTCGATCTAGGTTTCATACCTAGTGCATCGGGTCCAATGAAAATCTTTTGTGACAATACTGGTGCAATTGCCTTGGCAAAGGAATCCAGATTTCACAAGAGAACCAAGCACATCAAGAGACGCTTCAATTCCATCCGGGACCAAGTCTAGGTGGGAGACATAGAGATTTGCAAGATACATACAGATCTGAATGTTGTAGACCCGTTGACTAAGCCTCTTCCACGAGCAAAACATGATCAGCACCAAGACTCCATGGGTATTAGAATCATTACTGTGTAATCTAGATTATTGACTCTAGTACAAGTGGGAGACTGAAGGAAATATGCCCTAGAGGCAATAATAAAGTTATTATTCATTTCCTCATATCATGATAAATGTTTATAATTCATGCTAGAATTGTATTAACCGGAAACATAATACATGTGTGAATACATAGACAAACATAGTGTCACTAGTATGCCTCTACTTGACTAGCACATTGATCAAAGATGGTTGAGTTTCCTAACCATAGATATGAGTTATCATTTGATCAATGGGATCACATCGTTAGAAGAATGATGTGATTGACTTGACCCATTCTGTTAGCTTAACACTTGATCGTTTAGTATGTTGCTATTGCTTTCTTCATGACTTATACATGTTCCTATGACTATGATATTATGTAACTCCCGCTTACCGGAGGAACACATTGTGTGCTACCAAACGTCACAACGTAACTTGGTGATTATAAAGGTGCTCTACAGGTGTCTCTGAAGGTACTTGTTGAGTTGACGTATTTCGAGATTAGGATTTGTCACTTCGATTGTCAGAGAGGTATCTCTGGGCCCTCTCGATAATGCACATCACTATAAGCCTTGCAAGCAATGTGATAATGAGTTAGTTGCGGGATGATGCATTACATAACGAGAAAAGAGACTTGCCGGTAAGGAGATTGAACTAGGTATTGAGATACCAATGATCAAATCTCAGGCAAGTAACATACCGATGACAAAGGGAACAACGTATGTAGTTATGCGATTTGACCGATAAAGATCTTCGTAGAATATGTGGGAACCAATATGAGCATCCAGGTTCTACTATTTGTTATTGACCGGAGACGTGTCTCGGTGATGTCTACATAGTTCTCGAACCCGTAGGGTCTGCACGCTTAAAGTTTGGTGACGATCGGTATTACGAGTTTTTGTGTTTTGATGTACCGAAGGTATTTTGAAGTCCCGGATATGATCACAGACATGACGAGGAGTCTCGAAATGGTCGAGACGTAAAGATCGATATATCTGATGACTATGTTCGGACACCGAAACTATTTTGGGAGGTTTCAGACATTTACCGGAGTACCGGGGGGTTACCGGAACCCCCAGGGGAGTATATTGGGCCCTATCGGCCTTGATGGGAGAATAGGAGGGGCCGCTAGGGAAGCCGCACGCCCCGTCCCCCTCTAGTCCGAATTGGACAAGGAGGGGCGCGGCACCCCCATTCTTTCCTTCTCCTCATCTCTCCCTTCCTTCCATTCTCCTACTCCAACAAGGAAAGGTGGAGTCCTACTCCCGGTGGGAGTAGGACTCCCCCCTAGGCGCGCCCTCCTTGGCCGGCCGCCTCTCCCCCCTTGCTCCTTTATATACGGGGGCTGGGGGCACCTCTAGACACACAAGTTGATCTGTTGATTGATACGTCCATTTTGCATCATGCTTTCATATCAATATTTATTGCATTATGGGCTGTTATTACACATTATATCTCAATACTTATGGATATTCTCTCTTATTTTACAAGGTTTACCATGAAGAGGGGGAATGCCGATAGCTGGAATTCTGGCTGGAAAAGGAGCAAACGTTGGAAACCTATTCTGCACAACTCTAAAAGACCTGAGACTCCATGAAACAACTTTTTGGAATTATTAAGGAATTATGAGCAAAGAAATAGGCCAGGGGGCCCAAACCCTGTCCAGGAGACAGGAGGGTGCCTCCCCCCCCCCCCCGTAGGGGCGCCCCCCTATCTCCTGGGCCCCCTGTTGGGCCTCCGGTGTCCATCTTCTGCTATATGAAGGGTTTTCTCCTGGAAAAATTCGTGGGCAAGCTTACGAGACGAAACTTCGCCGCCACGAGGCGGAACCTTGGCGGAATTAATCTAGGGCTCTGGCGGTGCTGTTCTGTCAGGGAAACTTCCCTCCGGGAGGGGGAAATCATCACCATCGTCATCACCAATGATCCTCTCATCAGGAGGGGGCCAATCTCCATCAACATATTCACCAGCACCATCTGCTCTCAAACCCTAGTTCATCTCTTGTATCCAATCTTTGTATCCAAACCTCAGATTGGTACCTGTGGGTTGCTAGTAGTGTTGATTACTCCTTGTAGTTGATGCTAGTTGGTTTATCCGGTGGAAGATCATATGTTCAGATCCTTAATGCATATTAATACCCGTCTGATTATGAACATGAATATGCTTTGTGAGTAGTTACGTTTGTTCCTGAGGACATGGGAGAAGTCTTGCTATTAGTAGTGATGTGAATTTGGTATTCGTTCGATATTTTGATGAGATGTATGTTGTCTCTCCTCTAGTGGTGTTATGTGAACGTTGACTACATGACACTTCACCATTATTTGGGTCTAGAGGAAGGCATTGGGAAGTAATAAGTATATGATGGGGTGCTAGACTGATAGAAACTTAAACCCTAGTTTATGCGTTGCTTAATAAGGGGTTGATTTGGATCCATATGTTTCATGCTATGGTTAGGTTTACCTTAATACTTCTTTTGTAGTTGTGGATGCTTGCAATAGGGGTTAATCATAAGTGGGATGCTTGTCCAAGAAAGGGCAGCACCCAAGCACCGGTCCACCCACATATCAAATTATCAAAGTAACGAACGCGAATCATATGAGCGTGATGAAAACTAGCTTGACGATAATTCCCATGTGTCCTCAGGAGTGCTTTTATCATTATAAGAATTTGTCCAGGCTTGTCCTTTGCTACAAAAAGGATTGGGCCACCTTGCTGCACTTTATTTACATTCATTGCTCATTACCCGTTACAAATTATCTTATCACAAAACTATCTGTTACCTCCAATTTTAGTGCTTGCAGAGAATACCTTACTGAAAACCACTTGTCATTTCCTTCTGCTCCTTGTTGGGTTCGACACTCTTACTTATCGAAAGGACTATGATAGATCCCTTATACTTGTGGGTCATCAAGACTATTTTCTGGCGCCGGTGCCAGGGAGTGAAGCGCCTTTGGTGAGTGGAACTTGGTAAGGAAATATTTATATAGTGTGCTAAAATTTACTGTCACTTGTTACTATGGAAACTAATGCTTTGAGGGGCTTGTTCGGGGCATCTTCGCCCCGACCAGTAGAGCAAAGAGTTGCTCCTCAACCTACTGAACCTACTGAAAATGTTTACTTTGATATTCCTTCGCGTATGATAGAGAAACTTCTAGCTAATCCCTTTGCAGGAGATGGAACATTGCATCCCAATTTACACCTTATCTATGTGGATGAAGTTTGTGGGTTATTTAAGCTTGCATGTATGCCCGATGATGTTGTTAAGAAGAAGGTCTTCCCTTTATCATTGAAGGGAGATGCATATTCATGGTATAGGCTATGTGATGACACAGGATCTTGGGACTATAAACGATTGAAATTGGAATTTCACCAGAAGTTTTATCCTATGCATCTTGTTCATCGTGATCGTAATTATATATATAATTTTTGGCCTCGCGAAGGAGAAAGCATCTCTCAGTCTTGGGGGAAGCTTAAGTCAATATTATATTCATGCCCCAATCATGAGATCTCAAGGGAAATTATTATTCAAAAAAATTATGCTCGGCTTTCTCTCAATGATCGCACCATGCTCGATACTTCTTGTGTTGGTTCTTATATGCTGAAGACTATTGAATTCAAGTGGGATTTATTGGAAAGAATAAAACGCAACTCTGAAGATTGGGGTTCCGACGATGGTAAGGAGTCAGGTATGACACCTAAGTTTGATTGTGTTAAATCTTTTATGGATACCGATGCTTTTCATGGAATTAGCACTAAATATGACTTGACTCTGAGATAGTAGCTTCTTTCTGTGAATCATTTGCTACTCATGTTGATCTCCCTAAGGAGAAGTGGTTTAATATAATCCTCCCACTGAAGTAAAAGTAGTTGCACTTGTTACAGTTGAAGAAAAGATTATTACTTATAATGATCCTATTGTTCCTACTACTTATGTTGAGAAACCACCTTTCTGTGTTAGGATAAAGGATCATGCTAAAGCTTCAACTGTGGTTCGTAAGAGTAATACTAGAACATATACACCACCTGAGCAAATTAAAGTTGAACCTAGTATTGCTATGGTTAAAGATCTCTTGGCTGATAATATTGATGGGCATGTTATTTATTTCTGTGATGAAGCTGCTAATATTGCTAGACCCGATGCTAAGATACATAGACCTGTTGTAGGCATGCCCGTTATTTCTGTTAAAATAGGATATCATTGTTATCATGGCTTATGTGATATGGGTTCTAGTGATAGTGCAATACCTCTTTCGTTATATAAAGAAATTATGCATGATATTTCACCCGCTGAAATAGAAGATATTGATGTTACAATTAAGCTTGCCAATAGAGATACTATTTCACCATTAGGGATTGTTAGAGATGTTGAAGTCTCGTGTGGAAAAGTTAAATACCCTACTAATTTTCTTGTTCTTGGTTCCCCACAAGATAGCTTTTGTCCCACTATATTTGGTAGACCCTTCTTGAATACTGTCAATGCTAGGATTGATTGCGAAAAGGATGTTGTTACGATTGGCTTAGGGGATATGACACATGATTTTAATTTTGCTAAATTTCGTAGACAACCCCATGATAAAGAATAGCCTAGTAAGGATGAAATTATTGGTCTTGCTTTTATTGTCATGCCTCCTACTGATCCTTTATAACAATATTTGCTAGACCATGAAAATGATATGTTTATGAATGAAAGAAGGGAGATAGATGAAGTATTCTTTAAACAGGGTCCTATTCTGAAACACAACTTGCCTGTTGAAATCCTAGGGGATCCTCCTCCACCCAAGGGTGATCCCGTGTTTGAGCTTAAACCTTTACCTGATACTCTTAAATATGTTGATCTTAATGAAAAGAAGACATATCATGTTATTATTAGTGCTAACCTTTCAGAGCAGGAAGAGGAAATATTATTGAAAACTCTAAAGAAGCACTTCGCTGCTATTGGATATACTCTTGATGATCTTAAGGGCATTAGTCCCACTCTATGCCAACACAAAATAAAATTGGACGAAGACGCCAAACCAGTTAGAGATCATCAACGACGGTTAAATCCTAAGATGAAAGAAGTGGTAAGAAAGGAAATACTAAAGCTCCTTGAGGCAGGTATTATTTATCCCGTTGCTGATAGTGAGTGGGTAAGTCCCGTCCATTGTGTCCCTAAGAAGGGAGGTATTACTGTCGTTCCTAATGATAAAGATGAATTGATCCCGCAAAGAATTATTACAGGTTATAGGATGGTAATTGATTTCCGCAAATTAAATAAAGCTACTAAGAAAGATCATTACCCTTTACCTTTTATTGATCAAATGCTAGAAAGACTATCCAAACATACACATTTTTTATTTCTAGATGGTTACTCTAGTTTCTCTGAAATACCTGTGTCAGCGGACGATCAAGCAATGACTACTTTTACTTGCCCTTTCGATACTTTTTCTTATAGACGTATGCCTTTTGGTTTATGTAATGCACCTGCTACCTTTCAAAGATGCATGATGGCTATATTCTCTGACTTTTGTGAAAAGATTTGTGAGGTATTCAGGGATGATTTCTCCATTAATGGATCCTCTTTTGATGATTGCTTGAGCAACCTTGATCGAGTTTTGCAAATATGTGAAGATACTAGTCTTGTTTTAAATTGGGAGAAGTGCCACTTTATGGTTAATGAAGGCATTGTCTTGGGGCATAAAATTTCTGAAAGAGGTATTGAAGTTGATAAAGCTAAAGTTGATGCTACTGAAAAGATGCCATGTCCCAAGGACATTAAAGGTATACGAAGTTTCCTTGGTCATGCCAGTTTTTATAGGAGGTTCATTAAGGACTTTTCTAAAATCTCTAGGCCTCTGACTAATTTATTGCAAAAAGATATTCCTTTTGTCTTCGATGATGATTGTGTAGAAGCATTTGAAATACTTAAGAAAGCTTTGATTTCTGCACCTATTGTTCAGCCACCTGATTGGAATTTACCATTTGAAATTATGTGTGATGCTAGTGATTATGATGTAGGTGTTGTCCTAGGGCAAAGAGTTGATAAGAAATTAAATGTTATTCATTATGCTAGTAAAACTCTAGACACTGCCCAAAGAAATTATGCTACTACTGAAAAAGAATTCTTAGCAGTTGTGTTTGCTTGTGATAAGTTCAGACCTTATATTGTTGATTCTAAAGTAACTACTCACATTGATCATGATGCTATTAAATATCTTATGGAAAAGAAAGATGCTAAACCTAGACTTATTAGATGGGTTCTCTTGCTCCAAGAATTTGATTTGCATATTATTGATAGAAAGGGAGCTGAGAACCCCATTGCAGACAACTTGTCTAGGCTAGAGAATGTTCTTGATGACCCACTACCTATTGATGATAGCTTTCCTAATGAACAATTGTTGGTCATAAATGCTTCTCGTACTGCTCCATGGTATGCTGACTATGCAAATTACATTATTGCTAAATTTCTACCACCTAGTTTCACATACCAACAAAAGAAAAAGTTCTTTTATGATTTAAGACATTACTTCTGGGATGACCCACACCTTTATAAAGAAGGAGTAGATGGTGTTATTAGACGTTGTGTACCTGAGCATGAACAGGAACAGATCCTACGCAAGTGTCACTCCAAGGCATATGGAGGGCACCACGCTAGAGATAGAACTGCACATAAGGTATTGCAATCCGGTTTTTATTGGCCTACTCTCTTCAAAGATGCCCGTAAGTTTTTTTTGACTGTGAAGATGCCCGTAAGTTTGTCTTGTCTTGTGATGAATGTCAAATAATTGGTAATATCAGTAGACATCTAGAAATGCCTATGAACTATTCTCTTGTTATTGAACCATTTGATGTTTGGGGCTTTGATTACATGGGACCTTTTCCTGCTTCTAATGGATATACACATATTTTAGTTGCTGTTGATTACGTTACTAAGTGGGTAGAAGCTATTCCAACTAGTAGTGCTGATCATAACACCTCTATTAAGATGCTTAAAGAAGTTATTTTTCTGAGGTTTGGAGTCCCTAGATATCTCATGACTAATGGTGGTTCACATTTTATTCATGGTGCTTTTCGTAAAATGCTTGCTAAGTATGATGTTAATCATAGAATTGCATCCCCTTATCACCCACAGTCTAGTGGTCAAGTAGAATTGAGTAATAGAGAGGTCAAATTAATTTTGCAAAAGACTGTTAATAGATCTAGAAATAATTGGTCCAAGAAACTTGATGATGCATTATGGGCCTATAGAACTGCATATAAGAATCCTATGGGTATGTCTCCGTATAAAATGATTTATGGAAAAGCTTGTCACTTACCTCTCGAACTTGAACATAAGGCATATTGGGCTATTAAAGAGCTCAATTATGATTTCAAACTTGCCGGTAAGAAGAGGTTATTTGACATTGGCTCACTTGATGAATGGAGAACCCAAGCATATGAGAACGCCAAGCTTTTTAAAGAAAAAGTTAAAAGATGGCATGACAAAAGGATACAAAAGCGTGAGTTTAACATAGGTGATTATGTGTTGCTATTCAACTCTCGTTAAAGATTTTTTGTAGGAAAATTTCTCTCTAAATGGGAAGGTCCTTACATTATCGAGGAGGTCTATCGTTCCGGTGCCATAAAAATCAACAACTTCAAAGGCACAAATCCGAAGGTGGTGAACAATCAAAGAATCAAACATTATATCTCAGGTGATCCTATAAGTGTTGAAACTAATATTATTGAAACCGTAACCCCGGAGGAATACGTAAGGGACACTTTCCAGAATGTTTCAGACTCCGAAAAGGAATAGGTATGTGGTACGGTAAGTAAACCGACTCCAAAACAGCTCTAATAGCAGTTTTCTCTATTTTGGAATATTTAAGAAAATAGGAAAATAAGAAGTAGTCTGGGAAGGACACGAGGCGTCCGCGAGGGTGGAGGGCGCACCCACTCTTACAGGGCGCGCCCCCCTGCCTCGTGGGCACCTCGTGTGCTCTTCGGACTCCGTTTTCTTGCACGATACTTCTTTCGGTCGGTAAAAATTCATTATATAATCTCCCGAAGGTTTTGACCACCGTATCACGCAAAAATCTTCTGTCTTTGTTTCGAGTTGTTTTTCTAACAGATCTAGAGCACCATGACGTCTCCAAGCGCTCCCAAGGACAAGTTTTTTGAGAGGTTCATCAACCCCTATCTCGCAGAGGTGTTGCATCACCCTCAAACCATTGAGATGCGTGAGGAGGTGCTGCACATCCATGATGTGGAGGGACCAAGGAGTACCGGAAGCGTGGAGACAAAGCTCGAAGCGATGGAACAACAAGTTTTCAAGTGCCAAGGGATGGTGGAGCGCGGACTTAACGCCAACCAGATGATGATCGCGGAGTTCACCAACAACCACAAGCTGGACGCCAAGAACATTGGGGAGACCATCTTCAAGCTTCATGAGAAAATCAAGCACCTCCAAGCCTAGATCTATGACCTGCAAAACCAAAACTGTGAGTATGAATATAGATTCAAGAGGATTAGTTTGGCTGCAGATTTGAGGATCCCGGAGACTCGATCATCCTTCCATGATGGTGAGCCTATGCCTTGGAAAACGGACGACAAGCCTACATCATCAACAACTCCTTCTTCACCACCTCCGAGGACATAATCACATGGGTATGGGCACTCCCCTTGGAAACTACCAAGCTTGGGGGAGGTGCCCCGGTATCATATCACCATCACACTCCTATCTTTATCGTTTTACTTGGTTCGATCCTTGTGGTAATGTCTTGATCTAGTAGCATAAAGTTTTGGTATGAAATAGTTTTGAGTTTTGCTTTGTGACCCCTCTATGTAATCGAGTCTGTGAGCTATATATAATAAAGATTAGTGTTGAGTCAAGGGCTTGGCTATCTTGCCATGATCTTAAGTGCATAAAAGAAACAAAAGAATAAAAGAGTTCATATTGATCTTATGGATAGAAATTACTTCACACATAAAGAGTATGAGGCTCAAAAGTTGTTGAGAGTTGACAAACATAGTTTTGGTCATCGTTGCAATTAATAGGAAGTAATAAAGAAAGAGAGGTTTTCACAGACAAATATACTATCTTGGACATCTTTTATAATTGTGAGCACTCATTAAAGTATGACATGCTAAAGAGTTGATGTTGGACAAGGAAGACAACGTAATGGGTTATGTTTTCTCACATCTCAGTTAAAGTATATTGTCATGGATCGTCCAACATTTGAGCTTGCCTTTCCCCCTCATGCTAGCCAAATTCTTTGCACCAAGTAATGAAACTACTTGTGCTTCCAGATATCCTTAAACCCTGTTTTGCCATGAGAGTCCACCATACCTACCTATGGATTGAGTAAGATCCTACAAGTAAGTTGTCATGTTGCAAGCAATAACAATTGCTCTCTAAATATCTATGAATAGTTACTGTGGAGAAAATAAGCTTTATACGATCGTGTGATATGGAAGTAATAAAAGCGACAGACTGCATAATAAAAGTTCATATCACAAGTGGCAATATAAAGTGACGCTCTTTTGCATTAAGATTTCGTGCATCCAACCCTGAAAGCACATGACAACCTCTGCTTCCCTCTGCGAAGGGCCTATCTTTTACTTTATGTCTTTTACTTTATGCTAGAGTCAAGGTGATCCTCACCTTTCCCTTTTTTTCATTTTATCCTTTGGCAAGCACCTCGTGTTGGGAAGATCCTAGTATATATATCCAATTGGATGTAAGTTAGCATGAACTATTATTGTTGACATTGCCCTTGAGGTAAAACATTGGGAGGCAACACTATAAGCCCCTATCTTTCTCGGTGTCCGATTAAAACTCCGAAACCATAAGTATTGCGTGAGTATTAGCAATTGTAGAAGACTAAATGATAGTTGAGTATGTGGACTTGCTGAAAAGCTTTATTATTGACTCTTTCCTATGTTATGATAAATTGCAATTGCTTCAATGACTGAGATTATAGTTTGTTAGTTCTCAATGAAGTTTCTGAATTATACTTGACATTGTGAATAGATTGTTACTTGAGCATAAGAAATCATATGACAAATATATATTAGCAGAATAACTATTCTGCACACCACTTCGGCACTGCACGCTCAACAGAAGCGCACTGCATCATTTCGACGACGAGCACTGCAATCGAGACTAGTGAACTTCTCGTCGGAAAAAACTGCACACGTTATTTTTTCGGTACTGTTTTCACTCTAATTTTTTAACCATTTATCGGAATGAGGCGTGTAATATACCATTGAAAAGCTATGGATTAGGCGCAACTTCGACATGTTGAACACTTTTCGAGATTCCACACGGTTTAAGAGCAGTTTTGAAAATAGTGCGGCAGATGACGAGTGGCAGCGAGCGTTTTTTCGCGTTTTTTTCTAAACCGCTTGTCGGAATGAAGCAAATGATACGCGGTTGGATAGATATTGTCGAGGCGCATCTTTTTCATATATAAATCTTTCTCTAATTCATTATGGTTTAAGAGCGGTTTCAAATTTACTAAATCACGGAACTCTGTTTTTCAATTTTTTTGAAATTTTTGGTACTGTTTTCGCTCCAGTTTTTGAACCGTTTGTCGAAACGAGGCATGTGATACACCATTGGAAAGCTACAAACGAGGCGCAACTTTCATATGTTGAAATATGTTTTACATTCCTTACGGTTTTAAGTTAATTTTGAAAATCGTGCGGCGGACGACGAGTGGCAGCGGCCGTTTTTGGCAAAATTTTCACAAACCGCTTGTCGGAATGATTCAAATGATACGGCGTTGGAAAGATATTGACGATAAGCAACTTTTTCATGTAGAACACTCTCCCTAATTCTTTACGGTTTAAGAGGAATTTCGAATTTACCGAAATGCGGACACTCTGTTTTTCGCGACACCCAAATCGATGTGGGTACTTCATCCAACTGAAAACCGCACTGCATCGGACGAAAAACCGCACTGCATCACACGGGTAAGAGAACTGCATGGTTTCTTTTTATTCAAACGTGATTTTTTCAAGAACAAGAAAGTAGAGTGCACTTCACATCGTGTGTAAATGAACCACAACAGTACCAAAAAGTGAACCGCAATACGTTTTTTCGTTTCCGTAACAATTTTTTTGCACTTACGGGATGAACAACATCATACGGCCGACCGCACTGCTTTCTGAATGAAAACTGCACTGCATCGGATGGGCAAGCGAGCTGCATAATTTGTTTTGTCGGACGTTTTTTTCTCATACGCAAGTGAACAGCATCACTCTCAAAAGTGAACCACATCCGAGGACCAAATGCACTGCAGGTGTTGAGTTTAGCCGAGTGAGTTTTGGAACACATGAAATAAAGTGCACTTCATACAAAATGGGTAATGATCTGCTACAAACAAAGTGAACCCCATCGAAAAATGAATAAGTCAACCAAAACGGGCGCATTGCATGCACACACGCTTTCAACTGCAAGCACATGTCCTCCTCTGCTCGCACACGCGCTCTAAACTGCAACCACTCATGAGGTGAAGTGCACAGCATGCGGAAGAGTGGTGTTGACCCTGACTTTTCTTAGCTCGTTTGACCCGTGGAAGAAGAACAACTAGCACCGCACTGCACAGGGGTTCCTCCGACTTTGGCCATCAACACAGTGGGTGGGGACGTGGTGCTCGTCCCCTGGTGCTCCACAACCATCATTGAGCACTGCACACACCCACATGCCGCACTGCACGCACCGACGCGCCGCACTACACTCCCATGCTCGCGACTCCACATGCTGCGGACAGCCCAACCCGAGCTGTGCAAATGGCAAACCACTCCCCAACGAACTACAAAACAAGATTCAGCGAGCTTCAACACTAAAATCAAATGAACTGCAGTTGGAGGAGGGAGCCGTGAGCTACGACAAGGGTGAAGTACATGTTGGGGAGAACAAAGCTGTGATGGGGTGGTCTGGCGACAGAGTTCTAGAGGCGGATAGGCCTCTCTTCCTCGTTCCACGAGCAGCTGCAAACCTTCAGATGCGAAAACGTGAGGGATGGAGAGCTCACTGCGAGTGTGTCCGACATGCCGGACTTGAGGAGCTCCTCCCGGGTGGCCTGTTCGGCATTTAGCCAGCAGCCCGGCCTTGACGGTCGGCTGCAGGCTCCATGCCTCCAAATCCTTCCTCCTGATCAAAGCCAACCAAACAGAAATTGGAGACATGGTTAGATAACCATAGTACAAATCATAAATCCATCGCCCTCATCTGCGGGAAAGCCAGTCAAACAGAAATCAACGCACATCATAGCTAGAACTGACACCTGAGCACGGAAGGAAGACTAACAAAATAGAAATCGCAGAGAGCTCAGCCGATTCTTACCAACGATTCAGACTTCTGTTGCCTCCCTCGTCCTTTGCTGACGACGAGGATGACGCCCGTGGCCGCGGATCCAGAGGATGGGACGAACTGCACGATAGTACCCCGCCGTGTGGGGGCGGAGGTGGTGTTGCTGTGGCGTGTGAGCACTGCATGAGCTACCCTGTCGGACTGCACCATCACGCCTGCCGTGCTGCACGTACACACCCCTGCAAACTGGGAGGTGGCTTCACCTCGTGAATGGCGTAGGGGTCGGTGGTGGAAGGCGGGCCGCCACGGGGGCCTCTCCAGGCACCACAAGAAGGTGGGCGTTGGGCGTTGGGTCTCAGGGATGGCCGCCGGTGACAAGAAATTGGCCGGCGAGTGTCCATCACGACGAGTGGGATCATGTCGGATCCGTCCACCGCAGGGGAGAGCGGCAGCTCGGCTGAATGCCATGCGCCGGCAAGCCAGATGGCAGCGCATGGTACCGAGACGGTCAGATCCGGTGCGGGCAAGGCTCTGGTTGCCGATTGGGTGCCCGCGGCCGACAGATCCATGGCTGCTGGTGGCCGTGGCAGATCCTTTGGGGCGGTGTAGCTGCGGGGGAGGGGTCTGGCGGCGGTGAGTGGGATTAGAAGGCAGAGTAGGGGGTGGCTGGTGGTGCACGAGGTGGGGTGGGAGAAGGGCGGGTTCTGGTGGTGGTGGGGTGGGGAGCCGCGGTGGCCGCCGGTTGTGGGAGTGGTGGTGGGCGGCCGGGCTTGGGGTAGGTGGTGGTGGTGGTGGTGCGGGGCACCGATGCGTAAGGGAGGGAGGTTGTGGCCCTCGGGCTCGTGGGGAGTGGTGGGTAGTGGGGTAGGCCAGTGGTCGTCAGAACAGAGGTGTTATCAGAATAAGACGTTTCGGTGTGCATAATAAGAGTCTTAAGGGTGTTAGCATAATAGACCCACCCTATATATATAGGGTCGGTCTATTATGATAACACCCCTTAAGAGTCTTATTCTGCACATCACTTTCTTATTCTGGTAACACCACCACTCGCCCCCACACCCACGATTCTTTCCACCAAAACCCACCTGCCTCCTCCTCTCGCGCACCCCACCTCCATGTAGTACGATTCCCCTCCCAACCGTAAAAGAAACACAATTCCCCTCCCCCGATCCACCTTCTTCCCCGCCGGCACCACCCTTCCTCCTCCTCCTCCTGGCCGGCACCGCCCGGCCTCCTCCTCCTCCCGCCCGGCGCCGCCCCGCCTCCTTCTCCCACCCGGCGCCTCTCCCCCACTCCGGCGGCGACGCTATCTTCACCAGCTGCCTGGATCCAGGTTACCGTCAGGGCTCCACCTCCACCAGTCATCTGGATCCAGGTCGCCGTCGAAGCCACTCGCTCGGGGATCCAACCCTTCTTCTCAAACCAGATCGAGCTGTGGTTTGAGGTGCCCCGATGCGTCGTGCGTACCTCCCCTCGCTCAACCCCGATGGTGATCCCCTCCCTTCCCTCGGCTCTGTGCTACGCGTGGGACGACGTGGGATGGGGACGATGGTGCATCCGGGAGGCGTGCAGTTAGCCGGCGCGGCGCGTGAAGTACGCTGGTTCTGGTAATGCAGTACATTGGGGTACTCCTTATCTAGCAGCGAGCTACAGAGTGCAACAACACTCCCACAAAAGGACCAAAGTACATGGTGAGCCTGCTTGTCGTCGGTGACAATCCATGGAAGCTCGTAGCGATGGAGGTGGGCTGGCACTGCGGCGATGGAGGTCGGCATCAGCAAGCACTACCCCCTGCCCCCTCCAATACATGTTCCGATGCAGGGGGCACAATCCATCAGCATGAGCAGCTCACTGAACGTCAAGATGCAGCTCGCGCACGAGCGAGATGTGTAGCTGACTGTAGCTAAAATTGTGCGCACGAGCGAATCCCATCACTGGATTGTTGTTGTTTGCCGCCAACCCGCTGTTTCTTGTTCATTGACCGCTGCTACTAGTTCCCTTGCCGTGATTTGCTTCCACTTTCTTCATTTCTTAATTCTGCGCTGAGTATTCCCTTTGGCTACACGGAGTCAGTGTTGAATTAAAAATTTGCTAGCGACGGCTAACCTTAACCTGTGTCTGGTCTTTTTGACTAGATCACATTCATATGCCCAGGTCCAATGCGCCCTGCTATAGCCACATTTCTAAAAATATCTGTCGATAAAGATGCTATTGTTTATTTTATTTTTTCTAGTGTTTTTCAGAAAAAACTGATGATTTAATTGGGTGCAGTGCAGTCAGAAGCTTCCGTTGAGTATATTTTTTCAGTGTGTTGATGCAGTTAGTTGAGAGTGAGCCCTCACAGTCTCCGACATGTGTCATGCAGTGCAGTGCACGCGTTCGTGCAGTCCGATGGCGGTACCGATGCAAGAAGTGCGGTGAGCTCCTTGCTGTGATCCTTGTCATGGGCTCCTCAACGACGCCAGAGTGGACGGATGATGGGTCCAGGTTGGCGATGGCTCCAGTTGCCCAGGGCGAGGGGGCCTCTCTGTAGCTCACTGAACTTTATAATGCGGCTCACTGAAAGTTTGTTTTGTACTCCAGCTCGCTTGCTCGTATAGTGCATGGGCAACGCCTCCGTGCATTTCAAGCAATCTCGTGCGTGCAGTACGGTAGCAATGGAAAGCATTTGCAATATTGCTTTGTTAATGCGTGCAGTTCGATGCATTTTACAAAAAGTGCGGTTGGGTTGTATTTTGTGTGTGATTGTAATGTGGAGATAGAAAAAAGGACTTTGTGTGGATTACTTAGTTTGTAAAGAAAAACTTTGTAAAAGCAGTGCGCTCGGTGAATCGAAGAAGTACATTTTTTTCAAATTGTTGTACTTCATTGTTAAAATCTTTGTGGTTCCCTTATTGCAGTGCACACAAAAGTAAAATGGCATTGGGAGTTGCAGTGCACTTTGTTGTTGCGTACACACGATGATTTATAGGCTGTTTGATGCAGTGTGATTTCGGTCCGAAGCTGTGCACTGATCTATCTGAGGCAGCGCACTTCGTTGTCGCGTACACACGATGATTTTCACTCCGTTTTGATGCAGTGCGGTTTCGGTCTGAAGCAGTGCACTCATCTGTCTGAAGCAGTGCACTTTGTTTGTCGCGTACGCATGACAATTTTCAGTCTATCAGATGCAGTCCGGTTTTCAGTCTGAATTAGTGCACTATCTGTCTGATGCAGTGCACACGACGATTTGGGTGTCGCAAAAAACAGTGTCCGTGTTTTTGTAAAATTGAAATTGCTCTTAAACCATAAGAAATTAGCGGAAGTGTTCTACATAAAAAAGTTGCGCCTCATCGATATCTTTCCAACGGCGTATAATTTGAATCATTTCGACAAGCGGTTTGTGAAAATTTCACAAAAAACGGCTGCTTCCTCTCATCGTTAGCCGTACGATTTTCAAAATTAACTAAAAACCATAAGGATTCTCAAAAACATTCCAACATAGGAAAGTTGCGCCTCGTCCGTAGCTTTCCAACGGCGTATCACATGCCTTGTTTCGATAAACGGTTCAAAAACTGGAGCAAAAAAAGTACGAAAATTGCTAAAAATTCAAAAAAAACAGAATTCCGCGATTTAGCAAAATTTGAAACTGCTCTTAAACTGTAACGAATTATAGAAAATAATAGATATGAAAAAGATGCGCCTTGATCATATCTTTCCATTAGCGTATCATTTGCTTTATTCCGATGAACGGTTTAGAAAAAATCTCGAAAATACGCTCGCTGCCACTCGTCGTCCGTCGCGCCGTTTTTGAAACTGCTCTTAAACCGCAAGGAATCTCCAAAGGTGTTCAACATGGAGAAGTTGCGCTTCATCCATAGCTTTCCAACGATATATTATACGCCTTGTTTCGATAAACGGTTAAAAAACTAGAGCGAAAACAGTATCAGAAAAACACTGCATGCAAAAAAAATGACGCAAAGTTCACTAGTCTATATTGCTGTGCTCGTCGTCAAAATGATGCAGTGCACTTCTGTTGAGCGTGCAGTGCCGAAGTGTTATCAGAATAACTATTCTGCTAATATTAGCAGAATAGACCGGCTGTGTGTGTGTGTGTGTGTGTGTGTGTATGTTGTTGTTATAAGAATGATCATGATGCCCTCATGTCCGTATTTTATTTTTATCGACACCTCTGTCTCTAAACATGCGGACATATTCTTCGATATCGGCTTCCGCTTGAGGACAATCAAGGTCTAAGCTTGGGGGAGTTGATACGTCCATTTTGCATCATGCTTTTATATCGATATTTGTTACATTATGGGCTATTATTACACGTTATGTCACAATACTTACCGCTATTCTCTCTTATTTTAGAAGGTTAAACATGAAGAGGGAGAATGCCGGCAGCTGGGATTCTGGGCTGGAAAAGGAGCAAATGTTGGAGACCTATTCCGCACAACTCCAATACGTATGTAGTTATGCGGTTTGACCGATAAAGATCTTCGTAGAATATGTGGGAACCAATATGAGCATCTAGGTTCTGCTATTTGTTATTGACCGGAGACGTGTCTCGGTCACGTCTACATAGTTCTAGAACCCGTAGGGTCCGCACGCTTAAAGTTTGGTGACGATCGGTATTATGAGTTTTTGTGTTTTGATGTACCGAAGGTATTTCGGAGTCCCGGATATGATCAGGGACATGATGAGGAGTCTTGAAATGGTCGAGACGTAAAGATCTATATATTAGATGACTATGTTCGGATACCGGAAGTGTTTCGGGAGGTTTCAGACATTTATCAGAGTACCGGGGGGTTACCGGAACCCCCCCGGGGAGTATATTGGGCCTAATGGGCCTTGGTGGGAGAATAGGAGGGGCGGCCAGGGAAACCGCGCGCCCCCTCCCCCTCTAGTCCGAATTGGACAAGGAGGGGGGCGGCGCCCCCCTACTTTCCTTCTCCTCCTCTCTCCCTTCCTTCCCTTCTCCTACTCCAACAAGGAAAGGTGGAGTCCTACTCCTGGTGGGAGGAGGACCCCCCTTGGCACGCCCTCCTTGGCCATCCACCTCTCCCCCCTTGCTCCTTTATATACGGTGGCAGGGGGCACCTCTAGACACACAAGTTGATCTGTTGATCTCTCCCAGCCGTGTGCGGTGCCCCCCTCCACCATATTCCACCTCGGTAATATCGTAGCGGTGCTTAGGCAAAGCCCTGCGTCGGTAGCATCATCAACACCGTCATCACACCGTCATGCTGATAGAACTCTCCTGCAAAGCTCTACTGGATCAGAGTTCCTGGGATGCCATCAAGCTGAACGTGTGCTGAACTCGGAGGTGCCGTACGTTCGGTACTTGGATCGGTCGGATCGTGAAGACGTACGACTACATCAACCGCGTTGTGCTAACGCTTCTGCTTTCAGTTTCCAAGGGTACGTGGACAACACTCTCCCCTCTCGTTGCTATGCATCACCGTGATCTTGCGTGTGTGTAGGAAGTTTTTTGAAATTACTACGTTCCCCAACATCTTCTGCTATATAAAGTCTTTTACCCTAGAAAAAATCATAAGCAAGCTTACGGGACGAAACTCCGCCGCCACGAGGCAGAACCTTGGTGGAACCAATCTAGGGCTCCGGCGGAGCTGTTCTGCCGGGGAAACTTCCCTTCGGGAGGGGGAAATCATCACCATCATCAACACCAACGATCCTCTCATCGGGAGGGGGTCAATATCCATCAACATTTTCCCCAGCACCATCTCCTCTCAAACCCTATTTCATCTCTTGTATCCAATCTTTGTATCCAAACCTCAGACTGGTACCTGTTGGTTGCTAGTAGTGTTGATTACTCCTTGTAGTTGATGCTAGTTGGTTTATCCGGTGGAAGATCATATGTTCAGATCCTTAATGCATATTAATACCCCTCTGATTATGAACATGAATATGCTTTGTGAGTAGTTACGTTTGTTCCTGAGGACATGGGACAAGTCTTGCTATTAGTAGTCATGTGAATTTGGTATTCGTTCGATATTTTGATGAGATGTATGTTGTCTCTCCTCTAGAGGTGTTATGTGAACGTCGACTACATGACACTTCACCATTATTTGGTCCTACAGGAAGGCATTGGGAAGTAATAAGTAGATGATGGGTTGCTAGAGTGATAGAAGCTTAAACCCTAGTTTATGTGTTGCTTTGTAAGGGGCTGATTTGGATCCATATGTTTCATGCTATGGTTAGGTTTACCTTAATACTTCTTTTGTAGTTGTGGATGCTTGCAATAGGGGTTAATCATAAGTGGGATGCTTTTCCAAGAAAGGGCAGCACCCAAGCACCGGTCCACCCACGTATCAAATTATCAAAGTAACGAACGCGAATCATATGAGCGTGATGAAAACTAGCTTGACGATAATTCCCACGTGTCCTCGGGAGCGTTTTTCTCATTATAAGAATTTGTCCAGGCTTGTCCTTTGCTACAAAAAGGATTGGGCCACCTTGCTGCACTTTATTTACTTTCATTGCTCGTTACCTGTTACAAATTATCTTATCACAAAACTATCTGTTATCTACAATTTCAGTGCTTGCAGAGAATACCTTACTGAAAAACGCTTGTCATTTCCTTCGGCTCCTCGTTTGGTTCGACACTCTTACTTATCGAAAGGACTACGATAGATCCCCTATACTTGTGGGTCATCAAGGGCATATTTCCTTCAGTCTCCCACTTGCACTAGGGTCAATAATCTAGTTCACATCGCCATGTGATTTAACATCAATAGTTCACATCTGTATGATTAACACCCATAGTTCACATCGCCATGTGACCAACAACCAAAGGGTTTACTAGAGTCAATAATCTAGTTCACATTTCTATTTGATTAACACCCAAAGATTACTAAGGTTTTATCATGTTTTGCTTATGAGAGAAGTTTAGTCAACGGGTCTGTCACATTTAGAGCCGTGTGTATTTTGCAAATATTCTATGTCTACAATGCTCTATATTGAGCTACTCTAGCTAATTGCTCCCACTTTTAGTATGTATCCAGATTGAGACTTAGATTCATCTGGATTGGTGTAAAATCTTGCATTGACGTAACTCTTTACGATGAACTCTTTATCACCTCCATAATCGAGAAATATTTCCTTAGTCCTCACTAAGGATAATTTTGACCGTTGTCCAGTGATCTACTCTTAGATCACTATTGTGCCCCCTTGCCAAACTCATGGCAAGGTGCACAATAGTTCTAGTACACATCACAACATACTTTATATAACCTATGACTGTGGCATAGGGAATGACCTTCATTCTCTTTCTATCTTCTACCATGCTCGGGCTTTGAGTCTTATTCAACTTTGCACCTTGTAATACAAGCAAGAACTTCTTCTTTGACTGATCTATTTTGAACTCTTTCAAAAAACTTGTCAAGGTATGTATTCATTGAAAAATCTAATCAAGCGTCTTGATCTATCTCTAAAGATCTTGATGCCCAATATATAAGCAAATTTGCCGAGGTCTTTCTTTGAAAAACTCCTTTCAAACTCTCCTTTATGCTTTCCAGAAAATTCTACATCATTTCCGATCAACAATATGTCATTCACGTATACTTATCAGAAAGGCTATAGTGCTCCCACTCACTTCTTGTAAATAAAGGCTTCACCGCAAATCTGTATAAAACTATATGCTTTGATCAACTCATTAAAGCGTATATTCCAACTCCAAGATGCTTGCACTAGTCCATAGATGGATCGCTGGAGCTTGCACACCTTTTTAGTACCTTTAGGATTGACAAAACCTTCTAGTTGCATCATATACAACTCTTCTTTAAGAAATATCCATTTAAGGAACGTAGTTTTGACATCCATTTGCCAGATTTCATAAAATATGGCAACTACTAACATGATTCGGACGGATTTAAGCATCGCTACAGTTGAGAAAATCTCATTGTAGTCAAACCTTGAACTTATCGAAAACCTTTTTGCGACTAGTCGAGCTTTGTAGATAGTAACACTAATATCAGTGTCCATCTTCCTCTTGAAGATCCATTTATTTAATTTGGTTTGACGACCATCGGGCAAGTCCACCAAAGTCCACACTTTGCTCTCATACATGGATCCCATCTCAGATTTCATGGCCTCAAGCCATTTCGCGGAATCTGGGCTCATCATTGCTTCCTCAAAGTTCGTAGGTTCATCATGGTCTAGTAACATGACTTCCATAATAGGATTACCGTACACTCTGGTGTGGACCGTACTCTGGAAGACCTACGAGGTTCTGTAGTTGTCGGATTTAGGGTTCCGGCAGACCCTTGAGGTTCGAACACTGGGGTGCGCGCGGAGGTTTCGCCTTCTACCTACCCGTTCCTCGCCGAATCGCTAGGATCTAAACTACAAGAAGAACAACACAAGAGACACAGGGTTTATACTAGTTCAGGCCACCATTGTGGTGTAATACCCTACTCAAGTGTGTGGCGTGGTGGATTGCCTCTTGGGCTGATGATGAACAATACAAGGAAGAACAGCCACGTGAGGGTCTGTTCTTATGGTGGTGGTGTCCCTTTGGAGGGGTTGATTCTAGATGCCTATCTTATCCCCAGATTCCTCTCTCGATCTCTCTAGATCCCTCTACCCTATGGGTGGCTAGTCCTATTTATAGGCGAAGGCCCTGGGCCTCTTCCCAAATATTGAGCGGGAAGGGCGCCAACAATTGGCCAATTTGAAGGGGAACATCTAGTACACTTATCCTGACTAAAGTTGGTCCTCGCCTGTCAAAGGCTCTGGTGGTGACGCCGACTTGGGCTCCACGGTGACCTCCATCCCACCGTTGGACTGGTCTTGGTCTTGTTGCACCAAAATGGATGCCTTTGCTTGATGCTCTCGCCTGCGCTTGCTCCCCTTGCACCAAAGAGGAAAGAAGGACATTGCGCGGGCTGGCGCCCGGCCGGCGCCCTTGGTCGTCATGGCTTGCGTCATGGGCACCTCGCGAGGTACCCCGCCTTGAACTCTCCGCCTCCTCGTGAGCTAGCCTGACGAGGCCGTGCCTGAGGAAGCTCCTTGTCGTCCTCCCCGCGAGGCTTGGCCCCTCACAAGGGTCTTGAGCTTGTGCTAATGAAGATGGGCCGTGCTGGGCCCCCTTTGAGACATGCCGCAGGCCGCAGGCAGGCAAGTCTAGGGACCCCCATTCCGAGAACGCCGACAGTAGCCCCCGGGCCCAAGGCGTGCCCGAACTTGGCCGAGCAGAGAGGCGAAAGGGCAAGTGCGAAGCATCGCGGGCCCTAACAGCCTGCGGCCTTGGGCGCTGCGTGGCGGTTGATTGCACATGGGCGCCTCCACAACCGCGTGAGTTGATAAGGAGTGGCATCTGCCCTCTGCCTCCTTTGCTCTCTCCAGTTGCTGCTCAGATCCCCTTTCTTGCGCCTCTCCTTCCTTCCTTAGAAATCTCCAGATCTACTCCACCCGCGCGCCCTAGCCTGACATGGCGCCTCGCCAGGCCCCGGCCGGAGCTTGGTACTCGTCCACCTTGGACTCGCCGAACGTGTCGGAGGAGAGCATTGCCCGGGTGCGCCAGATGGCAGCGGCGCAGGGCGTCGACGGGGCGAAGGTGTTTAAGGCCAGCTCTGCCCTCCCTGAGGGACAAGGGAGCACCTTCTATCCGCTCTTCGTGAGCGCCATTGATGCCGGTCTGGTGCCTCCCTTCTCTGAGTTCTTCTTCTCTGTCCTCTGCCATTACAACCTTCAAGCTCTGCACCTCCACCCCAACTATGTCCTCCTTCTGGCAATCTTCGCCTACTATTGCGAGGCTCACGTGGGGGTGAAGCCCTCAGTGGCCCTGCTGCGCCACTACTTCTCCCTCCGGACCTCTCGTGGTTCCATCTCTGCATGTGCAAGCTTCGTCGCGTACGGCAGCTCCATCGCTATTTCTAATCCCGGGAAAAGGATTGAGGGCTTCAGGAGCAAGTGGGTCTTGGTTGATGCTGGGTGCGTCCACCCCCGGCTGGTCATGCCCACGAGGCACCCCTCGAGCTCCGATGACTGGTCTCGAGTGGAGCTGGTGGATCCCCGCGCAAGGCTGGTGTTGGAGAAGATGGATGCGGATCTGAGGCCGGCCAGCATGGCGGCGGCGAAGCTGACTGGCGCCTCGCCTCTGAGGGAGTTCCTGGAGCATCAGCTGGCTCCGCTTCATCAGTACTCGCTTCCGATGTGGAGGCCCCACCTGAGCCCCGCGGTCCTGGCCGATGAGGATCTGGCCGCGGTCCTCCAGTCTTTGGTCGGGGGCGACGTGGCAAGGCTGGAGGGCGCTCCGACGCCCCTGTTCCTTCGTGAGGACTGGGAGAGGGTTGTGGGGTCCATACCCGTCTTCAACGGGGATGGGCCTGCGCCCGCGGAGGCTCCCGAGGACCTGGTGGATGTATCCTCCGGCGACTCCAGCGAAGAGAGGGAGGAAGGGGGGCAGGAAAAGGGGGTTGACTCCGAGGCAGAGTCAAGGGCCCCACCTCTTTGGTGCAAGTCCCGTGCTCTCCACCTCTCTCTGAGTGACGACGACGAGGGTGATGACGAGCAGGGCGGCGGGAGCCTGCCCCCGGTCTCGAAGAAGGACCAGACTGGGGTGATCCCCCGCGGGTCCGCCCCAGCCCCGAGGCAATCCGCAGGCGCCCCAGCTGCACCCGCGCTCCTTGAGGCTGATCCTTGCAACCGGCTCTCGGGCTTCAAGTACGGCCGGAGGCTGTTCGAGCCTGCTGGAGACGACCTGTAAGTGCTTGATCCCTGTCTTGTTTCTTGTTTCGTCGCTGAGGCTTGACGTTCGTATCTCCCGGCTAGGCTGGCGCCCACGGCAAAGAGGCCGAAGGAGGCTCCTGAGACTCCATCCGCGGCAGCGCCTCTGCTCGCGAAAGAAGATGAGCGTGACGTGCGGGCCTCTCCTGCCCAGGCGTCCCTGCGAGGCCCTGCCGAGCTGGCTGGGGCGAGCTCGGCTCCTATGGCCCTGGCGACACCCGAGGCGCCCCCGCTTGACGTTGCCACCACAACCGCTGGGGCGCAGCAGGCTCCGCCTCAGGACACCGTGGTCACGCTGCCGTCTTCTCCTCCTACCCCGCCGACTGCTGCTTTCCCGTCTCCTCCTGCTGTCCTGGATCGTGCTGCTGCCGAACTGGACTGTCTGCGGCGGGATCTTCTGAGCGCCGACCCTCGTTTGGTGGCCGGGCGCTTGGAGCTAGCCTATGGCTGGATTCGCTCCGATGCTTCGATTCGGGCGGCGCTGGTCCAGGCCTCGACGGCCTGCGACGAGGAGAAGCAGGCCGTAGCTTGGGGCGGAGGTTGCCCGCGACGCCGCCTTAGGGGAGGCGGCTAATGCCCGAGGTCGTTGCGAGGTGCTGGAGGGCGAGCTGAAGGGCCTGCAGGACCGGCTCGCCGAGGAGACTCACCTTCGCCTAGAGCAGGAGGACGGCATGAAGGCTCGCGAGGCGGCCGTCAAGGACTGGCACGCCAAGCTCAACAAGCGTCGTTACCGCCTAGGCGCGCTGGAGCGAGAGCTGGAGGCGAGGAAGGTTGAGTTGGACGACAAGGCACGGGTTCTTGCCGAGGATCGTGTGGCCTTTGCGGAGATGGAGGAGAAGGCCCGCACTTCACTGAAGACGCTTTATGAGAGCGTCCTGGAGAGCCCGCTGGCCGGCGAGGAGGATGGCCCCGCCAAGCTGCTTCCTTTCCTGGTTCGTGCCCTTGAAGATGTCGCCGTTGGCCTTGGCCCTATGGCTGAGGCCGAGGCACGCGTCTTGTCTTCTGTGGCGCTAACGCGGGTCTTCACCCACATCTATCTTCGTGACCCCAACGTCGACCTCGACGGCCTGCTGGAGCCAGCGAGTGGCGAGCATGCCACTGCCGCTGCTGAGGTCGTGAAGGGTCGTGCGGAGGCTCTGCTGGGGAAGTTCCGAGCCTTCAGCACCAGGCCGAAGCGGAGCGCTGCTAGCCCGGCAGCTCCACAAGGTGAACCCGCTCCGCGCAACTCCACGGCCGGCAAGTGACTCTGTTGTGGCTCCCGTCCTGCTTTTAGTTTCTGCACATGTATCAGGCCTCGGGGAGGCGTTAAAACTTGCATTTGGTGCTGTGATAACAGTATGGACTGTAATATTTGCTTTTGAATTCCTTGAAATTTGCGCTATTTCCTTCCTACTTGCTTGTGTCCTATGTCGGCACAGCCCGGCCCCGCGCATACCTCAGCCGCCGTTAGCCCCGATCGGAAACCTGGACGGGACCAAGGAGTGAGGGGCTATGTGACAAGTTAGGCTCCTGAGTCGTGATGCTCAGGAGTCCCCCTTGGCGCTCGAACAGCAAGTAGGGAGGTGAGATGTGGGGGTGGATCTACCGTTCTACGTCTGCAGAGCCCGACCCCACGCATACCTCAACCGCCGTTAGCCCCGACCGGAAACCAGGACGGGACCAAGGAGTGAGGGGCTACGTGACCAGTTAGGCTCCTGAGTCGCGATGCTTAGGAGTCCCTCTTGACGCTCAAACGGCCTTCATACCTTGGCTCCGCTCAGGGAGGGACGTGTGACGAACCAGGCCCGGGGGGCCTGGTTGGGTGGCGTGCGTCTGGGCGTGATCCAGGCGTAGCCCCCATGCCCAGCCCCTCGCGCGGCACTCCTGAGGGGAGGCATTGCGATGAGACTAGACACTGAGCTCTGGGCTCCCTGAGGTTGATGCGGTCCGGCGGCCACCCTCAGTTGTTTATCACCAGCGCGGAGCATAGCGCTTCCGTATGCGTACGGGCATAGCCGCTCCTCGGTAGTGTCGTTAGCCAGCACGGAGCATGGTGCTTCTACTGGTGCGTGGGAGGGGGCTCCCCTCCGGGAGGAGCCCCCGGGGCGTGTACAGCCCCGCCCTGACACGTGGCTGGCACGGTAGGGCTTGACGAGGTGTATCTGGGCACCCGGGAGCCAGCGCGGGACTCATGGGGCCCTACCTCAAGGCGGGTTGCGCCTGGCTCTGGGCCTTATCTTGGAGTGTGTTCCTGCAAATTTGGCTAGATGCCGATGCTCTACGTCCTCGGGTCCCGGCTCTCGGGCTGGTCTCAGCCGTCGCTGGTATGCCGGGGCGCGATGCGTGGGCAGACCAGAGGGTGAGGGCCGGAGAGCCGGTAGGAGCCCTGAGTCGCGATGCTCAGGCACCCCCCCTTTAACGCGCAAGCTGGGTTAGATGTCAAAACTCTACGTCCTCGGGTCCCGGCTCTCGGGCTGGCCTCAGCCGTCG
>NC_041389.1:440615595-440667244 GCF_002162155.2 Triticum dicoccoides | reverse complement strand
TAGATGTCGAAACTCTACGTCCTTGGGTCCCGGCTCTCGAGCTGGTCTCAGCCGTCGCTGGTATGCCGGGGTGCGATACCGTGGGCAGACCAAAGGGTGAGGGACGGAGAGCCGATAGGAGCCCTGAGTCGCGATGCTCGGGCACCCCCCCTTTAACGCGCAAGCTTGCGACATCCGGGAAGAAAAAAGGTACCATGAACAGGCACCAAATAACAAGCATGACGGGTCGAAAACATGGCCCTAAGATAAATGCAAGAGGGGTACATGCCACTGGGTCTGACCCGAGCGGCTTGGGGATAATGCAGCCCGAGGGGCGCCCCCAGCAGAGTGAGCTAAGAACATGAAGTAAAAGAGATACACACCACAGGGACGGACCCACGCGGCCCGAGAATAATGCAGCCCTGAGGGCGCTCCCAGCTGGAAATGAAACTAGAAAGATGTCACCTGATGACGCCGAAGACGAAGGGGTGTTGATGCAGCAGACTCGGTGGGCTGCGGGGGCAGATCCTCATGATCCCCCAGGCCCTGGGGCCTCAGGAGGCTCCGGAGGCACTGGTGGCTCCTCGCGGACCGTCTCCATCTCCACCAGGGCTGCGGAACGCCTGACCTCTTGAGCCTCCAGGATGGCCCTCATGATGCGCTGGTATGCAGCAGCTGCGTTCGGCAAGCCGTAAGGCATGCGAACGTAGCTGTGGGGCGGGCCCTCGCAGCGTCCCGCTCGCGAAGGCCAGAGGCGCTCCTGAGACGCGGCTTGGTTGAGCCCTGGTATGTCGATGCAGACGCGCAACCCACCATCCTCGCCTGGATGGGGGGCCACAGCGGGTAAGCGGCAGCTGCCACTCATGACCCTTGACTCCTGTAGCTCCTGAATGGCCTTGCTCATGAACTCCTGAGGGTTTGGCCCTCCTTGCCTTGCTCCTTCTTGATGGAAACGTGCTTCGAAGCACGCCTCCATGTGGTGCCCAAGCGCCTCCCTCGTGACCTTGGCGAGGTCAACGGCCCTCCAGGGGAGAGCCCTCGAGCCCTGCCTGAGGAGGGCGCCGAGCGTGCTTCCCTATGCGATGGAAGGAGGTTCCCCCCGAGCAGGCGCGGGCCCAGAGGGTCCTGCCTCCTGAGGGGCCGGGCCGGTCGATGTCTTCTTCTTCTTGGGGGCGGCCTCGGGAAGCCTCCTGCTTCCGTGATCTGGGTCTTCCAGTGATGCGGCCTGAAAGGCTCTCTCCAGGGAGCAAACTGTGTCTCTCTCTTCGCAGGGCACCTTGATGACTCTGCCACTTCCTGGCATCTTGAGGACGTTGTAGCCGTGGTGGGTTACGGCCATGAACTTGGCCAGCGCTGGGTACCCGAGGATGGCATTGTAGGGCAGGCAAATGTGGGCGACGTCGAAGTTGATGAGCTCGGTGCGGTAGTTGTCGCGTGCCCCGAAGGTGACAGGGAGGCGGACCTGCCCAATCGGGACCGTGGAGCTGTCGGTGACTCCGGAGAAAGGCTTGGTGGGCTGAAGCTGACTGTAGGGTACTTGGAGATTGTTGAATGTTTCCACGGACAGGACGTTGAGCCCTGCCCCGCCGTCGATGAGGGTCCTGGTGACTAGCACGTTGCTGATGATTGGGGAACAAAGCATCGGGAGGACTCCGGCTATGGCCGCGCACTTGAGCTGATCCGCTGAGCTGAACGTGATGGCACACGCCGACCACCTGAGAGGGCGCGTGGCCTCGAGCTTGGGGAGGACTGCATTTACTTCTCGGGCGAACTGCTTGAAGATGCGCTGAGAGGCTGGGGCTTGAGCTCCGCCCAGGATGCAGGCGATCGCACGTGGTTCCTGGAAGCCCCCAGCCCCTTCGTCCTGATGACGGTCCTCATTTCTCCTTGGCTGCGGCGGTAGCGGAGGGAGGCTTGCGTTACCTTGTGGGCGATCCTCGCGAGGCTGATCCCTCCAGCCTCCCTCGCGAGGCAGGTCCTGCCAGCGATCCTCGCGAGGTTGGTCTCGCCACCCTTGACTTGGGCCGCGGTCTTCCCAGCGTCTTGCGTTCCTTCCTTCTCCTCGTCCGTAGCCCCGGTCACTGCGGTCGGGACGCCGGCCAGTCCGTCCTTCACGCACGGCCTGGAGCTCTTGGCATTCATTGGTGTTATGGGTGTGGAGGTCGTGGTACACACAGTACCGACTGCCCTTGGAGGATTCGGACTGATCCCTGCCCCGCTTGGTGTCTGGTTCTGCCGCGAGCATGGCAGCCCCCTTGCGCTTCACATCCTTGGCCTTGGGCTTCTTCTCTTCAGGGTCTGCGGCAGGCAATTCGAGGAGGGAGAGACGCCCTTCCTCAGCCTGGCGCACTTGGTCGCCAGGTTGAACAACTCCAAGGATGTGCACAGATCTTCATGCATTGCGAGCTCCTCCTTCATTTTGACATCACACACGCCGTCAGAGAAGGCTGAGATGATAGCCTCCTCGGTCACCTTGGGAATCTTGAGGTGCGCGTTGTTGAAGCGCTGGATGTACTTTTGCAGGGTTTCCCCTGGTTGCTGCTTGATGCGGTGCATGTCGCTTACGGCGGGTGGCCGGTCGCGAGTACCCTGGAAGTTGGCGATGAAGCGGGTGCGCATCTCGTCCCATGAGGAGATTGTGCCTGGGGCCAGGTTCAGAAGCCAGGTGCGGGCCCCGTCCTTGAGAGCCATGGGAAACCAGTTCGCCATGACCTTCTCATCTCTGTTGGCAGCCTCGATGCCCAGCTCGTAGAGCTGGAGGAACTCTGCAGGGTCTGTCGTGCCGTCATAGTGAGGAGGCAGTTATGGCTTGAACTTGCCGGGCCACGCAACGGTGCGTAGCTCGGTGGTGAAGGCGTGGCAGCCCGCTGTGGCCACAGGAGGCCTTGGAGGACGAAGGGCTCGGTCCTGCGGGTCCCCGTGCGCCGCAGCTGGGTGCAGTGCGGGGTCTTGACGTGCCGGAGCAGGAGCGTGGTCGGGACGAGCCGGAGCAGGGAGCGCTCGGGCAACTTCTCGAGGGCGAGGGACCTCTTGGCAGCTCTGCTCCTGCCGTGCTGGTTCCTGACGGGGCGGGTTCCGCCCAGGGACCGCGCGCCTTGGAGCCAGGGCGCCTTCTTGAGGGGGAGGCGGCTGAGGCGCCCCAAGAGCTTCATTGCATGCGCATGGCGGGGCGCGGTGCAGCGAGAAAGATGGCGCGGGGAGCCCCCAGCGGCGCGGACGAGTTCGGCGACTCGGTCGAGCCATTATTCGTAGACGTCGTCGACTGGGCGGTAGCGCAGGAGCTCGTTTGCCGCGATGAGCGCAGCTCGAGCCTCCATGGCCGGGTGGGGCGCGCGGGACAAAGAACCGGCAGGGGTGAGCGAGGGCGTAGCGGTGCGGCCGTCTCGCCTCATGGACGGGTGCTGGGACGATGCTTGCTGCTCGTTCCCCGCCGGGCCGGTGGCGGCGTTAACGGCAAGCGACGGGGAATGACAAGGGCGCCCGCCAACGGGAGCCGTCTGGGCGACGCGGGAAGCGAGGGCGGCTCGGCGCTCGGCGTGCGTCAGACATGGTCGCGACGGTCGGAGAAGAACAGGGCGACGGAAGACGAATTCCGGAGCACCCCTACCTGGCACGCCAAATGTTGGATTTAGGGTTCCGGCAGACCCTTGAGGTTCGAACAGTGGGGTGCACGCGGAGGTTTCGCCTTCTACCTACCTGTTCCTCACCGAATCGCTAGGATCTAAACTACGAGAAGAACAACACAAGAGACACGGGGTTTATACTGGTTCAGGCCACCATTGTGGTGTAATACCCTACTCCAGTGTGTGGCGTGGTGGATTGCCTCTTGGGCTGATGATGAACAATACAAGGAAGAACAGCCTCGCGAGGGTCTGTTCTTGTGGTGGTGTTGTCCCCTTGGAGGGGTTCATTCTAGATGCCTATCTTATCCCCAGATTCCTCTCTCGATCTCTCTAGATCCCTCTACCCTATGGGTGGCTAGTCCTATTTATAGGCAAAGGCCCTGGGCCTCTTCCCAAATATTGAGCAGGAAGGGCGCCAACAATTGGCCAATTTGAAGGGGAACATCTAGTACACTTATCCTGACTAAAGTTGGTCCTCGCCTGTCAAAGGCTCTGGTGGTGACGCCGACTTGGGCTCCACGGTGACCTCCATCCTGCCGTTGGACTGGTCTTGGTCTTGTTGCACCGAAATGGATGCCTTTGCTTGATGCTCTCGCATGCACTTGCTCCCCTTGCACCAAAGAGGAAAGAAGGACACTGCGCGGGCTGGCGCCCGGCCGGCGCCCTTGGTCGTCATGGCTTGCGTCATGGGCACCTCGCGAGGTACCCCGCCTTGAACTCTCCGCCTCCTCGTGAGCTAGCCCGACGAGGCCGTGCCTGAGGAAGCTCCTTGTCATCCGCCCCGTGGAGCTTGGCCCCTCGTGAGGGTCTTGAGCTTGTGCTAATGAAGATGGGCCATGCTGGGCCCGCTTTGAGGCACGCCGCAGGCCGCAGGCAGGCAAGTCTGGGGACCCCTGTTCCCAGAACGCCGACGGTAGTAACTTGATCTGAAGTTTCATGATCATCATCATTAGCTTCCTCACTAATAGGTGTAGGAATCACTGGAACTGATTTCTGTGATGAACTACTTCCCAATTCGGGAGAAGGTACAATTACCTCATCAAGCTCTACTTTCCTCCCACTCACTTCTTTCGAGAGAAAACTCCTTCTCTAGAAAGGATCAATTCTTAGTAACGAATATCTTGCCTTCGGATCTGTGATAGAAGGTGTACCCAACAGTTTCCTTTGAGTATCCTATGAATATGCACTTCTTCAATTTGGGTTTGAGCTTATCGGGTTGAAGCTTTTTCACATAAGCATCGCAGCCCCAGACTTTAAGAAACAACAACTTTAGTTTCTTGCCAAACCACAGTTCATAAGGCGTCGTCTCAACGGATTTTGATGGTGCCCTGTTTAACGTGAATGCAGCTGTCTCTAATGCATAACCCCAAAACAATAGTGGTAAATTGGTAAGAGACATCAAAGATCGCACCATATTCAATAAAGTGCGGTTACGATGTTCGGACACACCATTACGATGTGGTGTTCCAGGTGGTGTGAGCTATGAAACTATTCCACATTGTTTGAAATGATGGCCAAACTCGTAATTCAAATATTATCCTCCACGATCAGATCATAGAAACTTTATATTCTTGTTATGATGATTCTCCACTTCACTCTGAAATTCTTTGAACTTTTTCAATTTTTTCAGACTTGTGTTTCATTAAGTAGATATACCCATATCTGCTCAAATCATTTGTGAAGGTCAGAAAATAACGATACCCGCCACGAGCATGAACACTCATTGGACCGCATACATCAGTATGTATTATTTCCAATAAGTCACTAGCTCGTTCTGTTGTTCCGAAGAATGGAGTTTTAGTCATCTTGCCCATAAGGCACGGTTCGCAAGCATCAAATGATTAATAATCAAGTGATTCCAAAAGTCCATCTTTATGGAGTTTCTTTATGCGCTTTACACCGATTTGACCCAAACGGCAATGCCACAAATAAGTTGCACTATCATTATCAACTTTGCATCCTTTGGCATCAATACTATGAATATGTATATTACCACGATCGAGACTCAATAAACCATCAACATTGGATTTATGACCATAGAAGGTTTTATTCATGTAAACAGAATAACAATTATTCTCTGTCTTAAATGAATAATCATATTGCAATTAACATGGTCTAATCATATTCATGCTCAACGCAAACACCAAATAACATTTATTTAAGTTCCACAGTAATCCTGAAAGTATAGGGAGTATGCGATGATGATCATATCAATCTTGGAACCACTTCCAACATACATCGTCACTTCACCCTCAACTTGTATCTATTTATTCTGCAACTCCTGTTTCGAGTTACTAATCTTAGTAACCGAACAAGTATCAAATACCCAGGGGTTTATTACGAGCACTAGTAAGGTACACATCAATAACATGTATATCAAATATACCTTTGTTCACTTTGCCATCCTTCTAATCCACCAAATATTTGGGGTACTTCCGCTTCCAGTGACCATTTCCTTTGAAGTAGAAGGACTCAGTTTCAGGCTTAGGTCCAGACTTGGGTTTCTTCCCGGGAGTAGCAACTTGCTTGCTATTCTTCTTGAAGTTCCCCTTCTTCCCTTTGCCCTTTTCTTGAAACTAGTGGTCTTGTCAATCATCAACACTTGATGCTCTTTCTTGATTTCTACCTTCGTCGATTTCAGCATCACGAAGAGCTCGGCAATTGTTTTCGTCATCCCTTGCATACTATAGATCATCACGAAGTTCTAGTAACTTGGTGGTGGTTACTATAGAACGCTGTCAATCACTATCTTATATGGACGATTAACTCCCACTTGATTCAAGTGATTGTAGTACCGAGACATTCTGAGCACATGCTCACTAGTTGAGAAATTCTCCTTCATCTTTTAGGCAAAGTACTTGTCAGAGGTCTCATACCTTTTGACACGTGCATGAGTCTGAAATACCAAATTCAGCTCTTGGAACATCTCATATGCTCCGTGACGTTTCAAAAGCGTTTGTGAAGTCCCGGTTCTAAGCTGTAAAGCATGGTGCACTAAACTATCAAGTAGTCATCATATTGAGCTAGCCAAACGTTCATAATGTCTGCATCTACTCCTGTAATAGGTCTGTCACCTAGCGGTGCATCAAGGACATAATTCTTCTATGCAGCAATGAGGATACACCTCAGATCACGGAGCCAGTCCACATCATTGCTACTATCATATTTCAACTTAGATTTCTCTAGGAACATATAAAAAACATAGGGAAGCTATAACGCGAGCTATTGATCTACAACATAATTTGCAAAATACTGTCAGGACTAAGTTCATGATAAACTAAAGTTCAATTAATCATATTACTTAAGAACTCCCACTTAGATAAACATCCCTCTAGTCATCTAAATGATCACGTGATCCAAATCAACTAAACCATGTCCGATCATCACGTGAGATGGAGTAGTTTTCAATGGTGAAAATCACTATGTTGATCATATCTACTATATGATTCACGATCGACCTTTCGGTCTCTAGTGTTCCGAGGCCATATCTGCATATGCTAGGCTCGTCAAGTTTAACCCGAGTATTCTCCGTGTGCAAAAATGGCTTGCACCCATTGTATGTGAACGTAGAGCCTATCACACCCGATCATCATGTGGTGTCTCAGCACGAAGAACTTTCGCAATGGTGCATACTCAGGGAGAACACTTATACCTCAAAATTTTAGTAAGGGGTCATCTTATAATGCTACCTCCGAACTAAGCAAAATAAGAAGCATAAAAGATAAACATCACATGTAATCAAAATATGCGACATGATATGGCCATCATCATCTTGTGCCTTTGATCTCCATCTCCAAAGTACCATCATGATCTCCATCATCACGGCATGACACCTTGATCTCCATCATCTTGATCTTTATCAACGTCTCATCACATGTCGTCTCTCCAACTATTGCTTTTGCAACTATTGCTACCGCATAGCGACAAAGTAAAGCAATTATATGGCACTTGCATCTTATGCAATAAAGAGACAACCATAAGGCTCCTGCCAGTTGCCGATAACTTTAACAAAACATGATCATCTCATACATCAAATTATATCACATCATGTCTTGACCATATCACTGTTGGGGAACATAGTAATTTGAAATTTTTCCTATGCACACGCAAGATCATGGTGATGCATAACAACAAGAGGGGAGAGTGTTGTCCATGTATCCTCGTAGACCGAAAGCGGAAGCGTTAGCACAACGCGGTTGATGTAGTCGTACATCTTCACGATCCGACCGATCCAAGTACCGAACGTACGGCACCTCCAAGTTCAGCACATGTTCAGCTCGATGACATCCCGCGAACTCCGATCCAACAGAGCTTCACGGGAGAGTTCCATCAGCACGACGCCGTGATGACGGTGATGATGTTGCTACTGATGCAGGGCTTCGCCTAAGCACCGCTACAATATAACCGAGATGGAATATGGTGGAGGGGGAACCGCACACGGCTGGGAGAGATCAACAGATCAACTTGTGTGTCTAGAGGTGCCCCCCTGCCCCCGTATATAAAGGAGTGGAGGAGGGGGGAGGGGCGGCCCTCCTATGGCGCGCCCTGGAGGAGTCCTACTCCCACCGTGAGTAGGATTCCCCCCTTCCAAGTAGTAGGAGTAGGAGTCAAGGAAAGGGAAAGGAGAAGAGAAGGAAGGAAGGGGCACAACCCCTTCCCCTAGTCTAATTCGGACTAGGCCTTGGGGGGACGCGCAGCCTGCCCTCTCTCTTTCCCCTAAAGCCCAATAAGGCCCATATACTCCCCGGCGAATTCCCGTAACTCTCCGGTACTCCAATAAATACCCGAATCACTTGGAACCTTTCCGATGTCTGAATATAGTCGTCCAATATATCGATCTTTACGTCTCGACCATTTCGAGACTCCTCGTCATGTCCCCGATCTCATCCAGGACTTCGAACTACCTTCGATACATCAAAACACATAACTCATAATATAAATCATCACCGAACGTTAAGCGTGCGGACCCTAAGGGTTCGAGAACTATGTAGACATGACCGAGACACATCTCTGGTCAATAACCAATAGCGGAACCTGGATGCTCATATTGGCTCCCACATATTCAACGAAGATCTTTATCGGTCAAACTGCATAACAACATACGTTGTTCCCTTTGTCATTGGTATGTTACTTGCCTGAGATTCGATTGTCGGTATCACAATACCTCGTTCAATATTGTTACCGGCAAGTCTCTTTACTCTTTATGTAATGCATCATCCCGCAACTAACTCATTAGCCACATTGCTTGCAAGGCTTATAGTGATGTGCATTACCGAGAGGGTACAGAGATACCTCTCCGACAATCGGAGTGACAAATCCTAATCTCGAAATACACCAACTCAACAAGTACCTTCGGATACACCTGTAGAGCACATTTATAATCACCCAGTTACATTGTGATGTTTGGTAGCACACAAAGTGTTCCTCTGGTAAACGGGAGTTGCATAATCTCATAGTCATAGGAACATGTATAAGTCATGAAGAAAGCAATAGCAACATACTAAATGATCAAGTGCTAAGCTAACGGAATGGGTCAAGTCAACCACATCATTCTCCTAATGATGTGATCCCATTAATCAATTGACAACTCATGTCCATGGTTAGGAAACTTAACCATCTTTGATTAACGAGCTAGTCAAGTAGAGGCATACTAGTGACACTATGTTCGTCTATGTATTCACACATGTATTATGTTTCCGGTTAATACAATTCTAGCATGAATGATAAACATTTATCATGAAATAAGGAAATAAATAATAACTTTATTATTGCCTCTAGGGCATATTTCCTTCAGTCTCCCACTTGCACTAGAGTCAATAATCTAGTTCACATCACCATGTGATTTAACACTAATATTCACATCTGCATGTGATTAACACCCATAGTTCACATCGTCATGTGACCATCGCCCAAAGGGTTTACTAGAGTAAATAATCTATTTCACATTTATATGTGATTAACACCCAAAGAGTACTAAGGTGTGATCATGTTTTGCTCATGAGAGAAGTTTAGTCAACGGGTCTGTCACATTCAAGGCCGTATGTATTTTGCAAATATTCTATATCTACAATGCTCTGCACGGATCTACTTTAGCTAATTGCTCCCACTTTCAATATGTATCCAGATTGAGAATTAGAGTCATCTGGATTGGTGTAAAAGCTTGCACCGATGTAACTCTTTACGATGAACTCTTTTATCACCTCCATAATCGAGAAACATTTCCTTAGTACTTTCTAAGGATATTCTTGACCGTTGTCCAGTGATCTACTCCTAGATCAAAATTGTACTCCTTGCCAAATTCAGAGCAAGGTATACAATAGGTCTGGTACATAGCATACCAAACATTATAGAACCTATGGCTATGGCATAGGGAATGACTTTCATTCTCTTTCTATTTTCTGTCGTGGTCGGGTTTTGAGTCTTACTCAACTTCACACCTTGCAACACAGGTAAGAACTCCTTCTTTGGCTGTTCCATTTTGAACTACTTCAAAATCTTATCAAGGTATGTACTCATTGAAAAATCTTGTCAAGCGTCTTGATCTATCCCTATAGATCTTGATGCTCAATGTGTAAGCATCTTTACCGAGATCTTTCTTTGAAAAACTCCTTTCAAACACTCCTTTATGCTTTCCAGAAAATTCTACATTACTTCTGATCAACAATATGTCATTCACATATACTTTTTAGAAAGGCTGTAGTGCTCCCACTCACTTTCCTGTAAATACAGGCTTCACCACAAGTCTGTATAAAACTATATGCTTTGATCAACTCATCAAAGTGTATATTCCAACTCCGAGATGCTTGCACCAGTCCATGGATGGATCACTGGAGCTTGCACACTTTGTTAGCACCTTTAGGATTGACAAAACCTTCTGGTTGCATCATATACAACTCTTCTTTAATAAATCCATTAAGGAATGCAGTTTTGACATCCATTTGCCAAATTTCATAAAATGTTGCAATTGCTAACATGATTCGGACAGACTTAAGCATCGATACGAGTGATAAAATCTCATCGTATTCAACACCTTGAACTTGTCGAAAAACTTTTTGCGACAAGTCGAGCTTTATAGAGAGTAACACTACTATCAGCGTCTGTCTTCCTCTTGAAAATCCATTTATACAATATGGCTTGCCAATCATCGGGCAACTCCACCAAAGTCCACACTTGTTCTCATACATGGATCCCATCTCAGATTTCATGGCCTCAAGCCATTTCGCGGAATCTGGGCTCATCATCGCTTCCTCATAGTTCGTAGGTTCATCATGGTCTAGTAACATGACTTCTAGAACAAGATTACCATACCAATCTGGTGCGGACTGTACTTTGGAAGACCTACAAGGTTCTGTAGTAACTTAATCTGAAGTTTCATGATCATCATCATTAGCTTCCTCACTAATTGGTGTAGGAATCACTAGAACTGATTTCTGTGATGAACTACTTTCCAAATCGGGAGAAGGTACAATTACCTAATCAACCTCTACTTTCCTCTCACTCACTTCTTTCGAGAGAAACTCCTTCTCTAGAAAGGATCCATCTTAGCAACGAATATCTTGCCTTTGGATCTGTGATAGAAGGTGTACCCAACAGTTTCCTTTGGGTATTCTATGAAGACGCACTTCTCCGATGTGGGTTTGAGCTTATCAGGTTGACACTTTTTCACATAAGCATCGCAGCTCCAAACTTTAAGAAATGACAACTTTGGTTTCTTGCCAAACCACAGTTCATAAGGCATCGTCTCAACGGATTTTGATGGTGCCCTATTTAAAGTGAATGCAGCTGTCTCTAATGCATAACCCCAAAACGATAGTGGTAAATCGGTAAGATACATCATAGATCGCACCATATCCAATAAAGTGCAGTTACGACATTCGTACACACCATTACGCTGTGGTGTTCCATCTGGCGTGAGCTGTGAAATTATTCCACATTGTTTTTAAATGATGGCCAAACTCGTAACTCAAATATTCTCATCTACGATCAGATTGTAGAAACTTTATTTTCTTGTTACGATGATTCTCCACTTCACTCTGAAATTCTTTGAACATTTCAAATGTTTCAGACTTATGCTTCATTAAGTAGACACACTCATATCTGCTCAAATCATTTGTGCAGGTCGGAAAAATAACGATACCCGCCACAAGCATCAACACTCATTGGACCGCATACATCGGTATGTATTATTTCCAACAAGTCAGTAGCTCGTTCCATTGTTCCGGAGAATGGAGTTTTAGTCATCTTGCCCAAAAGGCACGGTTCACAAGCATCAAATGATTCATAATAAAATGATTCCAAAAGTCCATCTTTATGGAGTTTCTTCATGCGCTTTACACCAATATGACCCAAACGGCAGTGCCACAAATATGTTGCACTATCATTATCAACTTTGCATCTTTTGGCATCAATATTATGAATATGTGTATCACCATGATCAAGATTCAATAAACTATCAACATTGGGTGTATGACCATAGAAGGTTTTATTCATGTAAACAGAATAACAATTTATTCTCTGTCTTAGATGAATAATCTTATCGCTATAAACATGATCTAATCATATTTATGCTCAACGCAAACACCAAATAACATTTATTTAGGTTCAACACTAATCTTGAAAATATAGGGAGTGTGCGATGATGATCATACCAATCTTGGAACCACTTCCAACACACATCGTCACTTCACCCTCAACTAGTCTCTGTTTATTCTGTAACTCCTATTTCGAGTTACTAATCTTAGCAACCGAACAAGTACCAAATACCCAGGGGTTACTCTAAACACTAGTAAGGTACACATCAATAACCTGTATATCAAGTATACCCTTGTTCACTTTGCCATCCTTCTTATCTACCAAATATTCACGGCATTTCCACTTCATGTGACCATTTCCTTTGCAGTAGAAGCACTCAGTTTCAGGCTTTGGTCCAGCTTTGGGCTTCTTCGCAGGAGTGACAACTTGCTTGCCATTCTACTTGAAGTTCCCTTTCTTTCCCTTTGCCCTTTTCTTGAAACTAGTGGTCTTGTCAATCATCAACACTTGATGCTCTTTCTTGATTTCTACCTTCGTTGATTTCAGCATCACGAAGAGCTCGGGAATCGTTTTCATCATCCCTTGCATACTATAGTTCATCACGAAGTTCCAGTAACTTGGTGATGGTGACTAGAGGACTCTATCAATCACTATCTTATCTTGAAGATTAACTCCCACTTGATTCAAGCTATTGTAATACCCAGACAATCTGAGCACATGCGGTATTGAGATACCGACGATCGAATCTCGGGCAAGTAACATACCGATGACAAAGGGAACAACGTATGTTGTTATGCGGTCTGACCGATAAAGATCTTCGTAGAATATGTGGGAGCTAATATGAGCATCCAGGTTCTGCTATTGGTTATTGATCGGAGACGTGTCTCGGTCATGTCTACATTGTTCTCGAACCCGTAGGGTCCGCACGCTTAAGGTTTTGATGACAGTTATATTATGAGTTTATGAGTTTTGATGTACCGAAGGAGTTTGGAGTCCCGAATGAGATCGGGGACATGATGAGGAGTCTCGAAATGGTTGAGACGTAAAGATCGATATATTGGACAACTATATTCGGACTTCGGAAAGGTTCCGAGTGATTCGGGTATTTTTCGGAGTACGGGAGAGTTACGGGAATTCGTCGGGGAGTATATGGGCCTTATTGGGCCATACGGGAATAGAGGAGAGAGACCAAAAGGAAAGGCCTACGCCCCCCCCCCCTCTGGTCCGAATTGGACAAGGGGCGCAGCCCCCTTTTCCTTCTTCCTCTCCCCCTCTTTCCCCTTCTCCTACTCCAACAAGGAAGGAGGGAGTCCTACTCTCGGTGGGAGTAGGACTCCCCTTGGTGCGCCCCCTCCTAGGCCGGCCGCACCTCCCCCCTCCCTCCTTTATATACGGGGGCAGGGGGCACCCCAGAACACAGAAGTTGATCTTCGTGATCGTTCCTTAGCCGTGTGCGGTGCCCCCCTCCACCATATTCCACCTCGGTCGTATCATTGCGGTGCTTAGGCGAAGCCCTGCGTCAGTAGAACATCATCATCGTCACCACGCCGTCGTGCTGACGGAACTCATCCCCGACACCCTGCTGGATCGGGGTCCGGGGATCGTCATCGAGCTGAACGTGTGCTGAACTCGGAGGTGCCGTACGTTCGGTACTTGGATCGGTCGGATCGTGAAGACGTACGACTACATCAATCGCGTTGTCATAACGCTTTCGCTTTCGGTCTACGAGGGTACGTGGACAATACTCTCCCCTCTCGTTGCTATGCATCACCATGATCTTGCGTGTGCGTAGGAAATTTTTTGAAATTACTACGTTCCCCAACAGTTAGGACAACGCCTGTCCCTAGACCAGCCAGCATCTTAGAGTCATCAAAGTGCATGATCCAAATGGAGTACGCGCCGTACTCTTTAGGGAGTTCAGCTTTTGTCCATTCTGCGACGAAGTCAGCCAGTACTTGCGACTTAATGGCTCACCGTGGTTTATATGTTATGTCGCATGGGAGGAGCTCGATAGCCCATTTAGCAATCTGGCCCGTGGCATCGCGGTTATTTATTGTGTCATTGAGTGGTACTTCGGAGGCCATCGTGATTGAACACTCTTGAAAGTAGTGTCGTAGTTTTCGGGATGCCATGAAGACCGCGTATGCTATCTTTTGATAATGTGGGTACCGTGACTTGCATGGAGTGAGGATAGTGGATACGTAGTATACCGGCTTTCGAAGCAGGAACTTATGTCCGTCTGTCTCTCGTTCAACGACGAGCACTGCGCTTACAACCTGGTGTGTTGCAGCTATATATAACAGCATAGGTTCGCTGATATTTGGCGCAGCCAGGATTGGATTGGTGGCCAAGAGGGCTTTTATTTCCTCTAGTCCAGTTGTAGCCGCATTCGTCCACTTGAAGTGTTCGGTGCGTCGAAGAAGGCGATAAAGAGGTAATGTCTTTTCTCCTAATCGAGAGATAAAGTGGCTTAAAGCAGCCACGCATCCAGTTAATTTCTGGATTTGCTTGAGGTCTGTTGGGGTAGCCAACTATGATAGAGCTCGGATTTTAGCCAGATTTGCTTCAACTCCTCTATTGGAAACGATAAAGCCCAAGAGCTTTCTGGCAGGTACGCCGAAAATGCATTTTTCCAGATTGAGCTTGATGTCATATGTTCGGAGATTGTCGAACATAAGCCTCAAGTCATCTATTAAAGTTTCGACGTGTCTCGTTTTGATGACCACATCATCTACGTATGCCTCTACTGTTTTGCCGATTTGTGTTTCCAAGCATGTCTGAATCATGCGTTGATAGGTTGCACCGGCGTTTTTGAGCCCGAAAGGCATGGTGTTAAAACAGAAGGGGTCGTATCGAGTGATGAATGCCGTTGTGGCTTGATCGGATTCCGCGATCTTGATTTGATGGTATCCGGAGTATGCGTCGAGGAAACACAATGAGTCATGTCCTGCGGTAGCATCGATGATTTGATCGATGCGGGGGAGGGGGAAGGGATCCTTAGGGCAAGCCTTATTGAGGTCCTTGAAATCAACGCATAGGCGCCAGGATTTGTCCTTCTTTGGTACCATCACCAGGTTTGCTAGCCAGTCCGGATGTTTTATTTCTCTGATGAATCCGGCCTCGAGTAGCTTGGCTAGCTCTTCTCCCATGGCTTGTCGCTTAGGTTCTAAAAAGCGCCGAAGAGTCTGCTTGACCGGATTATATCCCTTTAGTATGTTTAGGCTATGCTCGGCCAGCTTGCGTGGGATACATGGCATGTCTGAAGGATGCCAAGCAAAGATGTCCCAATTCTCACGCAAGAACTCTCATAGTGTGGCGTCTATTGTGGGGTTCAGTTGTACCCCAATTGATGTTGTTTTTGTAGAGTCCGTTGGATGGACCTGGAATTTGACTATTTCGTCTGCTGGTTTAAAAGAGGTGGACTTGGGTCGTTTGTCGAGTATCATGTCGTCCTTGTCCACTGTGGAGCGCAGCGCAGTTAATTCTTCGGCTGCGAGAGCTTCGGATAATGCCTCCAGGGCTAGCGTGGCGGTTTTGTTTTCGGCATGGAGTGCTATATCCGGATCACTAGCTAGAGTGATGATTCCATTGGGCCCAGGCATCTTGAACTTTATATACCCGTAATGGGGTATAGCTTGGAAGCTCGTGAATGCATCCCGCCCTAGAAGGGCGTGGTATCCACTACTGAACGGGGCCACTTGGAATGTAATTTCTTTAGACCTTAAATTCTCCGGCATGCCGAATACCACATCCAGTGTGATTTTTCCCACATATCGTGCCTCCCAACTAGGGATGATTCCTCTGAAGGTTGTGCTGCTTTGCTTAATGTGGCTCTTGTCTATTTCCATTTTGTTAAGAGTTTCCTCGTAGATGAGGTTTAATCCGCTGCCACCGTCCATGAGTACTTTAGTGAGCCAGAAGCCGTAGACAATTGGACTAAGGACCAAAGCGACTGGTGCTCAGACTGTTCGGAATTGAGGTTCGTCACTGGCTTTGAAGGTTATGGCCGTGTCGTTCCATGGATTTATTGCTGTAACATGGCAGACTTCGGTGAGGTTGTGGAGTGCGCGCTTACGCCTATTGTTTGAGGTGAAAGTCTCAAAGACTGTCAGTACTGTATTGTTATTCTCCGCGGGATGTTGCTCTGCGGTATTGTTGATGAGGAGATCCTTGCCGCTCTTGGCCACCTGCTGGAGTATCCAACATGCTCTAAGGCTGTGTGTTGGTATGATGTCTAGTGTGTTGTGAATTTTGTGTGGCCTGTTGAGCCATCCCTCCATCATGATTCCACGCCCTGTAGAGGGTTTTGGCTTCTTTGTAATTGGATTGGGTGACTTGCGAGAGTGCACCCTTTTAGTTCGGACGAGGGGTTTAGTGAGAGCCAGAGGATCCCAGAATTTTGTTTGAGTTTTCCAGGCGCTTTCCATCGCACAGTATTTCTATACTATGGCCGCCAAGTCGGCGAAGTGTGCTATGTCACGACGACTTATGGCATTGAGAATTCCCTTGTCCATGCAATTTTTGCAAAAGAATGAGATTGTGTCTTCCTTGCGACAGTCCTTAACCTTGCTCATTACAAGGAGGAATCTGGCCCAGAAGTGATGTACTGTCTCTTGGGGCTCTTGTATAATGTGGGAAAGATCACTTGTGTCTGGGTGGGTGGGTAGATTTAAGTCCAAATCCTGACCAGATCTGAGACCCAGGGGCAGAGGAGCTCCCGAGCTTGGCCGCTCGGACTCCGGGATGTTGCCCAATATTTGTGGCCTGCTGCCTGATTCTAAGTTCAAAGCCTTGGCCATGTCCTCCTGTAAACGGGTATCCGGCTCGAAGATTTCGGGAATCCGGACATAGTTCATCCTCAAAATAGAGGGAGAATCACTGCTTTGTTCCTCTACAACCGCTATTTGATGGATGGCCGGCGTAGAGTTAATGTCCCTTTGGTCGGGTTTAAGCCCGATCCGATCATAGTCCGTAGCGACTCCAGGGCGGCGATGCAATCCAAAAGCTCCTTCAGGGAGGAGAGCTCCATTGTATCCATCTGCTCGGTGAATTCCGAGCTGACGTGGAGGCTGTTCTTGATGACCTGAGAAGTCATCGTCGGCGTGGCGGCCAAACGGGCGGTCATGATGAAGCCGCCCAGCCGAAGAGTCTGGCCTGCAGCCAGGGCTCCCCCAGAGGTGATGTTGTCCTTGACAACAAGGCGAGCCATCAAGCCTTATCATACCGGCATAGTGGAACTCTCAATGAAAGCACCAATGTCGGTGTAAAAACCGTTGGATCTCGGGTAGGGGGTGCCGAACTGTGCGTCTAAGGCTAATGGTGACAGGAGGCAGGGGACACGATGTTTACCCAGGTTCGGGCCCTCTCGATGGAGGTAATACCCTACTTCCTGCTTGATTGATCTTGATGATATGAGTATTACAAGAGTTGATCTACCACGAGATTGTAGAGGCTAAACCCTAGAAGCTAGCCTATGATTACGATTGTTCTCGTCCTACGGAATAAACCCTCCGGTTTATATAGACACCGGAGGGGGCTAGGGTTACACAGAGTCGGTTATAGAGAAGGAGATCTACATATCCAAATTGCCAAGCTTGCCTTCCACACAAAGGAGAGTCCCATTCGGACACGGGACGAAGTCTTCAATCTTGTATCTTCATAGTCCAACAGTCCGGCCAAAGTATATAATTCGGCTGTCCGAGGACCCCTTAATCCCGGACTCCCTCACACATACCCTCGTAGACCGAAAGCGGAAGCGTTAGCACAACGCGGATGATGTAGTCATACGTCTTCACAATCCGACCGATCCAAGTACCGAACGTACGGCACCTCCGAGTTCAGCACACGTTCATCTCGATGACGTCCCACGAACTCTGATCCAGAAGAGCTTCACGGGAGAGTTCCGTCAGCACGACGGCGTGATGACGGTGATTATGTTGCTACCGACGCAGGGCTTCTCCTAAGCACCACTATGATATGACCGAGGTGGAATATGGTGGAGGGGGGCACCGCACACGGCTGAGAGAGATCAATAGATCAACTTGTGTCTCTAGAGGTCCCCCCTGCCCCCGTATATAAAGGAGTGGAGGAGGGGGGAGGGCCGGCCCTCCTATGGCGCGCCCTGGAGGAGTCCTACTCCCACCGGGAGTAGGATCCCCCCCCTTCCAAGTAGTAGAAGTAGGAGTCAAGGAAAGGGAAAAGAGAAGAGAAGGAAGGAGGGGGCGCAACCCCTCCCCCTAGTCCAATTCGTACTAGGCCTTGGGGGGCGGGCAGCCTCCCCTCTCTCTTTCCCCTAAAGCCCAATAAGGCCCATATACTCCCCGGCGAATTACTGTAACTCTCCGGTACTCCGATAAATACCCAAATCACTCGGAACCTTTATGATGTCTGAATATAGTCGTCCAATATATCGATTTTTATGTCTCGGCCATTTCGAGACTCCTCGTCATGTCCCCGATCTCAGACTCCGAACTACCTTCGGTACATCAAAACACATAACTCATAATATTAATCGTCACCGAACGTTAAGCGTGCTGACCCTACGGGTTCAAGAACTATGTAGACATGACCGAGACACATCTCTGGTCAATAAGCAATAGCGGAACCTGGATGCTCATATTAGCTCCCACATATTCTATGAAGATCTTTATCGGTCAAACCGCATAACAACATGCGTTGTTCCCTTTGTCATCGGTATGTTACTTGCCCGAGATTCGATCGTCGGTATCTCAATACCTAGTTCAATCTTGTTACCAGTAGGTCTCTTTACTCGTTTTGTAATGCATCTTCCCACAACAAACTCATTATCCACATTGCTTGCAAGGCTTATAGTGATGTGCATTACCGAGAGGGTCCAGAGATACCTCTCCGACAATCGGAGTGACAAATCCTAATCTCGAAATACACCAACTCAACAAGTACCTTCGGAGACAACTGTAGAGCACCTTTATAATCACCCAATTACGTTGTGACGTTTGGTAGCACACAAAGTGTTTCTCTCGTAAACGGAAGTTGCATAATCTCATAGTCATAGGAACATGTATAAGTCATGAAGAAAGCAATGGCAACATACTAAACGATCAAGTGCTAAGCTAACAGAATGGGTCAAGTCAACCACATCATTCTCCTAATGATGTGATCCCATTAATCGAATGAAAACTCATGTCTATGGTTAGGAAACTTAACCATCTTTGATTAACGAGCTAGTCAAGTAGAGGCATACTAGTGACACTATGTTTGTCTATGTATTCACACATGTATTATGTTTCCAGTTAATGCAATTCTAGCATGAATAATAAACATTTATCATGAAATAAGAAAACAAATAATAACTTTATTATTGCCTCTAGGGCATATTTCCTTCAATCACATCACAGTAAGCCCTGCAAAAACAAGTTAGACGTCCTCTACTTTGTTGTTGCAAATTTTACGTGGCTGCTACAGGCTTCTAGCAAGAACCGTTCTTACCCCTACGTATCAAAACCACAATGATTTTTTGTCAAGTGTGCTATTTTAACCTTCAACAAGGACCGGGCGTAGCCACACTAGATTCAACTAAAGTTGGAGAAACAGACACTCACCAGCCACCTATGTGCGAAGCACGTCGGTAGAACCAGTCTCACGTAAGCATATGCATAATGTCGGTCTGAGCCGCTTCATCCAAAAATATCGTCGAATCAAAGTATGACATGCCGGTAAGCAGTATGACTATTATCGCCCACAACTCTTTGTGTTCTACCTGTGCATATAACATCTACGCATAGACCTGGCTCAGATGCCATTGTTGGGGAACAAAGTAATTTCAAAAAAATTCCTACGAACATGCAAGATCTATCTCTAGGTGATGCATAGCAATGAGAGGGGAGAGTGTTGTCTACGTACCCTCGTAGACTGAAAGTGGAAGTGTTATGACAACGTGGTTGATGTAGTCGTACGTCTTCATGATCCGACCGATCCTAGCACCGAAGGTACGACACCTCCGCGATCTGCACATGTTCATCTCGGTGACGTCCCACGAACTCTAGATCCAGCTGAGGTCGAGGGAGAGTTTTGCCAGCACGACGGCCTGGTGACGATGATGATGAAGTTATCGGCACAGGGCTTCGCCTAAGCACTACGACGATATGACCGAGGTGGAAATCTGTGGAGGGGGGCACCGCGCATGGCTAAACAATCAACGTGTGTGTCTATGGGGTGCCCCCTGGCCACGTATATGAAGGAGGGGAGGGAAGAGGTTGCCGGCACAAAGGGGGGCGCACCAGGTGTGGGGAATCCTACTAGGACTCCCTAGTCTAAGTAGGATTCCCCTCCTCTTTCCTAATCCTAGTAGGAGAACGAGGGAACGAGGAAGAGTGGAGAAGGAAGGAGGGGGCGCCACCCCCTTCTAGTACAAGTCGGACTAGCCCATGGGGGGCGCACGGCCACCTCTTGAGGACCTTCTCTCCTTTCCCGTATGGCCCATTAAGGCCCATTACTTCCCCCGGCGAATTCCCATAACTCTCCGGTATTCCGAAAAATACCAGAATCACTCGGAACCTTTTCGATGTCTGCTATAGCCTTCCAATATATCGATCTTTATGTCTCAACCATTTCGAGACTCCTCGTCATGTACATGATCTCATCCGGGACTTCGAACAAACTTCGGTCATTAAATCACATAACTCATAATACAAATCATCATTGAATGTTAAGCGTGCGGACCCTACGGGTTCGAGAACTATGTAGACATGACCGAGACACATCTCCGGTCAATAACCAATAGCGGAACCTGGATGCTCATATTGGCTCCAACATATTCTACGCAGATCTTTATCGGTCAAACCGCATAACAACATATGTTTTTCCCTTTATCATCGGTATGTTACTTGCCCGAGATTCGATCGTCGGTATTATCATACCTAGTTCAATCTCGTTGCCGGCAAGTCTCTTTACTCGTTCCGTAATACTTAATCCCGCAACTAACTCATTAGTCACAATGCTTGCAAGGCTTATAGTGATGAGTATTACCGAGAGGGCCCAGAGATACCTCTCCGAAACACGGAGTGACAAATCCTAATCTCGATCTATGCCAACCCAACAAACACCTTCGGAGACACTTGTAGAGCACCTTTATAATCACCCATTTATGTTGTGACGTTTGGTAGCACACAAAGTGTTCCTCCGGTATTCGGGAGTTGCATAATCTCATAGTCTGAGGAACACGTATAAGTCATGAAGAGAGCAGTAGCAATGAAACTGTAACGATCATAATGCTAAGCTAATGGATGGGTCATGTCCATCACATCATTCTCCTAATGATGTGATCCCGGTCATCAAATGACAATGCATGTCTATGGTTAGGAAACATGACCATCTTTGATTAACGAGCTAGTCAAGTAGAGGCATACTAGGGGCACTATGTTTTGTCTATGTATTCACACATGTACTAAGTTTCCGGTTAATACAATTCGAGCATGAATAATAAACATTTATCATGAAATAAGGAAATAAATAATAGCTTTATTATTGCCTCTAGGGCATATTTCCTTCATGAAGAAGCTATGACAAGCCCAGATTCCGACAAATGGCTTGTAGCCATGATATCTGAGATAGGATCCATGTATGAGAAGTATGGACTTTGGTGGACTTTCCCGATGATCGACAAGCTATTGAGAATAAATGGATCTTTAAGAGGAAGACAGGCGCTGACGGTAATATCATTGTCTACAAAGCTCGACTTGTTGCAAAAGGTTTTCGACAAGTTCAAGGGGTTGACTACGATGAGACTTTCTCAACCGTAGTGATGCTTAAGTCTGTCTGAATCATGTTAGCAGTTGCCACATTTTATGATTGTGAAATCTGACAAATGGATGTCAAAATTGCATTCCTTAACGGGTTTGTTAAGGAAGAGTTGTATATGATGCAACCGGAAGGTTTTGTCGATCCTAAAGGTGCTAACAAAGTGTGCAAGCTCCAGCGATCAATCTATGGACTAATGCAAGCATCTCGGAGTTGGAATAAACGCTTTGATGAGGTGATCAAAGCATTTGGTTTTATACAGACTTATGGTGAAGCCTATATTTACAAGAAAGTGAGTGGGACCTCGGTAGCATTTCTAATATTATATGTGGATGACATATTGCTGATTGGAAATGATATAGAATTTCTGGATACCATAAAAGGATACTTGAATAAGAATTTTTCAATGAAAGACCTCGGTGAAGTTGCTTATATATTGGGCATCAAGATCTATAGGGATAGACCAAGATGCTTCATAGGACTTTCATAATGCACATACCTCGATAAGATTTTGAAGAAGTTCAAAATGGATCAGTCCAAGAAGGGGTTCTTGCCTGTTTTGTAAGGTGTGAAATTGAGTAAGACTCATAGCCCGATCACGGTAGAAGATAGAGAGAGAATGAAAGCCATTCCCTATGCCTTGGCCATAGGTTCTATAATGTATGCCATGCTATATACCGGACATGATGTGTGCCTTGCCACAAATTTGGCATGGAGGAACCAAAGTAATCCAGGACTGGATCACTGGACAACGCTCAAGAATATCCTGAAGTACCTAAAAAGGACCAAGGATATGTTTCTCGTTTCTGGAGGTGACGAAGAGCTCATCATAAAGGGTTACGTTGATGTTAGCTTCAACACGGATCTGGATGACTCTAAGTCGCAAACCGGATACATATTTATATCGAATGGTAGAGTTGTCAGTTGGTGCAGTTCCAAGAAGACGTCGTGGCGGGATCTAAATGTGAAGCGGAGTACGTAGCTGCTTCGGAAGCAACGCATGAAGGAGTATGGATGAAGGAGTTCATATCCGATATGGGTGTAATACCCAGTGCATCAGGTCCAATGATAATATTTTGTGACAACATTGGAGCAATTGCCTTAGCGAAGGAATCCAGGTATCACAAGAGAACCAAACACATGAAGCAACGCTTCAACTCCATTCGCGAATATGTCGAGGATGGAGACATAGAAATTTGTAAATTACATACGGATCTGAATGTAGTAGACCCGTTGACTAAACCTCTTCCGCAAGCAAAACATGATCAACACCAAGACTCCATGGGTGTTAGATTCATTACTATATAATCTAGATTATTGACTCTAGTGCACGTGGGAGACTGTTGGAAATATGCCCTAGAGGCAACAATAAAGTTGTTATTATTATATTTCCTTATTCATGATAAAGGTTGATTATTCATGCTAGAATTGTATTGACTAGAAACTTTACACGTGTGGATACATAAACAAATACCGTGTCCCTAGTGAGCCTCTACTAGACTAGCTCGTTTATCAGAGATGGTTAAGGTTTCCTAACCATAGACATGAGTTGTCATTTGATAACGGGAGCATATGATCGTTTAGTTTATTGCTACTGCTTTCTTAATGTCAAATACATGTTTCTTCGACCATGAGATCATGCAACTCCCAGACTCCGGAGGAATGCCTTGTGTGCCACCAAACAACACAACATAACTGGATGATCATAAAGGTGCTCTACAGGTATCTTCGAAAGTGTTTGTTGGGTTGGCATGGATCGAGACTGGGATTTGTCACACCGTGTGAAGGAGAGGTATCTCTGGGCCCTCTCGGTAATACAACATCACAAGAAGCTTGCAAGCAAAGTGACTAAGGAGTTACTTACGGGATGATGTATTACGGAACGAGTAAATAGACTTGCTGGTAACGAGATTGAAGTAGGTATGAAGATATCGAGGATCGAATCTCGGGCAAGTAACATACCAATGGACAAAAGGAACTGGGGTCCGAGAAGGACTCTTGCCTTGCGAGCTAAACCGACTTTGAGGAGGCTCTTTCTCTAAGAATCGACCCCAGGGCTCAACATATAAATAGAGGGGCAGGGCTAGCACCCGGAACAGATCAATAATCACCAATCCGTGTGCCGGTAACCCCGTCCCCTCTAGTTTATCCTTCGTCTAGTTTCCGTTGTGCTTGGCGAAGCCCTACGGAGATTGTTCTTCACCACGCCATCATGCTGCCGGAACTCATCTACTACTTCACCCTTCTTGCTGGATCAAGAATCCGAGAACGTCATCGAGCTGAACGTGTGTTGAACGCGGAGATGTCGTATGTTCGGTACTGGATCGGGACGGATCGTGAAGGTGTACGACTACATCAAGTGCGTTGATGAATGCTTTCGCTTAGCGATCTTCAAGGGTATGAATATACTCTCCCCCTCTCGTAGCTATGCATCTCCATGGATAGATCTTGTGTGTGCATAGAAATTTTTTGTTTTCCATGCAACGTTTCACAACACTAACTACTAGAGATATTTTAGGGATTGTTTGCTTGTCACGCAAGACATCTCCGGTATGTATTGTAACAACTCCGATAAATATAGTTGAGTTGCATCCAATTCCTTTTCCTATATGGTATCAGTTTTCCTCTAGATCCCCTCGCTTTCGCCCCAGGCCACAGCTGGGCGTCCTAAGACGTCGCCACCACCCCCCTCAAAACCCTAGACAGGGTCCCAAGTAGGGGGTCCCAAGCTTGATGATCAGAGCTAGATGGTAACAGGGACCCCCTACCCGAGATCTGATGATGTAAAACCCTGCGTCATGCTTCTTCTTATTGATTGTGGTGGAGTACAAAGTACATATTGATCTACCTCGAGATCGTATGAGTATGTGTATGCTCTTCTACAAACTAAACCCCGTGACTAAAAGGAAATGGAGTAACATGGCGACATGATCAGTTCGATGTAGCACGAACTGCGAGGTGTCAGAGGTGGTGCTGCGGAAGCCAAGAGCTGCAAGGAACACCGAGATGCGCTGGTACCATGCGCGAGGATATTGCTTGTGCCCATACAATGACCGGGATAGCAGGCACATGTTGTCTTGCCGCTGCAGGTCGACGAAACCGGCAGGCTGCTCGCAAAGCACGCGCACCTAGAGATGGTCATAGAAAAAGCGTTGTTGATGTCGTGCTTCCCCGACATGGCAAGCACCTCCTAATTCAGGACACCAACAGTAGCCCCCAAACTAGTCTTGAAGCCGGGGACATCAGACGTCTTCTTTGGGATAATTTTATAAGCTTGAGTCTTCGGCTTCGTATGCTTCGTACGCGAGTTCTATCCTCCACGTCAGCTTCCGAACCCGAGGTTATGCTCGGCTCCGAGGGTTTCTTGGCTTCCTAGATCGCAATATTAGATTCCTGGGATTCTCAAAAAAGGAGGATAGATATCTCATGACGAGACTTCCTCCTAGGCACGTCTAATTAGTCTGGCTAGGCCGAAGTAGCGTCCAAGGTTGGCCATAGGTGGGCCTGCCCCGAAAGGTTTGGCCAGGTCAAAGCCCTGATAGCCCTTTTGGTGGATTTAAACGTCACCTGCTGTTGCAGAGTCAAACCACTTAATTAACATTTTTATGAGGCACACCACCCAAGGCCGTTTTCATTGGCACGTCCTATCAACGAGGGGGCGAGCTTTCGGTCTTCTAGCGGCCTCATTATCACACACTTGATTTTTACGCACATTAATGGACGCGTCTAGCGGGCGGCTGGGCGCCCGCTAGCGCTCCTGGGCGGCCGCTTTTTTTTGGCACGTAGCGTGTTGTTACTTAATAATCCACCTAAATTCTAAAAAGTGCGCGCGCACTATCTAGGGAGAACGAGCGGCCGCTGCTCGACCGCACGATGCCAGCGAATCGTTCGGCCCACGACCTCAGGTGATATCTGGTCGGAAGCACACTTCCTTCCTCCTCCTCCTTCCCTGACCCGTCAACCATCGCAGCCATGGCGTCCGACCGGCCGCGACCCGTCCTCCGGCCAACCGTCGCCATCTACCTCCGGCGCGCCGCCGCACGTGCACCCCGCCGGATCCGATTAGCTCCGCTGCGCCAGATCTGAGGAGTTCCGCGTCGGATCCGCCAGTCCACGCAATCCCCACGGTCTCCCCATCCTCCCTGTTTCCCTTTCTTGGTGTGGTAGCAGCCCACGATAGGGGAAGGCTGGGTTGCAGCCAGCGATGGCGGAGATGCAGGGGTACCGTGCTTGAGCAACCTCACCTCCTCGGCAGGAGGTGATTAGTGTCAGATTTTGTCTCCGTCTGTGAAACCTGTCTATGTGCAAATGGTGTGTTTCCAATTTTTCTCGCTGGTTGGTCTTCTGCATCTCTAGTTACAATCGTTGATTCTTTGTGATGCAAAATCGTGTGACCTTGAGACGGAGGAATGCCTGCGACTGAATAATTGTGTATCGCGATTGAGGAACTTCATATGTTTTGTTTCTGCTATCTGATATGAGGCATCGGACACAATAGGTGTTGCACACACATTGATATTTAGTTGGCTTCTAACTTAGCCTAGTTGCACACATATTGATGTTTAGTTGGCAGGAAGACTAGTTGCACAAACACATGCTCAGTTGGCTTATAATTTAGTCTAGTTGCACACACATTAATGTTTAGTTGGCAGGAAGACTAGTTGTACACATATATGCTCAGTTGGCTTATAATTTAGTCTAATTGCACACACATTGATGTTTAGTTGGCTTGTAATGTAGTTTAGTTGCACACACATTGATGTTTAGTTGGCAGGAAGACTAGTTACACACACATATGCTCAGTTGGCTTTTAATTTAGTCTAGTTGCACACATATTGATGTTTAGTTGGCAGGAAGACTAGTTGCATACACATATGCTCAGTTGGCTTGTAATTTAGTCTAGTTGCACACACATTGATATTTAGTTGGCAAGACACTATTTGCACACACATATGCGCAATTCACCCGACAATGTAGTCTAGTTGCACATATATTGATATTTAGTTGGCAGAAGGACTATTGGCACACGCATATGCTCAGTTGGCGCTGCATGTAGTCTAGTTGCACACATATTGATGTTTAGTTGGCAGGAAGACTGGTTCGTCGAAACATACCCATGCGAGATCTACTTTCGAAGAGCACGTCGCGAGGGTTCCAACAGTGAAAAGGGATCTTAATTTCGACACGCGGATTAAAAATTACGATTTTTTAAATGATTGAAAACTCAAATTAAATGTGTTCACACATTTTCACATGGATGTTTTTTGTCTGTTGACCTGATATTTTTTCTAATATATGGATTTGTTTTTTAGTATATAAATTAGAGGGGAGAGATTATTACTATTTATAGATTATTACGGACCAAAAGTTTCCGTTTTTGGCCGGCCGCTCGCGAAGGGTAGCGAGCAGCCGGCCGCTGGCTAGATCAGTCCAATAATCCATGTGGATAAAAATAACACTGCTAATTAATCACTTCTTATGTGGTCTTTTCACTTGATGGATATCTGCATGACGTTGCATTAATGTTTCTCATGTTCATCCCTTGTGCATTAATTTTTGGTTTTCAAAATTATAAAAAACATATGTTTTAAACCGTGTGTCGAAAATCAGATCCGTTTTCATCGTTGAAACCCTCGCGACGTGCTCTTCAAAAATAGATCCCGCATGGGGATGTTTCGACGAACTAGTCTGCTTGCCAACTAAACATCAATGTGCGCGCAACTAGACTACATTGCCGCGCCAACTGAGCATATGTATGTGTCAACAGTCCTACCAACTAAACATCTATATGTGTGCAACTAGAATATATTGCCGCGTCAACTGAGCATATGTGTGTGTAATTAGTCCTGCCAACTAAACATCAATGTGTGCAACTAGACTAAATTGTCGCGCCAACTGAGCATATATGTGTGTAACTAGTCCTGCCAACTAAACATCAATGTGTGTGCAACTAGAATAGATTGCCGCGCCAACTAAACATATGTGTGTGTCAATAGTCCTGCCAACTAAATATTAATGTATGTGCAACTAGTCTTCCTGCCAACTAAACATCAATTTATGTGCAACTAGACTACATTATAAGCCAACTAAACATCAATGTGTGTATAACTAGACTACATTACAAGCCAACTAAACATTAATGTGTGTGCAACTAGACTACATTACAAGCCAACTAAACATCAATGTGTATGCAACTAAACTACATTACAATAAGTCTACTATCTCTTAATCTCCATTCTTCAGCCAATAAGTCTCCATGTAACGACCACCAGCGCTAATCGAAAAAAAATCACCAAAGCTGCACGCAGATCATACGCATTGGTCATCTTTGGCCGTCCCAGTCCGGCAGCTACCATGTAGAAAGATAGAACTAGCCTGCCCTCGGTGAGCTCTAGCCCCGCCGCCACATCAATCCAGTTGCTATGCGCCTGGTACAAAATCTACAGCAACCACACATGCATGAATCATGAGTTTCACGGTTGGCTCCGTAGATCCTCGAGTTGACCTCAGGCTCGATGGAGATGCGGGACGCACCGCGGCCCCCGGCTCGAGCGGCCGCGTCGAGCAGATGGACGAACAAGAGGGAGGAGGATGTGGGGGTCTCGGATCCAGGGCGGCGGGGATGTGCAGATCCGGCGTCGATGCAGATGGAGAGGAGGCCCGACGCGGCGGTGGTCGACAAGGACGAGCTTGACCCAAGGCGGGGACCATCCATGGCGGCGCCCTGTGTGGAGGAGTGAGAAGGAAGAGAGAGAAGGGAAGGCAAGAGGGGACCGGCGTGACTTGGATCCTGGTCGCCGGCGAGACGGCTCGTCAGCGAAGGAGCGCCGGACGGACGGGGATTAGTTGTTTTCCTTTTCTGAAGAGACGCAACTACTGAAGAGAGACAGCGACGATTGTTTTTGTCGGCTAGCGCGGCCGCTCGTTTTGGTTAGTTGGTGGCCGGCCATTTTTTAGATTTTAGGCACATTAATTGCATGATGTATCGAGAAGCGGCGATCTGCTCCCCGAAACAACAGGCTGACCCCCAGCCTTCGATTGCCCTATAAGAATGTGGGAAAGGGGGGAGCCAGCAAATCTATCTAACTTGCCCCCTTGTTCCTTAACCCCGACGCTCAAATCTCCCAACTAGCATTATTGCCTTGGGATTCACCTCTCTTTCCTCGTCCGCCGCTTAAGATGGATGACATGGAGGAGAGATACAGGGTTGAAACCCGCGGTGGAGGGCGGTTTATGTGCTCCACCGTCACCGTTGGTACCGAAGCATTGTTTCTGCTCTACCGCGGGCGGTTTATGTGCTCCACCGTCACCGTTGGTACCGAAGTATTGTTTCTGCTCTTCAGTACCTCACGCTCACCAGATCAGACATTCAGTATGTTGTGCAACATGTTTGCTTGCATATGCACTCGCCTCGTGATGTTCACTGGTCTCTGGTCAAGCGCATCCTTCGGTAAATTCGCGGCACACTGATTTATTTGTTATAGCGTGGCAATCTTGAGCATCCGCAGGGTGTGGTTTTTTGAGGGAACACTTTCTGATGCGGTTGTTCGTTCGAGTGACCTTGAAAAACATCATCACGTTATTACGGATATATTCTTTTAAAAAAAATGAGATCTAGCCGCACCCATTTTATAACTGCAATTTGGCGAGAAGCTTTAACGAGTCCAAGAGTGGACCATACACTCCAACTAACCTAATTTCGTTAGGCAGATTCTCAACACCTCCTGCACTGTATGGCAGCAGCCCTATTTTTATGCTTGTGTTCCCGAGGTTCGTCCAGACAGTGTCTCCCCTCTTTATTTCCACGGTCTATGCAGACAACTGGTCAAACATTATATGATGGCAACAAGCTATACTATAGTGCAAGCGCAAAGCTAAAAAGAAAACCGATCGTGGATGATGTTGATAGTTCATAACCCCTAAAGGCAAAACCCACTCCCACATCTTATGGGTTTTGTCTTTCTTTTGTTTTTACTGTACTACTAGCTAGTATTGCCTCGTCATGGATCTCAATCATGCCATCATTATTTGAGGCCAAAATTTGTTTGCTTATCTCAGTTTTTTTTTCGTTTTCACAACGGAAATTAGGGAAAATTACAGAACAGTGCAAACTACTCAAGCAGCAGCTAAAACAGAGCTAGGACAATCAGTGCCTGCCACCAGCTCTTGCGTTGCGCCACTGTCTCTTTATTTTCGGGCGTCCCATCTCATCGCAGCTTTGTCTTCGCACAAAACCTTTGCTCTTTTGGGAACGACCACCATTGTCGCTGCCTACTGCTAGTAGAGTGGTAGTAGTAATTCAGACTTCAGAGCCTGGCCCGTCTTTATTCATCCATCCATGGACGTCTTTGCTATCTTGTCATGTCCACAACGCGCTGCCTTTGGTCCTTTCAGCTGCCTTTCAGCGGCATCAAAAGCTCCCACAGCCATCGCAGTCGATCCAAACCATTTGACTTGCCCACCGAGTTAGAGATGATGATGGGCGCGCACAGAAGAGACCTTTAATCAATCGACATCAAGATTTTTTTGGGGGGTATACCGGTTGGGTTGGAACATATCATCGTCCTAATCATCATCATCTGCTGATCTTCCTCCTCTTGCTGCTGACCGGGGAGCTGTCGAAGCCAGAGCTCGCGAGAGGTGACGATGCCATGGTGGTCGTCGTGCTGGCGCCATCACTTGTGCAGCTAAGGTAGCCGGCATCCAGGTCCAGCACCCCGGTGGGGCTCCGCGGCGCAGACACGGCCGGGGAGTAGGCTCTGCCCATCAGGCCTGCGGTTTTAGGTGGCGGCACGGTGGCGCCGGTGGCCTGGAGCATCGCTTCATGGCAACTCAGCAACCGCTCCTGCAGAAAGCAACAAGCCATTAAGTCGCCATGTTACAGAGCGTAAATGCGGCTCACGCGTTCCCTGCATGGTGTCTCGATAAGTACGCGCGTCTACAGGAACAGGGGCGACTGCAATGACTTTTTTCTGCATGCCTAGCGTACTGCCGCAGGTCTAAAAGGCCAAGAACCACGCCGCGACGCAGTAAATGAGACGTGGTGCCCAGACAAAAAAAAAAAACGTTGCGTGCGCGTCTCACCTTATCTACGTGGATGCAGCAAGCCGCCTTGTGGGCAGAGTGTTCTTCCCCGGCCACGGCGGCGGCCACCGTCGCGGCGATCTCCGAGGGCCGGAACTCCAGGCAGCTCGTCCCTGCCATGCGTGAACCGACCCACAGCGTGAGATTTTTCCAAAAAAATGTAGATGCATCTCTCGATATCGATCTGCCAAAGTGCCAGCCAAACAGATGTTGCGTGCGTGCGTGCGCACCTCTGGATATGCAGAGGATGAGCTCCGTGGCGTCCCGGACGGCCTGCCTCGACGGCGCATTGCCGCCGCTCAGCTGGTGGAGGAAGTAGTCGAGGTAGGAGAAGGGGGTGACGGCCTGCATCCGCCATTTGAGCGTGCTCAGGACCAGCAGCTCCATCCTCTGGATCGTCTTCGCCTCGAACACGTACCGCGCGTCCCCGGCCTGATCGAACACAAGTGCGGTGGTCATTACAAGATCTTCAGACCAACCAAATGGGTGCTTTAATTAGATTCTCATCTCACCTGCAGGTCGATGGACTGAGGCACGGAAGTTTCGTCCATCTTGGCAGCAAGAGACAAGCACGCCACCGATAGCAGCTGCGTCATCCAAGCCTTGCCCTCCTGTAAACACGAGCGAGGCTCACATGAATCAGCGCTGCAATGGCGTGGCGTGCATTAATGGCGGGCCATGTTCATAGGGTGGACGTATCTCCTTACCGGTATCTGGTAGAGCGAGAGGAAGCGGTCCATGTAGTTGACGGCCAAGCAGGCAGTGACAGGGCCGAAGCCGTAGTACGTGTGAACCTGCGGGTACACCGATGGATTAATCATCACCGGATCGACGCGAACGGGAGCGAATCAGAGGCGAGACGGAGAGCAAGACAGCTCGCGTCGATTAAGGAAAGAGAGCGCACCTTCCATATCCAGTCGACGGCGTCCATCCGCACGCGGAGATCCACGCCCCCGGCGCGGAGCCGCTCGGCATAGTCCTCCCTGGGCATGTGCTCCGCCTCCGTCGCCACCCAGCGGGCCACGCATTCCTCGGACGGCAGCGGGAAACCCGCTGCGAACTCGTCGTCGCCGCCGCAGTACGGAGAGCCTTCCGCCCTCGCTCCCGCCGCCGCCTCCTCGCCGTCGCCGAAGCCGAAGATGCTGCTGCTGTCCTCGGCGCAGAGCAGGATGGAGGCGGCCATCTCGTAGTTCGGGGCCATCGGTCTCTTCCTTCCTGGTAGTAGATGATACGACGATACACGGCGCAGATGGCTCAGGCGCGGCTCGCTCCACCTCCTCGACGGACCTCGTGCGCCGCCTCTGGCCTGGAGCGGGTGAGGTGTGGAAGCAGAGGAGGAAGAGGAGGGGAGGGGCGGATGAGAGGAGGGGGGGACGGGTCTTTTGTACGTAGCGGCGTGCGGACAAGGGAGGGAGGGGTGTTTCGGGCAAGAGGTAAAGACGGGCAACGGAAGCGGGAAGCCAAATTTTCCATGGCGCTTTCGCTCCTTGAACCCCTTTTCTTTCCGAGTTTGTACTTTGAGGCGCCGTAATGCTTTTCTATCTGGCCCTTTTTTATTATTGTTTTTCCTTTTGCGTGAGCGAATTCCTGCATTACTTATGTCTCTGAGTTCTTCTATCGTGTTTCTTTCATATTACTATATTGCTTTTACCGCTGCACTCTGGCAAGTACGCGTAAAAGAGATATGCACTGCCGGTGTGAAATGGGTGAAATGAAATGTGATGATTGCAGAAGACGGTGTGAGATCATGAGGGGTAAGAAAAGGAAAGAAACGGACACACGTGACGAGAGCGACAATGACACCTTGCCTTTGTCGAATGATAAGCAGGGCGTTAACGGATGACAACTAACATATGAGCATGATGGTTCTTCTGTGGAGGGGATCTTCAGCAAAATCTGCACAGCTAAGATTACTTAATTATGTTAGTTTATTTTTGGACCCCAATACTTACGATTTTTAGGGCTCAAGGCAAATAGCCCTCGGATCAAGATCGAATGAATGGCAATTTTCCGGCCTTTTTTGTGCCAAATGGCAAATTTCGACTCTGATCATGGCAAATCCTACAAAGTTGGCATGCCAAGCCTGGGTGTTTGCTAGATAACATTTTTCTCTTTTTGCAGAAACAACCTTTTATTTATTAACACGCAATATATCTTAACATAGTTACATTGATATATTACTTTGAAGAGTTGCATATTTGCAACAAAAAAACTAGATAAGTTGCAACTCCGAGAACTTCAAATATGCATGTATATCAATGTAGTAGACCCGCATACATGATTTTGGCCACATCTTGGTCTGAATTTATATATATGTTTCTCCGGTTTTCTCAGGTTTCACATTATAAAAGCGCGGCTCTTTGCAAAGCACATATATAGTAATTAATTTAACATTAATCAAGCAAGCGGTAAGCACGCCACCAATAGTAGTTGCGTCATCCCAGCCTTTAGGCCATGCCGAGTTCTTTTAGAGCTCGGCAAGGCCTATCTGATATGATGTTAGTGAGTGTTCACCCATAGAAACTTTTTCTCTCGATCTTGATGTTATTTTGTGGCGTTAAAGGTTTGTTTGAACTCCCTTAAGCACCAAGGTTTACAATTTTTGTAACATAAATATTCCAGACATTTACAAAACATTTGAAAATTTAAAATTATTTCGAATACTGATCTCATTAAAATTAACTAGTTTTAACAAAAAAATCTAATTTAAATTTTATTTGAAATAGTTTGGACATGGCCTAGAATTTCAGCATTCCAAAATTCTGGGCACTCACTAAAATGACCAAAATTCAAAATGGTGTTGAAATCCGTCCAACGTGATCAAGAGGTGGTTCTACAATGATTGACCATGGCCCTCTTCGGTATTCGCTTGGGACACAAAATCAGATCCAACGAGCCTCGTGGGCTGCCTGTATGTAGATGATACACACGACGAGTTTCTAGACCCGACCAAAGGATAATATTGTCCACTTCCCTATTTTATGTTTGCTAATTAGTTTTCACATTAAATTAAGGGATATGCCAACTGCTGCACAACTACCACGTAATAATCTAGTAAATGATGCATTTGATTATGTTGCATTTACAATTGCATAAAATGTTTCAATGGCATCATGTGTTTCAATGCAAATTTTCAACGAGATTCACTTGTTTCAGCTACATCTAACATATTTAATGTAGTGTTTACTAATCGTTAAACAAGTAGTAGTATATGTTTACTGAAGAGTCGCCCCAAATAAAACTCTAGATGGCTCAAAAACCATAGTGATTATCGCATAACGCTTCCATGTCTTGGGATGTGTTGCACTTTTGGCAATAGACAAGTTAGTCGGGTGGTGGCTTGCAAATTTCATTGGTTGAATCCACTTGTATTGCCACAGAAAATGCAATGACGAGACAGAGCCACATCATCTGAAACATAAGCCTTGCCCATAAAATGATGGGCTAAATTGCTAAGCGAGTTGCCATTTCTCAATCGATTGTGAAATAACTATTCTCGATCAACCCTTAAACCATTGGATCCTGCGCAGTTAGTCATGCAGTTTTTTTAGTTCTTGGTGTACATTTTACATTTTTATTTTCATGTTTTATATTTTTCTATGCAAGTACAGTTGCACGCTCGAGGGCAGAGCGCATAGTTTTAACTACATCGACTGAGATCCAGCCAAACCACATTAAAAAAAAATCCTAGTAAATGTGATGTGATCCAACTCCGCTTTCTAAAGCCGACTCAGTTCAACTCGGTTTGCAACAAACAGCGAAATAAAATGTACTCCACTGTAACGAGCAATTCACTCGTCGTTTGCCATGCCGCTCTATGCTACATTTTGCACGCACATTGTGCCATTGAATTGCAACGCAGAGCCTCAGGCAGCTCTAGTGCTAGCCAGGACCCAACGAACCCTTTGACCGCACAGACAAGAACCAGGCTCGCCGGCCCCGGTTCGCGCCACTGTTCACCTGTGATCAGACCCCTCCCTGCACCGCCACTGCAGCCATGAAATCGCAACACTGGTGACGCACCTTATTGCTGTACGATGGACTCATTGATAGCCGCTGCCTCGCTCGCGTTCTCGTCGGGCACCGGCGCGAGCGAGCAAGCCATCGGATTCCCGCTCGGGGAACCGCCCGGCCACGCGCGCGGCCGTGCTCTGCACGCACGCGTCAGCTTTAAGCTTTAGCCCATTTCGACGAGCTAGCTACCCAGCCAGCCACAGCGGGGAACGATCTTTGAGTATGCTATTGCTCGGGCTACGCACGGGCGCGCCCTCCTTATAACGCTGGTTTCTTTTCTCCTGCCGGAACGGATCCTATAGAGTCAGGAGCTCTCCGGTGAGTGTGACCCGTAAAAGTACCCCGTTGGATCAGCAACGGTATCGTACATGCGTACGTCGTATATGTACAATTGTACATACGCATACGACTGTGCGCAGGCATACGGCGCCATCACTGTGGCAGTCACTTTTATGTGCGGCACAGTCCCACGCACTTGGGTAGTACGTACTCCTACAGCATTGACGTTGATGTGCGTGTTCTCACTCACAAAGGGGCCATACGATACGATCGATCGACCACGTACTGTGGCGGGACGCAGCCAAGGCCAAGTCCCCCGCTCACACTCGCTTTGCCCGGCTGCCTGCATGCACTGCATGCATGGTCCAACAGACCGGCAGGACGATCGATGACTGCTCCGTCGAGATCCGAGCTCTCGAAATGGCCGCCTGACCATTCCAGGAACGCCTTTCGCTGCGTGTTATTTAACGCCCGCCCGCCCGGCCTGGGTTGGTGGTGACCACCGCCCCGCTCGCGGCAGCGGCGGCAAGTTAGGTGCAGCGCAGCGCACCGCAGGGCGTGTATAATAACTGGCGGGAGAACGTAGCGGTGTGACTGTGACTGTGTGTGGACACGCACGCAAAAGCAGGAGTCCAAAACCAAAACACATGGCGCCATGGTGCCGACTGATGGTGAGTGGTGACTGGTCGGGACGCAGGTCCTGCGATGGATGGTCGACAGTTCACTGCGTGTGAGTCGTACCCTGAACGCTGGGACACACACTCTCTCTCTCGCTGTTTCTGTCAGTCATTCAGTCCCGCGAGACGTGCTGCAGCTGCAAAAAGTCGGTGCCTCGATCGAGTTTTCCGCAGCCACGACGCGTAGCTAGAGTTCCACCCCGTGTCTCCATCGTGATCGGTCGCCGTACACGGGCCACGGCCATGGAAATACGGAATCGAATCACTAAGGCCGCGCTTGGAATCGGTGTAAATAAATACAGGTGTATTTTTCTTACGAGTGTATCTTACCGGCCAGTAGTGATTTGCAGGTGGAAACGAAAACGACGGCCGGTGGCCTGTAACTTTTACAAGTGTATTCAAAGTAGAAACGACATTCCAAACAGGGCCTAAAGAATCACGTATGGGATACCCGTAACAGTGAGCTTTAGACAATCATAACTGCACCGGCTTAGTTTGCAGCGCACTGGTGATCACTGGTTGCGTCGTATTGTGACCTAGAAGGCTAGAACTGTATCAGCTTATGGTTGCAACATGCTGGCAATGGCTGGACGCCTCATATCGTATTATACTCGTAATCAAGCTGTACGTATTAGTCACCAATCCCTAGTAAAACCAAGACAAGCAGAGGGGGCATGTTCCGCGGCATCGGTTCCCGTAAAGATGTCTGTATATGTATATAACCATATGATAATCCTACGAGCAGTAGCTCCGTATAGCTGCAGGGATCGATCGGAAGTCAGAAGAGAAGATTACAAGGCAGTAAAAACAAGACAAATGGCAGGCTAACCCACGGTGCTCTGCAGCGCCATTGGCTTTTCTTATTTGACCGGTCTGCCTAGTTTCTTCAGACCCGAGGCACTGAGGCAGTGAGTGTCAGTTACTACACATGAACCGAGGTAAATGCATTGTTGGTCCGAATAATGGAATCGTCGGTACGTTCCTGGTGGCTTTCCTTGACAACATGGAGGTGAGGTTAAGCCTTAAGCGGGGGAGGCGCTACTGTCCAAGACTGGAGACGACGGGATGGAGCTTTTACTTTTGGTTCTTCCGCTTGGGCGCTCTCGTCATCAGATCATCCGTGACTTGATCAAGATGAGTTGGTATCACCGTTGACATATTGCATCTATACTACACGACTGTACGTTCACACCACATATGCATGGATCTTTCAGGCAAGTGTGTCATTTCTGACGATCATCTGCGTACTCATGCATGTGGCATTCAAACTTGTAGCAGCCGGAGTCTTAGATCTCTCTCGCCCGGTCGTCTGGATCATCATCTTTTACGTATCCTGCAACAATTTGTACGCGCGAGGTAGGTTTTACTAACCCCACACACGGTGGATCGGTGATCAACGGCGTGCCTCGATCAGCTGCATGCAACATTGTATACAGGAATCAAGATGCACACAACTAAGTATCTGTGTGCCATACAAACTGTCATATTGAGATACTCCCTCCGTCCCGAAATACTTGTCAGAAAAATGGATGAAAATGGATGTATCTAAAACTAAATTGCGTCTAGATACATTCATTCCTCCGATAAGTATTTCCGGACGGAGGGAGTATTTGACAAACAGTCTATCGATCGCAGACTAGATACTACCTCAAAGGGTCCCGAGCCTCCGATCTAGGAGCAAAACGCACTGGCACATCATTGTATGATCTGTGATACTAATCAACAGTTTAGTTCGAAAGGTAAAAACTACTTGCACTGTTTTATAATATAAGAAGTTTTTTGACATAGAGATAGTAGTACTATTCAACATCGATATATTGCACCACACCCTCAACATAAACAAATATGAGAAATCTTACTCTCGAATAGCCTTTCACCCCCCTTTATTGATAAAGCAACAACCAAATCCACGCGGCAAGTTATTTAAGCACAAGGACAAATAAAATTTAGGTCTAATGGGCCAGAAACACAAACATGCCGAAAAGCAAAACAACAAAGTTATACAAGACTGTTAGACTGTATATACGTAGCCTCTGTATATCTGTATTATAACATTGTATTGTATCCTTTGGGTACCTCTATATAATGAGATAGCCACACCCCAGGTTATGGGTGTTGAGCAGTTCCCAAAATACTTTGTTCCACGTCGTCTTCTCCTCAGGTGTTCAGTGGTGTTCGTGTGTCGTCTACGCACTGGCATGCGCGCCTTGGTCACCCGGCGACTCCCATAGTTCGACATGTTTTGCATCGTCATGATCTACCAGTTGTGTCCAATAAAACTGCTGAAACTATTTGTGATGCATGTCAGCAGGGCAAGAGTCATCAGCTTGCGTTTTCAGAGTCTAGTCGTGTTGTGAAACATCCTCTTGAGCTTGTGTTTTCTGATGTATGAGGTCATGCCCAGACATCTGTTAGTGGTCACAATTATTATGTCAGTTTCATTGATGCTTACAGCCGTTTCACTTGGTTATATCTTATTAAGTGTAAGTCTGATGTGTTTGATGTCTTCATTCAGTTTCAAGCACACGTTGGGCGTCTTCTTAAGCAGAAAACCATCCATGTCCAATCCGACTGGGGGGAGGGGTGAATACCACAACCTCAACTCGTTTTTTAACAAGCTTGGGATTTCACACCGCGTGTCATGTCCCCACACACATCAGCAGAATGGTACTGCCGAGTGTAAGCATCGTCATCTTGTTGAAACTGGCCTAACTTTGCTAGCTCATGCATCTGTCCCGTTTCGGTTCTGGAGTGATGCTTTCTCCACAGCTTGTTTTCTTATAAACAGGCTTCCCTCGAGACTCCTGAAAATGCAAACCCCGCTTGAGCTTCTGCTTAATGAGATTCCGGACTACACATTCTTCAAAGTGTTCGAGTGTGCATGTTGGCCTCACCTCCGTCCATACAACAAGCGCAAGCTAGAGTTTAGGTCTAAGAAGTGTGTTTTTCTCGGGTACAGTTCTCTTCACAAATGGTACAAGTGCTTACATGTTCCTACCAACCGCGTCTACATCTCTCGTGACGTTGTGTTTGATGAAAATGTATTTCCTTTTCGTGCACTTCCGACTAACCTTACCACTTCTACACCACCAGTGCCCGTGTCTACACCTACGCCTGATCAATTTGTGGATGTTGCATATGCCCCTGCGTTGCTCCCTAATCATGCTGCAGGTATTGGACGCGGTGCTCGGCTCGAGTTGCTTGATGAACAGGTCGCAGATGATCCTTCTGATCGGGACGTGCATGCGCCATGCATGACAGGCGGCACCCACCAACCCGTTCTGCTATTGCCAGTGGAGGCCACCCCGACTGCCTCACGGGTGCCGGGTCCGTATAGCTCCATGCCGGCTTCGCCTGGCCCTACGCTGATCCCGCGAGCGGCGGTCTCGCCCGCACCAGCCTCCTCTGGCTCGCGGGCCCATCCACGCCCGACTCGCCCGACTCGCCTGGCTCGCAGGCGTCGCCAGCCTTGCGTGGCTCGCCCCGGCTACTGGCGGGTGCCTCGCCTGGGCCGCTGGCGGGTCCCTCGCCCGGGCCGGCTGCTGCTGCTGCCGCTAGCCCGGAGGCCTCGTCACCTGCCCCGGCCACCGGTGAGCCCGACTCGCCGGACTCCGTCCCGGCCTCGTCCACATCGTCTGCTGCATCGTCTTTGTCAGCTGAATCTGCTGTCACACTTCGGCCTCGCACACGGAGCCAGTCCGGTGTTTTTCGCCCGAAGGAGTGGACGGATGGCACGATTGCGTGGCTTGCTGCGTGCATGGCTCACACTGCTGGCGATCCCACTGCAGAGCCTCGCCACTTTCAGGCTGCCCTGAGTATTCCTCATTGGCGTGCTGCCATGGAACAAGAGTTTCATGCCCTCCAACAGAATGATACTTGGCGTCTTGTTCCTCCAAAGTCTGGCGTCAACGTTATTGATTCCAAGTGGGTTTTCAAGGTCAAGAGACATGCTGATGGCTCCATTGAACGCTACAAGGCACGGTTAGTCGCTAAGGGCTTCAAACAGAGGTATGGTCTTGATTATGAAGACACTTCCAGTCCAGTCATCAAGCCTACTACCATTCGGTTACTACTGTCTCTTGCGGTTACTCGTGAATGATTCCTTCGTCAGCTTGATGTGCAAAACGCTTTTCTTCATGGCATTCTGGAGGAGGAGGTTTATATGCGTCAGCCGCCTGGTTTTGTTGATCCGACACGACCTCAGCATCTCTGTCGTCTGGTTAAGGCACTGTATGGACTCAAACAGGCTCCTCGTGCATGGCATGCTCGCCTTGGATCTGTTCTTCGGGCTCTTGGGTTTACTCCCTCCACTGCCGATACGTCACTGTTTCTCCTCCAGCGCCCTGAGGTTACGATGTATATCCTGGTTTATGTTGATGATATCATCCTTGTCAGTTCCTCGGCTGCTGCTGCTGATCGCCTTGTGATTGCTCTCCGTGATGATTTTGCTGTCAAGGATTTGGGTGCTCTTCATTTTTTTCCTTGGTCTTGAGGTTTCACGATCCTCTGCTGGTTTGACTCTCACTCAGAAGAAGTACTCCTTGGACTTGTTGCGTCGTGCTGGAATGCTCAAATGCAAATCTGTTTACACTCCGATGTCTGCCACTGATCGGTTGTCTGCTCTTGATGGTGACTCCCTCTCGTCTGATGATGCTACTGAGTATCGCAGTATTGTTGGTGGTCTGCAATATCTCACTATTACCAGGCCTGATATCTCCTATGCAGTTAACCGTGTTTGTCAGTTTTTGCATGCACCCAGGACGTCTCACTGGTCAGCTGTGAAGCGTATTTTGCGCTATGTCAGTCTTACTGCTGCCTATGGTTTGCTTCTTTAGCCTGCACCGTCGTATGAGCTCTCGGCTTTCTTTGATGCCGATTGGGCTGGGAGTCCGGATGACAGGCGATCCACGGGGGGTTATGCGGTATTTCTGGGTCCTAATTTGATCGCCTGGAATGCTCGCAAGCAAGCAACTGTGTCTCGCAGTAGTACTGAGGCTGAGTACAAAGCTGTTGCTGATGCAACTGCTGAGATCATATGGGTACAGTCTCTGTTGAGAGAGTTGCGTGTTCCTCAAGCTCGTCCTCCGGTTCTGTGGTGTGACAACATTGGTGCTACATATCTTTCTTCTAATCCAGTGTTTCATGCGAGGACAAAACACATTGAGGTGGATTATCACTTTGTTCGGGAACGTGTTGCACAGAAGCTACTCTGTATCAAGTTCATCTCATCAAAGGATCAACTTGCTGACATCTTCACGAAGCCTCTTCCACAACCACAGTTTGTAGGCTGTAGGCGCAATCTTAACTTGCTTTGTACCTCAGGACATAGTTAAGATTGAGGGAGGGTGTTAGACTGTATATACGTAGCCTCTGTATATCTGTATTGTAACATTGTATTGTATCCCTTGGATACCTCTATATAATGAGATAGCCACACCCCAGGTTATGGGTGTTGAGCAGTTCCCAAAATACTTTGTTCTACAAAGACACCTCCGAGGAGAGGTGTCAGTTGCTAGGGGGTACAGAAAGTTGACATCTGAAGACCAGCTGGCATGCCACCTAGCCGGTCCTTGCCCCATTGCCTACAGAGCAGGTGCCACTGTTGGCACTACAAGCATGCCATGGAGCCAATAGATTTCTACGGACTTCGGCCATATTTAAACTTAAGCAGTGGCAGATATATAGTCCAGATCTGCTCGTCCCGGTCATCACGGGGAGTCATCTTTTATTTCTTTGCAAAACAATCGGTGGTTTACTAACTCCACCCACGTCGACGTGCATCGATCAGCTGCATGAAGCATTAGACATAGGGATATATGTGTGCATGGATCAAGATGCATGCATGCAGGTTTCAAATTTGCAGAAGCGGGAGTCCTAGATCTCTCTCGCCGTCGTCCGGGTCGTCATCTTGTTATGTATCTTCCAACAAATTGCACGCTGGCGGTCGGTTTACTAACCCCACACACGGTGATCGAGGTGTGCCTCGATCAACTGCATTCAACATTAGACACGGGGAATATGTGTATACATGAATCAAGATGCACGCAACTAAGTATCTATGTGCCATATGGACTGGCATATTGTGATATTTGACTATCCATCAATCGAAGACTAGCTACTACCCGAGGGTCCCGAGTCTCCGATCAAGGAGCCCAACGCATTCACACGTCGTATGATCCGTGACTTGAGCAAAGTTACTAATCAACATTCTAGCCCGGAAGATAAAAAGTAGCACTGATCAACATGTATATATTGCACCACACACCAAGGTAAGCAAATATAGAAATCTTACTCTCAAAATAGTTCATCGCCCCGTTTTATAGACAAATCAGCTACTAATTTCTAACAACAAGTTATTTAAGAACGAGGACAAATAAAAATTAAGTCTAATGAACCAAAAACACAAACATGTCAAAAAGTGAAACAACAACGCCTTCTAGGAGAGATGTGAGCTGCTAGGGGGTGCAGAAAGCCAACGTCTGAAGACCAGGCATCATGCTACCTAGCCAGTCCTTGTGCCACTGCCTATAGAGCGGGTGCCGCTGCAAGTGTGCCATTGGAGCCAATAGATTTCTACGGTCTTGGCCACATTTGAACTTAAGCAGCGGGAGATATATAGCATAGCTACTACTAGTAATTAACTAAGGCAATTTCAGATCTGCCCGGTCTGGTCATCGCGGGTTGTAAAACATAGGTTTTGGGGGAACTAGCTCAATCCTCTATGGGGTGGCCTATAATGGTGCCATACAAGTCCTATACCAATATGGTATGGATTACACAATAAGGCTACAATACGAAGTCTAACACCCTCCCTCAATATCAACTCACTCCTGAAGCATATAGGAGGTTGAGATTGTGCCTACAGACCTCAAACATGGGAGAAGGTAGAGGCTGGGTGAAGATGTCTGCAAGTTAATCTTTTGAAGAGATAAACCCGACTTGTAGTAGTTTCTGTGTGACACGTTCCCTCACAAAATGATAGTCAATCTCAATGTGTTTAGTCCGTGCATGAAACATCGGGTTTGATGACAGAAACGTAGCACCGATGTTGTCACACCAGAGGACCGACGGATGTGGCTGATCAACTCCTAGCTCTCGAAGTAGGGACTCAATCCATATAAGTTCAGCAGTCGCATTGGCAACTGACTTGTACTCAGCCTCTGTGCTGCTGCGGGAAACAGTGGCTTGCTTGCGTGCACTCTAGGCGATCAGATTAGGCCCCAAGAACACTGCATGTCCCCCTGTAGATCGCCTGTCATCTGGACACCCAGCCCAATCAGCATCTGAGAATGCAGAAAGAACTCCAGAGGAACTGGGGCACAGATGAAGACCAAAGGAGACAGTGAGATGCACATAGCGCAATATGTGCTTCACAATAGACCAGTGCACGTTAGTAGATGCATGAAGATACTGGCACACCTTGTTAACCGCAAAGGAGAGATCAGGACGTGTGATCGTCAGATACTGCAGGCCACCAACAATACTCCTATACTCGGTAGCATCCTCAGGAGATAGAAGAGTCCCATCAGCAGCTGAAAGTTTGTCAGTAGAGCACATGGGCGTCGACGATGTCTTGCACTTGAGCATACCAGCACGACACAGAAGATCAAGAGAGCACTTCTTCTGGGTGAGAGCCAAACTGCCACGAGACTGATGAGCTACTTCAATACCCAGGAAGAAATGAAGCTATCCCAAATCTTCAACTGCAAAATCACGACCAAGCGCAGTCACAAGATCATCAGCAGCCGTCAGAGAGGAGCTAACGAGGACAATATCATCCACGTACACAAGGAGGTACATGGTCACATTCGATCGCTGAAACAAGAACAATGAAGTATCAGCCGTCGAAGGAATGAATCCATGAGTGCGTAAAGCTGAAGCCAGGCGAACATGCCAGGCACTAGGCGCCTGTTTCAGTCCATAGAGAGCCTTCATCAGACGACATAGGTGGTAAGGCTGAGTGTGATCAACAAATCCAGGTGGCTGCCTCATGTAAACCTCCTCTTCAAGCAGTCCATGTAGAAAAGTGTTCTGCACATCAAGCTGGCGGAGAGACCATCCACGAGAAACTGCCAGAGACAGAAGAAGTCGAATAGCGGTAGGCTTGAAAACGGGGCTGAATGTATCCTTGTAGTCCAGTCCCTGACGTTGTTTAAAACCCTTAGCCACAAGACGCGCTTTGTAGCGCTCAATGTAACCATCTGCATGTTTCTTCACCTTGAAAACCCACTTCGAATCGATGATGTTGACATGAGACGGAGGTGGAACAAGTGTCCAGGTCTTATTCTGCATAAGAGCATGATATTCTTGTTCCATAGCAGCCCTCCAGTGTGGGATACTCATAGCGGCTTGATAACTGCGTGGTTCGGCGGTTGGATCATCCACAGAATGAGCCAAACAAGCAACAAGGTATGTGACCGTGCCATTGGTGCGCTCCTTGGGACGAATGATACCGCTGCAACTGCGCATGTGTGGACGCCACGGAGCAATGACCACCAGAGCAGGCGGGTCATCCGGAGCAAGCGAGGAGTCCGGAGCAGGTGAGGCGTCCGGAGCAGGCGAGGCCGTCCATCGAAGCCCAGCGAAGAGGGATCGATGACAGCGGGCCAAGAGATGGCGGACTGGGCGACGTGGGCCCAGGCTGCGTGTGGGTCACTTCAAGCCCATGCGAAGTGGGCGGCAGCGACGCTCACGCAGATGGCAGGGGTGAAGATGGAGGGGAGGCCAGGCGGGGAAGCAGCGACGTAGGCCGCTCCATCACGGGCTCTGACCCAGCCATAGTAGCCAACGCAGGCTCCGGCCCAGTGGTAGATGGGGCTCCCGAGGCGGGGTCAAGGCTGGGAGGCGGTGCATGCACATGCACAGGCCAATCGAGGTGCGCCACGGGCGGCGTAGTAGGTCTGTCAGTGAGAAGTTCCAGGCGAGCTCCACGTCCAGTTCCTGCACCATGATTAGGTAACAACACAGGCGAATATGCAACATCTTCAAATTGGCCAGGCATAAGAGGGCATGAATGCATAGATGGTGCTGTGGTGGATAACTGAGGCATGGCAGAAAAAGGGAAGACATCCTCATCGAAAACAACATTCCGGGATATGTAGACTCGATTAGTTGGGACATAGAGACACTTGTAGCCTTTATGGAGAGAACTATACCCCAAGAACACACACTTTTTGGAGCGAAACTCAAGTTTGTGATCATTATAAGGACGAAGATGAGGCCAACAAGCACACCCGAATACCTTGGAAAAGGTGTAGTCAGGAGTTTCAATCCAAGAGAAGCTCAATAGGAGTTTTCATATTAAGAACACGCGTAGGTAATCTGTTAACGAGAAAACACGCGGTGGCAAAAGTATCACTCGAAAAGCGAAAAGGTACAGAAGCATGAGCAAGAAGTGTGAGGCCGATTTCAACTATATGGCGATGTTTGCGCTCAACAGCGCCATTCTGCTGATGTGTATGTGGGCATGATAAACAATGGGAGATCCCAAGCTTATTAAAGAAAGTGTTGAGGTTGAGATATTCGTCCCCTCCCCCCAATCTGACTGAACATGGATAATTTAATGCTTGAGTAGACGTTCAACATGCAATTGAAACTGAATGAATATATCAAACACATCAGATTTGCGCTTAAGAAGATAAAGCCATGTAAAACGACTATAGGCATCAACAAAACTGACATAGTAGTTGTGACCACTAATAGATGTTTGTGCTGGACCCCACACATCAGAAACCACAATTTCAAGAGGACTCTTTACTTCTGTAGTAGATGAAACAAAAGGTAGCTGATGACTTTTGCCTTGTTAACATGCATCACACACGAACATCTCTTTATTGCTAGACTCTAATGGCAGCTCATGGCGGTGGAGTATGTGGCGAACAATGGGTGTGGTGGGATGACCAAAGCGAGAGTGCCACCGGGAAGGCGACACATGAACACCGCTAAAGACGCACGGGGCGGATGGATCCTCCAAACGGTACAAGCCTTGGCTCAAGTGGCCACTAAGCAAAACGTCCCGGGTTGCTCGATCCATAACACAAATATTAAAAGGGTGAAATTCACATAGGACATGATTATCAAGGGTGAGCTTAGGAACAGATAAAAGATTACGAGTCACCGAGGGAACCCGCAAAACATTACGAAGATGGAGCTGCCTAGAGGGATGACTAGTTAAAAGAGATGCTTGGCCAATGTGAGAGATGGGCATACCTACACCATTGGCAGTGTGAACCTGATCGTGTCCGTAGTAGGGCTGGTAGGTGGAGAGTTTGTTGAGCTCGTTCGTCATGTGATCTGTGGTGCCGGTGTCCATGTACCAGGCTGGATCAACAGGATAGGGCGGCGTGTACCCCAGGTCGATGCGCGGGTCCTTGCCCTTGGCGGCGATGTGGACAGCCGCGGCGGCGATGGGGGGGGACCAAAGTCTACCATCGCAAATTGGCGCTCGTTGCCCTTGCCGTCGTTGCCGATGCCAAGGAAGCTCATCTGAAAGCGGCGGTGACACTTGGAGGCGACATGGCGTTCACGACCACATAGCTGGCATACCACCTGAGTGTTAGGGACCCCACCCAAGGTCGATGCAGGGTGCAGGGCGGGCTTGCCAGATGACGGGGCAGGGGGACGCTGGCTGTGAGAAGCCCAGAAGGCTGCCGGGTGTGAGGTGATGGTGGCGGAGGAGCAACGGGCCTCGATGCGCTGCTCGGTGAAGAGAAGTCGTGAGTAGAGCTCGTGCAGGGGCATCGCTGGCTTGGCATTGTGAACAGCCACAGCGAGATTGTCGTAGTCGGTGTCGAGGCCTTTGATGATAAAGCCAGCAAACTCCTCATCGCTGAGTGGCCGACTGATAGAGGTGAGTGTGTCCGCCAGCACCTTCATCTTGTTGACGTAGGTCGTGGCGGAGGAGTCTAGCTTCTTAATGTAGGCGAGCTTGCTGCGAAGGCCATTGAGCGGGATGTAGAGACCTGGGCAAATGCATGCTCCAGGGTCGTCCAGGCGTCCATAGAGGTGGCGCGAAGAGACAGAGACCGGCGACCCCGTCGCCGAGGGAGCCCTGGATAGCAGAGAGGATCGCCTGGTCATGCTGGACCCACATATGGTGTTCCGGGTTAATGGCCGGGCCGTGTACGATATGGATGACCTGCGGAGGACACTGTAGCGAACCATCCACAAACCCGAGGAGAAACTGGATGTGAAACAACAGTAGGACCTTCGCGCGCCAGAATAGGTAGTTGTCCGGCGTGAGTCGGATGGCAATCAAGTTGTCGAAGTGGAACGGCCCGGCGGGCGTGATGACGCCAGCAGTAGGGGCGGCGGTCGGCGGAGCCGCGACAGGGACAACAGCCGCGACCGATCGGGATCACGTCCGTAGGTGGTGCCGTGAGCGAGGCCGCGGGTGGCTCCGCGGGAAGCGCCTCCCCCGAGGTCGCCGGGGTGACGGCGAGTGTCGAGGCAGATCCAGAAGGGGCCATCGAGGGCGGCGGCGGGGGGACTGATGCTGAGGCTGTGGCGGGCGGTGATGGCGGGATCGGCGCTGAAAACGTGGAGCCGACGGCGGTCGTGCCGAAGAACTGAGGCACTGACAGAGCCAGGAGGCGAGGTGGGAGGTTGAGGAGGGTGGCAAGCGACGCGGGATTGAACCGGAGCTAGCGGCGCCCGAAGTGGAAGCCGTCATGGCACCGACAGCAGCAACCCTAGGGTTTAGGGTTTTGGTGGTGCGGCGGGGGCGGGTGGAGTAGGACCTAGGTTAGAGCATCTCCAACAGGCGCCTAACGCGCGGCGCGCAAAAATCTGGTTTGCGACGTGCGCAACGCCAGGTTTGGCGCGGCGCAGCGTGCTGGCTCCAGCAGTCATGCTAAAATGCAGCACACGTGCAGCTCCAGCAGTGCACTAAAATGCAGCGCGCGCGACCAGCCGCGCATCCACATTTGTTGCATTTTCACAACACATTTCACACAAAACAAAGACATTGGCATAATTTTTAAATCACAAACATCATTCACAACCAACTTTAAATGAATAGTTCAATTTATTACAATCGCCAAACAAATAGTATTTTGAGAAATACAACAAATAGTTCAATAATACAACATCAAACGCACAAATCATGATGATCTTCAACGGCCATTCCAAGCCCACCACTCCTCAATGTGATCCTTCTTGAGTTCATTATGCACTGCCGGACGTCGAATGCCATGATAGGAGGCAACAAAACGGGCCACCCTTTCAGCCCTCCGCCGCACTCGCACGGGATGTCTCAAGAGCTCATACTGAGAGTAGTCTACATCTTGGCCACGCTCATTCTCGATGATCATGTTGTGCATGATCACACAAGCATGCATTATGTACCAAAGCATCTTTTGATCCCAAAATCTAGCCGGTCCTCTCACAATAGCAAATTGGGCTTGCAAAATCCCAAAAGCTCTCTCCACATCTTTTATAGCCGCCGCGTGAGCATTTTGGAAATCAAGATATTTATTACCTTCCGGTTTTTCAACGGCTTCACAAATGTTTGCCACTTTGGATAGATGCCATCCGCAAGATAGTAGCCATGGTTGTATTTACGACTATTAGCTACAAACTGCACCGGTGGTAGTTCACCATTTGCAATCTTACTCATTAGTGGTGACCGGTTGGAAATGTTGATGTCACTCAAAGAACCAGGCATTCCAAAAAAAGCATGCCAAATCCAAGTCTTGTGATCGGCCACCGCTTCAAGGATTATAGTGGAACCCTTTTTTTGTCCGTGGAATTGTCCATGCCATGCCTTTGGATAATTCTTCCAACTTCAATGCATGCAATCTATTGAGCCAAACATACCTGGGAACCCACAAGCTTTGTTCATCTCCAATAGTCTTGTGACATCTTCAACATTGGGAGTTCTCAAGTACTCCAGGCCAAACACTTGCACAATTCCGACTGCGAAGCGCTTGACACACATGATGGCTTGGCTCTCACCCATGCCCAAGTGGTCATCAACTAGATTAGCCGGAATACCGTATGCCAACATACGCAAAGCGGATGTCACCTTCTGAAAGGTGCTATGCCCGAGCTCTCCGACGGCATTCCTCCTCTGCTGAAAAAACCGGTCATGGCTCGCTAGTTTCTCTGCAATGCGCCTGAACAACTCGGTGCTCATCCTAAACCGGCGACGAAAGTACGACTCGGGGTATGTGGGATTCTCCACAAAATAGTGCCGCATCAGTCTGTTGTGGGCATCAATCCTATCCCTCCAAATTTTCTGCCGACCCATAACCGAACCACCGTGCTTCGGCTTTTTATGATGTGCATAGCTAGGATCATTGCAAGATCCTCCTCCTCTTCCATATCAAATTCTTCTTCACAAGTGTCATAGCCCGAACTCATCTAAAATGTTCAAAACTAGGCTATAAAAACATGCACCAAATTTCATGCAAAAATGTGCAAGTTGGAAGCAATACATACTTTGCGGGCGTTTTGTCGAACACCTTGCGGGCGCCAAAGCGGCGGTGGGCGGCCGGACGCTGTTCGTCCAAGACTGCCGCGCGCGACGGCGGTGCTGACCAGAGAGAGAGGGAGGAAGCCGCGGCCGCGCGGGAAGAGACCAGGGAAGCGCCGGAACGGTCGCCGGAAAAAATGGGGTGGCGCGGGGCGGCGGCGGCGACGCGGCTGGATGGGTTGGTGGAGTGAGTGCGAGCGCTCGAGAGTCCAGCGCGTGGGAGCGGGCGCAACAAATAAGCGGCGCGCGATGGCGTTTCCGCCCGCACACTGAATTACATATGCCCCGCGCGCGGTTTTTGCGTGTCCGCTGGAGCGCCGGGAACGGTAGCGCGCGCTAAAACCTCTACTTTTTCGGCGCCACGCGTTTATAGCGCGCTTGTTGGAGATGCTCTTAGACTCGATACCATGTAAAACGTAGGTTTTGGGGAAACTGGCTCAGTCCTCTATAAGATGGCCTATCTCTCTCTCTCTCACACACACACTTATATATATATATATATCTATATATATATATATATATATATATATATATATATATATAATGGTGTTATACAAGTCCTATTTTAATATGGTATGGATTACACAATAAAGCTACAATACAAAGTCTAACACGGGTCGTCATCTTTTGTTTCTTTGCATTGCAATCGGTGGTTCACAGACTCAACCATCGACGTGCATCGATGGGCTGCATGAAGCAATAGACACGGAGAATATATGTGTGCAGGAATCAAGATGCATGCAGTTGTATATATGTCTGCTACACGAAGAGTGGTAGGAGTATTACTATATTTCGTCTACTAGCTTAGGTCGTGCCGATCGACCGAAGACCAGCTCTAGCCTCTAGCAAAGACCCAGAAATCTGCGAGGAGCCCCGTCCCATGCACCCCGCATCGATCGGTGTCCTCGCCGACGAGGCGCTGCCGGTCGACCGGCCATGAATGAGCGTCCAGAACATCCGCCACAGCCTCTGCGCCGGCGCAATTCGCGGCGGGACACCGCCCCCGGCCCCCATGCATGTATCCATGCACGGGCATACGCGAAGCGTACGAGCTAGTTCTCGTCGTAGCGTTCTTGGTTCATGGAGTCTACTAGTGAACTAGTCGCGTTTTGGTCTCGTTTCTCCTTGGCTTCTTGCGTGGTTAGTCGTTGGATGTCGGCCGGGTTATGCGTGCGTATAGTCGACGGCGGTGCTAGTAAGAAGTAGCTAGTCCATGGCACAAGCAAGGCGCTCGCCCGAGTCCAAAGTCCCGATAGAGCAGCGAGGACGAGGCACGTTCCCATTTCCTCGTCGACAACTGTGACGCGCCCTTTTTGGTTTTTGTCATGCAGCGGCTGGAGCTGGGCTAGCAGTCGCGCAGGATTCCGCCGAGACGAGTGCGTGGCCGGACGGTGGTGGCATAAGAGCAACGCGCCGACCATTTACGCCCTCTGTCGGCTTTTCGTCCGTTTGGATCGGCTAGACGGACGTGTGCATTTTTTTTATATAGGTTGGTTTCAGCGCCCAGCGAAAGCCGGATCCAAATTTACGCGCGATAGAAAAAATAAACCATATGTGGCACAAATGAGAAAAATAGAAACTTAATTTACAATAACTGGTCGGTCAACCACCGATCAAAGTCCACTTAAACTTAATTAAACATTCATAACAACCAAGAAAAAGTTGGCGCCCGCACGCAGCCCTAGACATTGGTGTTGCCCTTGTCGTCGTCATCGCCGCCGGTGAGATCGATGAAGACGGGAGGCGGCCCAGCCCAAATGAAGGCGGCTTGATAGGCGCCAGGGCTGCCTCCTCCGGCGTCTACTGGGGCGGAGGCAATGCGGTGACGTGGGCGCGCTCCTCCTCTTCCTCCCGCTCCCTCTGCATGCGCTGCTCGGTGGCTGCATGCTTGTCCACCAGCCGGCGCTGCCGCCAATGTCTGAGGTACATGTCCTCTTGCTCCGGTGTGCCGACAAAGTCCTGTATCTGGCCGGTCCAGACGTACCTCTCGGCCGGCTCGGGCTCATGCGTCGTCGGGGTTAGCCGCGGCGGTGACGGCGACACCACGCAGTCGCCTGCTGCGAGAGGGCCATGGCCTCCGCCATTTCCGCTGGTACGCGGCCTCCTCCATTGCTGCCGCTTCGGCCTTCCGTCGCTCCTCCTAAATGGAGGTGGCGAAGGCCTCCGCTAGCGCCATTTGGTACGCCACCTTGGCATCCTCCTCCTCTGGC